>NC_081571.1:11303021-11581868 GCF_022355385.1 Mustela nigripes
TGGATTTTCAGGTGTTTGCAATCTTTAGATAAGCTATCTAGCTGATCTCCGGCTAGCTGAAGTAGTCTCAGCCTGCTACTTTGCCACCATCTTGACTCCTCTCCCAAGAAAAATTTTTAGTTGAATATGGTGGACACACACTGCTCCATTAGCTTCAGGTACAGCACAGTGACTCCACAGGTCTATACGCTATGCCGTGCTCCTGGGAGTGGAGCTCCCCTCTGTCACCAGACCACATCACTTCAGTACCACTGACTTATCCCCTAGGATGTGCCTTTCATCCCCAGGACTTATTCTTTCTGCCCCTGGAAGCCTCTACCTCCCTCTCCCCTTCACCCATTTTTGCCTAAGTGCTGATGTTTGCCTTTCTGTTTATTGTCTTCAGAAGTGCTCAAACCCCACCGTACCTCACCACAGACAATCCCACCCTTGAAACAACAAATGCCCACCTTGGCTGTGCTCATTCCACGTGACTACATCCACGGGTGCAGTTGGGGAACATGCGAAGCTTTTCAAGAGCCCATGGTCTCAGAAGTTGAGAAAAAGAGGTGTCTATGACAGGAAGCGCTTGCCCCAGGACACTGTGGCACTGACTGCTTTCTTCGTTCGTACAGCAGGGCTCAAGAAGAGCCTTAATTCTAGCAGAGCAGTAAGTGCCAGGGGAATCCTGCCTCCAGTTTATACTGCCCTTGATGTGGGAGCAGGAAGTAAGGCAGGGAAGACAGCTGGGACCACATAAGGGAAGGTTTGAACAGCAAAAAACAGTTTGTGAGGTACTTGGAAGACTATGTTGAGCCACTTCTATTTGGGAAGAACAACAGGGCACAGTGAAGAGGCGGAACTGAATGGCGTGGTGTGGGTGGAGGAGAGGAGTCAACACCATTGTCTCTGCAAGAGGTGACAAGGGACTGCCTGGAGGCTAGCCACAGGAGCAGAGCCGGAATAGAAATATGTAGTCTGGCATGGAAATGGAAGCATATTGACTTGCATTGGTTGAAGAAAGGGAAAGAAAGATTCAAGGATGATTTTGGCACTCTGATCCTAAGGTTCTAGAACGATGCTGATATCATTAATATTAAAGAATAAAAGAGTTCCCGGTGCTAGTGTGCCCCTGAGAGAAATGTTTCCTTTAGGTGTCTCTTCTCTAGGACGCCTTCTCCAAATACTTGATCTTCACCCGTGAGTCTCCCTCTAGCTCTGCCCCCTGTGTTTCTTTCAGTCTGTGTACCTGTTTGTGGTCTGGGTGTTCCCTTTTTGGAAAAGGTACATTGTATGAGGTCAGGACCATGTCTGCCCTGAGCTCCCTGCCTAGTGTAGAGCCTGGAACCTAGGGCGCTTAGTCTACTTCATTTTTCACAAAGAACTAACTTTGGTGAAATGCTAAGATAGGGGGTTCCCTTTAGCTCTTTAATGTGTGAATAAAACACCTAGGTTAAAATATGCACAAGGTGGGAAATGAAATATTCAGTTGGTACTCTAATAATTAAACTAAATTTTGCCACTGAGTGATAACTAGTGCTAAATCAATGAGATATGCATCAATCAGGCAATCATGCAGCCAGAACATTATACAACTTGATTGCCGAGAATTGTAAAAAAAAAAAAAAAAAAAAAAAAAAAATCAGTGAAGAGAGTAGTTTAATCATTATAATATGTATAAATATCCAAAATCAATGAAACATGTTTCTTAAGGTTTGGCTGTAATGCCTTCATATTATTAATAACAATTTTGCTTTTCTTCCACAGCCTTCCTCTTAAGAACCTCATTATGGTCTGGTTAGCATCTATCTCTCATTGCCATTCTTTCTTCTTTCTAAGAATCAAGCGAACTTCTTGGCATTCCAATATATGAAGAAGTGAAAGAGCACATTGGAATATGTATCACAAAACGCAACTTTTCTCCTTGACCTCAGCCATAGCCAGAATTACCTGTCTGAGAAGGTGGAGTAGACATCTCTCCTTCTTTCGCAGGGGAATATTAGGTGCCCTGTACCTTCACACATCCTCCCCCTAGTGCCTGCCTCTAGGACCACCTTTTGTGGCCTGAATTTGCCTGTGTCTTCCTCCCTCTGTGGTGTCAGAGAGAGAAGCTCAGACTTACACCTAATTTTGTGAGAGTAGATGAGGAGGGTGAAGGGGTTCAGGGAGGAGTTGAGTATCATCCTCCTCGTGTCTGAACTTGCTGTTTTGCTATAATGGATGGACTGCAATAGTGAGTTGGAGGAATTTTTTTTTCTGTCTTATGCTATCGGAGGTACCTGCACCACTTTATAGTCCCACCAGTGTGTATGAAGTTCTGGTTTCTCCACATCTCCACCAACAACTTGCTATTGTCTGTCTTTTTTATTATAGCCATCCTAGTGGGTTTCCCATGGTTTCTTTGATTTGTATTTCCCTGTTGGCCATCTTTTCATGTGCTTATTGACCATATGTATATATTCTTCAGAAAAATGTCTATTCAAGTTCTATGTTCACTTTTTATTGAATTACTTGTCTCTATTGTTGAGTTATAAATATTCTTTATATATTCTGGATACTAGACCTTTATCAGATAAGTGATTTGGAAATATTTTCTTCAGTTCGGTAGGCTGTCTTTTCACTTTATTAATAGTATGCTCAGACGCACAGAGACTTTTATTTTGATGAAGTCTAACTTATCTATTTTTTCTTCAGTTATTTGTGCTTTTGGTGTCATATCTAAGAAATGATTATCTAGTCCCAGTGTCATTAAGACTTACATTTGTGTTTTCTTCTAAGAAAACACAAGCACTAATTTTAGTGCTTACATCAGGTCTTTGATCCTAGTTTTTGCATATGGTGTGAGGTAGGGGTTCAACTCCATGGGATTTTGATAGAATTGATCCATCAGTTCAGGGATGTAAGCACTGCAGGGAAGGAACTCTAGGAGTGGTACTGGAAAGAGAAAAGAGAAATTACTAGATCCTAGGACTCTCAGTGCTGAACAAACCTGGTGGTTTAAAAAGAAAAATACAACACAATTTGGTTTATATATTCACCTGGACCTGGCTGGAGTCTGTAACCATGCAGAACATATACCTTACATATACCTCTAATGAAGGAGAGCTTACCTTCCAAGCAGTAAGTTGATGATATGATGATTTGGGTATTTACAAAAAGATGGCCAGGGTCCAGCAGTGAAATAGGAGGCTATTGTCCTTTAGTTTCTATGATCAGAGGAATACCTTCATATTTCAGTGGTGATAATGTAACAAGTCCAGGGTGCACCACTGGCATTAAAAAGGAAAGAATGAAGGAGAATAAGCTGGCAACTCACAGAGTTAAGAATGGTGTAGAGAAATCCCCTTTATGACATATGACTGTTTACAAAAAAATGTTATCTTTTCTCCCTGTCCTCATACCCCTCAGCTAACAATTATTAGCCCCTTTTCTCCATGGTCTCTTATATTTCTGCATGTCTTCTCAACAGAGGTATTAACAGCCCTACCCACTAGATGCCAATATTGCTTCAACGCAAAGTATCCCAGATTTTGATCCCTTAAGGACCAGTGCTGCCTCTTTTTATTTTATTTATTTGTTATTATTATTTTATTGTGTCATTTAGTGCTGCGTCTTTATAGAACATCTTATTTGGTGTTTGCTTTTTCATGGAACTCCATGTTCTTTGTATTTCTTTCATCTAACATGACTCCTAGAGTATAAGTGGCGCTCAGCAAAGGTTTGTTGTTCTTCATGGGGTCTGTGCTTGCTCTTCCTTCAAGCATGTTGCAGTTCAGAAAGAAGATGTAATCGTATCTAATTGGAAATTCTGGCCACTTTTCCTAGAGCTTGACAAGTAGATACTAGAATTTATATGTAAGAGAAAGGTCAATGACCCAATATTTGGGTCAAGACAATTGTAAAATAAAAGAACCAAGTTGGAGGTACTTGTCTTATACTGGTTCAATATGCCAGTACGAGTCTTGCATGACAGTAAATATATCTGCTATGGTATTGGTATAGTGATAGAGAAAGAGATCAATGAGACAGAATATAGAGTTCAGAAATGGAGCCTCATGTGGCAGAATGGGTTAGGTGTTTACCCAATGATTCCCCTTTTCTCCTGTGCATAAACTAAGCGACATTTCCCAGCCATTAGACTCATGGCAGAAGTGATACACTCTGCTTCCAGGCCTGACCCCCCAAAATTCTTCCATGAATAATTCATTTCCTCCCCATATGCCAGCTACATATTAATGTCTCTTGAGAAACCCAGAATAGGGCAGAAACACAAGATGGAAGGAGCCAGAGTCCCTGAGCTCCTGCCTGGATTAAAGCTCCCCAGGATGGCATGTCATCCAGATTGCCTGTATGAGATGATTCATGATTGAGAGAGAAACTTTTGTTATGTTGTATTACTGAAAAAAATTTTAAAGATTTTATTTATTTATTTGAGAGAATGAGCAAGGGGGGAGGGGAGGGGCAGAAAGAGAGAGAAGCAGGCTCCCCGCTCAGCTCCATCCTGAGGATCCATTCCAGGATGGAATCCTGGGTTCATGACCAGAGCCAAAGGCAGATGCTTAACTGACTGAGCCACCCAGGCACCCTATTAGATTACCTCAATTTGGCGGCTGTTAGCTTGCACTAAAAATCAGGCCTGTATGAATCTTGACACACAACAGAAGGAAGTACAGATATTGCAGAAGAGATGGACTGTCCAATGTACAGGGCTGAGATAATTGGCTGTCTATATAGAAAATAGCAACCACACATCCAGCCCCTACTCCGCGCTCTGTTCCAGGTGAATTAGTGATCTAATGTGCAAAACAAAGTTTTAAACCATTTAGAAGAATACATAGGAGAACATCTTTATTATCTGAGGTAGACAATGAAAAACTAAGACACATAAGGTGCAAATCAAGTGGGGGAAAGACTGAGAAAAATCAACTACATTAAAAGGAAAGACCTCTGGGGTGCCTGAGTGGCTCAGTCAGTTAAGCATCTGCCTTTGGCTCAGGTCATGATCTCATGGTCCTGGGATCGGAGCCCCGAGTAGGGCTCCCTGCTCAGCGGGAAGCCTGCTTCTCCCTCTCTCCCTCCCCCTGCTTGTATTCTCTCTCTCGCTGTCTCTGTGTCAAGTAAGTAAATAAAAGCATAAATAAATAAATAAAATGAAAGACTTCTGAATAAAGGTACCATCACTTTGGAGGCTAGTCAAAGACTGAGAGGATATTTGAAATATATACCTAGAGAGGATCAATATCCAGAATATTAAAAAAAAAAAAAAAAACACCTCCTATATGTCAATTAGGAAAATAAAATACGTTAGTAGGAAAAGGGCATAGATTATGAGTGGGTATCTTATGGAAGAAAAAACTTGAATTTGAAAAAAGTTTTCCACCTCACTGCCTGTCAGAGACGTATAAATTAAAACCAATTTCATTCATTCGTTAAGGTCTGACAGTCAGTACCTGTGGTGGGTGCGAATTGTGACAGGCAGTTCAGACAGCCATTTTGATACCACGCTCATGCCCTGGGTCCCAACAGTGTCGCTCAGAGTGGAACCAGCAGCGTCCAATATTCTAAAGCCCGGTGGTCCCTTATGTCCTGATTCTCCCCTTTTCCTGTGTCTCAAGTAGCTCGTCATAGGTTTTTAAGGACAATCATACTATATTTCCTTACATCCTGCAGTTGCTGTCAGATTTATTTTAGTGTTTCCTTTCTTTTCACTTGGAGCAGCGCCACCTGATATTAGTCCCTGGATTTGTTCCAAGTTCCCCACGAAAAACTGATTTGCTGTAATGACCAACCGCTGAACTAAAAACTAGCCCATGTGTGCTTGTAACTAACACAGAAGAGCTCACTATGCACCAGACACCACCCTTTCCTTGCACTAACTCTTGCCTTGACACTTAAAAATCCACTTGTATTAACTCTTTTACTTCCCGCGATGGCTCTGTGAGGTCCATGCCCAGTGTCCCCACTTGCGGATGAAGAAATGCAGGGGCAGAGAGGTGGGAGGTGGAGAAACAGCCCTGGCTGTCCTTCTCCTCAGACTCCACCCTTCATCCAGGGGATAGCCTAGATCATTCAGGCCAGATTCGGGGACTGGATTAGACTTGTGAGACACCGCCACTCTTTTTCTGGCTCACACAAATTGTTGTTTATTTCCAGTTATTTTCTTCCTCTTATCAAGCAATGGTTTAATGCTGCCTGCATGGTTGTGAAGTAGCCAGAACGGTTCTAGAATTCAGCAGCCACTCTGAGTACTTTCCATTTCCTAAATAATGAGTCTTTAATTACTAGCTGCCTTAAGCTGGTTTTCAAAGAGCAATACTGTGAACTGCCAGTCGGGTCCCACAATGATAGACAAGAATAGAGTTTTATTTTATTTTATTTTATTTTACTTTATTTTCTTTTTTGTTAATTCAAGACCACTCTCAGAGGAGCGTACCTCACCCACATAGCTTCCTTGACACTTCGTACTTCAAATAGGCTGCCTTCCCAGCCTGGAAAGCTGCCAAATCTCTAAATTGACATGTTCTCTGAATAATAAATTTCACCTCCGAGGATGACGCCAGGTGCAAGAGGATTTGATAAAAGGGCATTTGAACTTTACAAATGATACAAAACATTTCCCTCTTAAGAAACTTTAATAATTAAGTGAAAGATTCTGTATGAAACTTTTTAATGTTTAATTCAGCTTCCACTACACATTTTAGTGAGTAGATTATTCCAGCAGTATGTCAGTGGTTAGCTAAGCAGTGCAGAGTTCCATGTGAAATCCATCCAGTGGATTTCCATCCATCTGTAATGTCCTGCAAACCTTCCTTCCATCTGTAATGTCCTGCAAACCTCCAGAGAGCCTCTAGATTCTGGGATTGGACTAGTGAGCCCTCTGAATGATTCAGAAGCTAAGACTTACTTTTTTCGGGTTCATGGTGTCCATTTTCCTGAAGAAGTTTTTCATGAGGTTATAATCAAACAGGTGCTTACTTCTGTATTCGACATTCAGGATACAGTGCAGATCCTTTCCATGAAGTTTCGATGCATTTGTTCTGTTGGCATAGATCTAATGCATTCTTGAGCCCTGTTTAGAACTATGGAAAAGCTTGCACAGACCTGAAAAGAACTGTAGGATATAGGCTCTGTGCTGGGAAATAGGGCATTCTTTATTTTTTCTTTCCTAAATATGCTTTTCTTCAGAAACAAAACAAATCTCACCGATTTTAAATGGACTTTCAGGTCTTCAGAGGGAGGAAATCAGTAATCTCTTACACTAAGTGATTGAATAAAATTCCTGAATGTTTTGAATATTAAAGCCATTTGAATAATGTTATCATTTAATGCAGGCCCTATCTAAATAAAATGTTATGCCTATCCTTTTAAAATGATGAAAACAAAAAATTTAATCTTTTGCTAAAATTCTGTATACTTCTTCCAGCTGTCATTGCATATTTTCCACGGTAGATGGTCACGTTTCTAACTGGATAGTTTAATTCCAAACAAGCCGTGGTTCCAATACATTCAAGCTTAATTTCGTGCGTTAGGCCTTTCAGCTGTACTCAGAGGTATACTTAAAAGACTGGTCCTTTAACAGGGAATAGATGATGGTGTCATTGTCTTTAAGAGATGACAGATGTATAAGCCACAGTAGGTTTGGAAAGATCTGGAAGAAAACTTGGGGCCTTGTGCATTTAAACCTGACACATATCCCAGTATGCCATATGTTCAGAGTGTCAGAGCAGTCCTTTGTAAACAAACTGTCCTTAGACATAGAGTCTGTTTCTATACTGAATAGTAAACTGAAATATCAATAGGCATCGTATGCCTTTGCAATAAGCTAGGCTCTAATTCAGGGCTTCACAGTTTGGTGACACCTCAGCTTTTCAGGCAAAAAACTTCATGGGTGTCAGAGAGATTCTCTGTCCCCATGCTCCATACCCTTCTACCTTTACCCCAAGCCTCTTGTTCTGAAGGTCAAATAACTTGCAAGTCAGGATGTTCTCCATAAGCTTCTTGGAGCAGCGGCCCATGCACGAGTCTTTTTTCTTACTCTCACCTCTCCTGGGTCACACACACTGGTTTTCAAAAATAGGATTGCTCATCTTCTGTGAGTTATCAAATAAATGCACATTGTACATATGTACAGTTACACATCCACATAAGCAAATTGTGTGTGTGTGTCAGGATGTGTGCGTGTGTGTATGCACATACACGTATAAAATCTTCAGAGGCTGCTTTTGTCTTTTGTGGTGTCCCTTGCACAGAGGATTTGAATGACAGACTTTGCTGTGGTGATTAAAGGGAGCTCTTCTCCACTTCTGGTCCCAGAGAAACGTTTTTCAAGGCCACTCACCAAGAGTCAGATCAAGCTCTAAAGCAGATGACGGCGTTGGGATTGGCTGGCAATTGCACATGGCAAGAAGGGTCCATCCATTTTTCATGAGGTTATAATTAACACACTGTCTGCCTCCCACAGGGTCAACCTTTGGGAATGAAGACCAGCCGGTTCTGAAGGCAGCTCTGCCTTCCAAAGACACACCCAAGGGGGCCAGCCGGGCGGCCCCTCCAGCAACCCCCAGTGTGACAACACCCCGCAGGAGTTTGCTTCCGGCACCAAAATCCACATCTACACCCGCTGGTAAGACTGTGTGCCCTGGAGAAACCCCACAGTGGAGTGCCTTTCCTACATTAAAGAGTCTTTTCAAAGCCCCCCCACCCCCTGTACATCAGTTACTTAGATGGAATGACAGATGAGTTTTAAATGGCATTTAAATTAATAACAACAATATACCACTATTTTCAAGGTACTTTCTTATATTCGTATGTTTAAATTCTCACAGCTGTCACTCCTCCCCCAGCTGGTAACCCATTGAATCGTGTAGTTTGATTGCAAGGAGGAAAAAAAAAAGAAGAATCAAACCAATTTAGGGCAGATTGGCATTTGGTTCTGGAGCCCCACGTGGATGAAATCACTGGAAGGACTATAGCACCAAGCTTCCAACTTCACCTCCAGGGGTGAGTCATGGAACCCCACACGAGCCGCTGGCCAGGGATCTGGGAGTTCTGTTCCACACCCCTGGCTCCAGGCTCATGCCTCCAAAGCTGGGATCCAAGGAGTAGCAGCTACCTGAGAAGGACTCCAGAACCAAGCTGTTTCTGCTGGATCCAGGCCAGCAGAAGGGATGACTTGCCCCTCCACACCCAGGAAGCCAGTGACCTGAAGCAGGGTTGTCAGCTGGTGCAAAGGTGTAACAAAGCTTGTCGAGGCAGCCTACATGTGGCCCCCATCTCACCCAAGTACATCTGTTTGTCTGCGGGGTGCCCGAGCTTGCAATTCTGAGCCTTCCACCTTCTTGCACAATAGGAAAGTACACAAAGAAGAAGGGAAGACGTATGTTGAGCCTTCATCCACTGTAGAAGGCTTATCCATATTGGTATCTAGTCTTCCGTATTTTTCTTCTATCCTCAAATAATCATGTACAGCATACACATGTGGGCCTATGGGAGTTTCTAAAACTGAGGATTTATTATCCCCACTTTTCTACATGTTGCTTTCTTTATTCAAAGAGTACATCATAGAAACACCTTCAAATCATGGTGTGGCTCATTCTTTTCAGTGGCTGCCTGGTGTGGATATAACATGATGTTTCATATGTCCCCACTGTGGACATTCACTCTGTAACTAGCTTTGCCCCTATGAACAATGCTGCAGCAAATGGCCTTGAACGAGAGGCGTTCTTTCTGGTGACTGATTCCTGGGAATGGATGGCTGTGTTTGATGCATTCATAGGTAATGCTCGATTCTTTCTCAGAGTTGTTGTAGTGGTTTACATGTCTGCCCATATCCCTGTAAGGAATAGGTGTGATCCTTTGTCCATCTGATGGGAATAGAGTACTACCTCAATGTTCATTTAATTTGCATTTCCCTGACCGCAAGACTAGCAGGAGACCCATGCTCTAGGATGCAGTAGCACCTTGGAACCCTCTTTGGTAAGACTTAAATTACTTATTTTGTTCTCTCTCGGTGGAAGGAAAGCTTCTGGGGGCCAGGGACCATGTCTGTGTTGTTTTAGCCTGGTATCCCCGCTGCCTGCCACAGTGATCTATAGTGATCCCTAACATCTACTCGTTCAAGGTTGGATACACCAACCAACACATGTATGAATGCCACATGGTGTTTGACTCTCTCAGTTCCAGTGTACTAACCGTTTGGCCTTAGTTTCAAAAGAAAATAATTAGGCAAGTTTAAGGGAAGTTAAAATACAGACGTGGAGTCAACCCTTTAGGCAAGTTTCTCCAATTTTCGGGTATTAGAATCATCTGTCAGGCTTGTTAGACCATGGATTAGTGGGCCTTATCCCCAGAGTATTTCATTCAGTAATTAATAATAATTATTAATATTACATGTATAAAATGTCCCTATTGTTTAGGAAAAATGTAGTCTACTGTACATACTTCTCTCTACCTTGCTTTTATCAAGTAATGATAGGCCCTCAAAATCACCTTCTAGTAGGACACATCTTCCCATTCAGTAGACCAGGGATGGAGCCCGAGAATTTGCATTTCTAATGAATTCCCAGGTGATGCTACTCCTACTGATCTAGGGGTCATATTTTGTGAACCACTGTTGTAGAAAAATAGGCTAGGAATTTGGGCAGTTGTTCTTAGAAAAAGCCACATGCAAAGATAATGTAGGGACGCCTGGGTGACTCACTCAGCTAAGCATCTGCCTTCCGCTCTGGTCATGATCTCAGAGTCCTGGGATCGAGCCCCATGTCGGGCTGTCTGCTCAGCAGGAAGTCTGCTTCTCCCACCCCTCCTGCCCCTTCCCCTGCCTGTGCTCTTTCTCTCTCCTCTCAAATAAATAAAACTTAAAAAAAAAGAAAGAAAAGGTAATCTACCTCACTCATAATAAGAACAATGTAAAGTAAATCTACAATGGACTATAATATGTCACCTAGTAGATTGGCAAAATTCCAGAAGATTGAAAACATCTGTTGTTGGGAAGCTGCAGGGAAAGCGGCACCCTCATACGTCATGGGTGGGATACAACCTAAGACGTGTCTGGTGCAGGGAATTTGGCATTATCTAATAAAATCGCATGAGCATTTTTGTTCTTTGACTTAGCAGTGCCACTTCTAGGAATCTTTTCCAAAGGTAGACTAGGAAGAATAAAGGGCATAAACAGTGCCCAGACTGTGATATCTAAATACATTTTCCAGTAGAGGGAGACAGGGGTCCTTGAAGAAATGCCTGCTTCTGCGGGGACCTGTAGAGCATCTTTCCTTTCCAGAAAGCCAAGAAGAATTCAAAGACTGCTAGAGTTCTATCAAAAGGACTCAAGTGTCAAACCGAATAAGCTCCTACTGGTTAAAAAAAAAAAAAAAAAGTTTGAGTAGCAATAAGATAACAGCTGCAGCAGATTAATATTCACCAAGATATATGTATATCCACAAAGGCATAATGATACAAAAGATAGGCAGAAACTCGTCATTTTGGAGAATGCTTGGAAACCACCTGTTATTTTTGAAAGCTGGTAGATAGGGAAAATAATAGAACATTTCAGCTTCTGTTCGGTCTGTACCTGAACACAACCAAATGGTTAATAAAGGGAAGTTTCTCTTATAAAAGTGTTCTGGTTAACAAGATAGGATAGCATATCTTTTCACAGCTGCTAGTGAATCAGGGATGAAGGTAAAAAAGATAGAATTGGGTGTTATAAACTGTACTGATGAAAATCTGTACATTGTCTGTGAATTAGTTTTGGGGGCAAAATGTATCTGAACTAGCTTCTAGATCTAACTACTAATTTACTGGAAACACGAGGGCAGAGAAGCATATTAAATAGTGCCATGGAAATAGAATTAGCAGACCCTGATGGTGGGAAATGTGATAGGACAAAACAACTGATTTACACAACAACAAAAATGATAAAAAACAAGAAGCAAGAAACAATTTGGGGGAGTAAAAAGAGACGGAGGGGGACTGCAAAATATGGATCTTATTTTGCATTCCAGTTCAAATAAACACGCCCAAAAAACTTTGTTTGAAGATAACTGAGGAAATGTAAATCTACTGCTAGTATTTTAAGCATGATGTAGTAATTGTGGTTATGTTTTTAAAAAGTTGTATTTTAAACATTCACACCTGAAATGATAGGCTCTCTGAGATTTACTTCGAAGTAACTCAGGATGATGGCAGGTGGAGTGAGTGTGTTTACAGAACATGAAACAACACTGTATATTACACATTGTTGAAGCTGATCAATAGAATACATGAAACTGACTTGACTAGCATCTCTAGTATATACTGAAGGTATTATGTAATAATAGATCAAAATGTGTTGAAAGAGTGGTTGTTTTAGTTGAAGTCCAGTTAAATGGAAATCAGATACGTCAGGTGTGGAGGAGAGAAAGAAAGGAAGTGACATTATTGAGGCCCATAAAATTTCATTAATTTTTTAAATGTTTCAACCACATGACAGATTTTTGAAAGCCATGTGATCTTGATAACAGGAATTCTCTTCTACTTTGTATTACTTATAAATACACTTTAGGGGCACCTGGGGGACTCAGAGGGTTAAAGCCTCTGTCTTCAGCTCAGGTCAAGATCCCAGGGTCCTGGATCGAGCCCCATATCGGGCTCCCTGCTCAGCAGGGAGACTGCTTCCTTCCCCCGTAGCCCCCGCCTATTTGTGATCTATGTTGGTCAAATTTTAAAAATAAATAAATAAATAAAATCTTTAAAAAAATACATTTTAATGTACTAAATCTAATTTTGTCTTAAAACTCTGAGAGGTAGGGAGAAAAGTATTATTTTACAAGTTACAGATAAGCAAACCAAGACTTAGGATATGAAACAATAAATTGGTAAAAGAAAAATTTTATCACTGAATTTTAGCTTTGCATTTATTCCATTGGTTTGGATGTCTAAGTTAAATAAAATCTAGTTTTGGAAACAAAATCAGTTTTCACATTGCCTTGTGTCATCTGCTACTTAAAAAGTAGGAGGTAGGCATACAGATTACAATTAAATCCCAAATAATTGGATTTCTTGGGACTGCAAGGGGTTTGGGTTTCTTAATTACTTAGATAATGCCAACCCTTGTTTTAAACCATGTTATTGGAAACATTTCTAACAGTGTTTTGCTTCTTTCCCTTGGTGAGTCTAGGCTAATGATGGCAGAACTCTTGTATCTTTAGGGCATCTGCTCAATTACTGTCACCCACAATTGTAGATACAACACATACCCACAATAGAACATACCCGGAGAGTACTTTGGCTGTAGTCTTTAAACTAGATTTCTGATGTGAGCTTTCTTTTTGTGAGTGACTTTTTTCTGGTTCTTTCATTCAAGAAACATCAAAGTCCTTATTTTAAGCCATAGGGTGACTTGACTTTAGGGATAATTAAAATGGTTCTAGTTTTTAAGAAGCTCACAATAAGGTAAACAATTATGAACTAATAAATAGAGTGATAGCAAGAGATCATAATCTTATCAGTAGGATTCCAGTTAATTCTAGCAGACCAAGAATTCATAATAAAGTGGATTAAGAACAATGACCTGAAAAAGTTTAAATTAAATATAATAGATTTTTATTTTTTATTCATGTAATCACTTTCCCTTTGTTATTTATTTAATCATTTTCTAATTTATTTAAAATTTAACTGCTTCCTAACTTCAGAAAAGATCCAATGTAGCATTCAGTAACGGGCACAGAATAACACAGATTCAAGAATAAAACTCTAATTAATAAAAAAAGAAAACCCTGATAAAACTAGGCCCAGAGTTTCCTGACCACAAGAGCAAAAGAAGAAACAATCTGGGATGGAAAAAAAAAAAAAAAACAGAGTCGGGGATCATGTCACTTCTTCAGAAGAGAGAAGCTTGTTTCTTAGTCCAAATTTTTAAGATTTTAAGAGTTATTTCTGTGAATTAAAAAATGTGTATGTTGAACAACATAGTGACAACTTTGTCTTAAACATAGCTATTCTGACAATAAAATAATTAAAAAGTAGTTTTAAAATTCTGAAATAGGGAAAGCGTTTCTAAACATGATATGAAGCCTGGAGGGAGGCCTGTGTGGCTCATTTGGTTAAGCGTCAGCCTTAGGCTCGGGTCATGATCCCAGGATCCTGGAATCAAGTCCCTCATGGAGCTCCTTGCTCAGAGGGGAGGCTGCTTCTCCCTCTACCCACTGCTCCCTGTACTTGTGCTCACTACGCACACTCTCTCTCTGACAAATAAGTAAAATCTTTAAAAAAAAAAAAGAAAGAAAGAAAGAAAGAAAGAAACCTAGAAATGTTTAAAAATTGATAGATTTAACTATATAAAAACTTAATTATGTTTGTATAATTATTTCAATAATTATTTCTACAATGAAAGGCATCGTGGAATTAGGAAGATAAACTCAATGAAAATGTTGCAAGAAAGTGTTACATGAAAACAAACGACAAAAAATACTACTCAATTGGAAAAAATAGGTAGAAGATATTAATAGGCAGTTGACACAGTAGAAGTACAAAATAAAAGCCATTAACATATGAAAAGATGTTCAAAAACATTAGAAACTAAATACATTCAGTGGTTTTTTTTTTTTTTAGTGACATACCATCATTTTCATTTGGATTAGAAAAAATTAAAAAGGTTTATTATAACCAGCATTAGTAAAAATATGGCAAATTAACACTATAGTAGCATTAATAGGAATATAAATTTGTATAAGCTTTTAGAGGGCAGTTTGTCATCCATGAAGATTTAAGTGTATATAATGTGTAACCCAATGTTTATACTTCTGGGAATCTCTCACATGAAAATTCTTGCTTAGACAGCAATGATGTAAGTACAAGAACTTTTTTTTGCAACATTGATTATAATACTAAAAAATTGGAAACAATCTAAATATTTGTCAGTATCAAAATATTTAAATAAGCTATGATACATAAATTCACTAGATTGTTATGTAATCTTTCAACAGAATGAGACAGTTCTATATGGAAAGATGTTCATAGTACATTGTTAAAGGAAAAAAAAGCTGCAGAAAATCTCTTTTTTGCTAAACCCAAACTAAAAATAGATCTTTTTCATCTATGCTTTTTTGCGTATTTATAGAAAAAGTGTAGAAACTATCATTTAAGTTGTTAACAGTTATTAGCAGAGTGGTATCCAACAAAGGAGAAGTTGTAATAAGAAGAAAATTTTCATTTTTCGGTTTTAATCTTCTTTCTCTATTGTTAGAAGTCTTCCATACATATCTTTCATTCAGCACTGAAATATATAAAAATAACTCAGTAAAAATGGGATAATAATTTGCTCTGAGGAGAAAGCATGAAGAATATAGAAAAAAAGAAGCAATAAAATATTTCATAATTTCATTGTCCATGAATAGCCTCTAATATATATGAGCATAGTTCCTTCCAGTCTTTTTCTGTACAAGTAGGGAAATTTTTCATACTTAGATTGAGGCTTTACATATAGTTCTGGATCTTGCTTTTTTTTCAGGTAACTTTATATCCCAAGCATTTTGCAATGTCATGATAAATATATGAAAATGCTGCTTTTAGTGATATTACAAAAACTTTATATCAATTTACCCTAATTTGTAGAACTGTTTATCTCCTGTTCATTTAAACTGTTTTCAGTGTTTCAATATCATGAAACAATTAATTGCAATAAACTTATTTTGCAAAAGCACATTTTGTTGGGTTTGTCAGGACCCCCACGGGCTTGATGATTTCCTAGAAGTACTCACTGGACCCAGAGGTTGCTTTATTTCTTGTTACAATTTATAGCAGTGAAAGGATCCAGAGAAGAAAGAAAAAAGGAAGGAAGGAGGAAAGAAAGAAAAGAAAAGAGGGGAGGGGAGAGGAGAGAAGAAAAAGCAAAGGGAGAAAATTCATGGGGCAGAATTCAGAAGAAACCAGACACAAGTTTCCAAGAATCCCTTCAGTGGAATATCACGGATGTGTTTAATTGCTCCCACAGTGATGTGTAATAGCATAGCACGCGAGCCTGATTGTACAGGGTTTTTATTATGGGTCAGTCACAGAGATGTACCACCTACTGAATGTGCAAACCATCTAGGCAAACTGGTGGAGTGTGACTCAAGGCTTCATGAAGGCTTAGAGAACACTTTATCAGTCAGAACATTCCAAAGGCTCAGCTTGCAGGAGCCGGCCAAGGGCCAGTCTATTAAAACAGGCCCTTCCTGAGAATGGGCAGTGTTTGAGTAGCCCAAGCCTACTACATGAACCCATCCCCATGCATGTGTGTTCTTATGATAGGTTCCTAAAAATGGGAATACTGAGTCACACTGGAATATGGCTTTACACATGACATAATTTGACTAGTAGCTATTTCTTATAGCCATAAGTCAATTAAATCAATGATACAATATTAAATAGAAATTGTTTGAAGAGGTTTTTTAAATTGAAACTAAAATAATATGATCTAGGAGTGCCTTTATGGAATCTTCCTCAATAAGCAACAGTTTGGAGAAGCCATAGAAGGAAATGGTTAGCATATGCATAGTCTGGCTCTCCCAAGGGAGAGTTGTCTCGGTTTAATTTATGATGACAAAGAAGTTGACATTAATTTGTTTTAAGTGCAGTATTCTGTTGCTGATTGGAAGGGTGCAGAATGTTTCAGATACCAAGCATATAAGTAACAAAATTGTTTTTTAAGTCCTTTTTTTTTCCTGTTCTTTTGTTCCTTTTTAAAGATCTATTTATCAAGCATCCTCTATGTACCATGCAGGATGGTTAGAAGTTGATATACTCTGCCTCACTTAATTCTAGAACGGAGGTTTGAAACATTAGATAACTACCTCCCACCCACGGTCATATAGCTTCTGTATAGTAGAGTGGGAATCAGGCTAGGTCTGTCTGACTCTGAAACCTGCATACTTAACCTCTGTGCCATGCTCCTTAAATAGTCTTACTCCAGTGGAGGCCAGTTAATTACATTTTATTGAAATAACTACCATTGAAAATTACATCTTAGAGACTTGAGTTCTTCTTTGTAGGACAATGCTAGTGACCTCCCAAAGAGTTTCTCAGACCTGCTACAATAATTCTTCTTTTTGTTTTTTTAGATTTTATTTATTTGACAGAGAGAGAGAGACAGCGAGAGATAGAACACAAGCAGGGGGATTGGGAGAGGGAGAAATGGGCTTCTGTTGAGCAGGGAGCCCGATACGGGGCTCAACCTGAGGACCCTAGGATCATGACCTGAACTGAAGGCAGACACTTAACAACTGAGCCACCGAGGCAACCCTGTTACAATAATTCTATGGTCTACCCATACCCTTCCTTCCCTGGGTTTTCAGACACAGGCTGTGAGCTATTAAGCTGTACTAAATATGGTTGGAGCTGTAAAATATGACCCACTCCCATAATATTATCTTCCTGTTAAGTTAATCATGATCATTACCTCATTGACATCAGTGCAATGACAACAGCAAGTTTTAGATTGAATGCTCATCATTAAAAAAAAAATACTGAGTTTCTTATCAATGGGTGTGCAAAAGGAAGGTTCCTGAGAGTTTTGGAAGTGTAGCCTTGGTTTTTCAATAGTCCTTTTTTTCTCAAAATTCTCATGAAAAGTTTTTCTGTGGTTTATTTCAAATACAAAATCTCAACAGTGCCTTGATCCCTATAATTTTACATCAATAACTTCACTCGTTGACTCTTCAAACTGGTTTGCAACTGTTGTAGCAAAGAGGAAAATACTTGCAGTTGAAAATATTGATCTGAAGATCGATTACTTCTTGGTCAATATGCATTCTGATTCTGTTGTTGACATGATATATTATAGAAAATAAAATTACTTTATTCAGCCTAAGGTATGGAAGGATTTCCTGTTGTTATATAGAAAAGGAACAGTTGGTAGCTTGTTGTCTGAGGGAAAAAAAGGTCTGGGAATACTGAGGCTGTTACTCTGCAAGCTACAGAAACTCCACTTGTATTATGAAAATTCCATTTTATGATTTTAAAAGCAGATTGTTATTTCTGAATTAAACTCCACAAGTTTAAGTATTTCCAGGGAGACTATCATTTAAAAATCTAAGTATTTTGTCCACAGTCTTACAGTGTGTGTTTACTGAGCCTTCGACGTGCGTGTGGGCCAGAGAGAGCTACTCACCGGGTGCTCCCGCCATCCCTCTAGTCTGGCCAAATATTCCTTCTCTTTTCTGAGCATGTCTTAAATGAAGAGGTTGAGGAAGAGCTTGATGAAATAAGATATTCCGCTTTAGGAAAAAAACAGGGCAGGTGAAAGGATCACTTTAGCTGCTACTGGAATCTTAGTTCTAGAAGATTTGAAGATTGTTCTTACTGTAGCCTGTGATATATGCTCTTTTAAAAGAAGTAGCTCCAAGAACATGTTGTTATTCTGATAGTGAATGAGTCATGGCACCTCACAATATGGAAGCTCATGTTGACTCAGGAGTGTTCAGAAACCTCCCTGGAGTGGCCCCTGAAGGAGGCAAGTTCAAAGCAGGTAAGCTGTGTTGGGCTTTTCAGTATAGACCATGCTATTGTATTGTGTTGACTGTGTTCTGCCTGAGGCTGAGTCTCCATTGCAAACACAGCTTCAACGTATTTGTCATTGTGAAGCCAACAGGGGAGCGGCAGTAGGTTGGGGATAGAGGAGTGTAGAGCAGAGTCGAAGTGTTTAGAAAGAATCTTTAATGGAGAAAAATAAAAACAATAAGTTTGAGACCATTCCTTTGCATGAGGTCACAGAGACAGAAAAACACCTTGGGATGATGCATGGAATGTCTGGAAAGAGGAGCTGTCTGCTTCATCATTGCTGGGTGTCCTAGAAGAACTGTTTGCTGCTCTTCCTGGCCGGCAGTGGGGTGGTTCCTAGCCCCTCACAGCAGGCCAAGAAGTGCTGTTAATCACAAGTTCTGGCACCGGTGTCAACTCACAGTCATCTGTGGGGAGAGGACAGGCCGAATTTGGTTGTTGAGCATCTGCTCTCTCAACAAATATTGACTGAGCCCTTTCTTTGAGTTGAGTGCTGTGCTGGATACTTGGGGAAATCATGATATATATGAGACAAGCAGTCTTTGTCCCTGTGGATCTGAGGGTGTAAGAGAAAAACATAGAATGTTGTACTTCCATGCTAAATTATGTAATTATATTTATGCAGTGAAAGGGGAATGAGTGTACAATGAAGGCATATTATATAGACAACGTAGTGTGCTGAAAACACACAGACACAGACCTAAAGGATCAGTAGAAGGTACCGGAGAGCAGTGGTGGGGAACAGCATTCCATGCAGGTGAAACAGCAATTTCATCTTTGTCAGTGTTAGGGTTCCTGAGGCGTACTCCCCTCAAAATCATGGACTAGGGCTGTTAACAATTAGAACTGAAATTGAAAAGCTATTCACACACCTTTCCCCCCTGCACACCTCTTATGGAGGAATTTGCTGGCTATGGTATAGTCAAAAGACCACATGAAGAAGAAATGACACAGCAAATTTGTAACTGCTTCAACATCTCTGATTTTATTGCTGAGGCCACCTTGGTTTTAATCATTATGCAAAAATTGTCCCTTAAATAGGTTCTTGGGATGGTTTCATTGTTGTTGTTGTTGTTAGGGCACTTGGCTTTAGAACTCTTGATGACCTCATCCACTGTTGACAGTTTAGTGGGCTAGAGTGTTGTTTACTAATTATAATTGATTAAATGCCATAGAATGATCCCTTGAGGGGAAAGAAATATTTGTCTTCCTTGGCTGTCTTTCAAATTCCTTCATTAAAACAATAAGACTATTATAGACAATTTAGGAAGCATTAGGGGACAACCCATAGTCCCAGAGGAGACTTTATAAAATGCTATGACTCACCTCGATATTAAGCCACCCCGTGGGCTGTTGTGAAACCTTTTGTTTTGTGGTGGATGCTCAAAAGTAGGGCACAAAAACCCAACTTTCGTTTAAGAGTATATGCACGTATCTAAAAGGTTATGCACCTGGTATTTTGGCCACTCTGCTTGTCAGCCTCGAAGAGCTGCGGGAGCTGGCCCAGCAGTAATGAATGCAAATGGTCTTTCCGAGCTGCGTTTTCCATTGTGATTTCTGACATTTATGTGTTTCACAACTCTGCCTTCGGTGCTTTAAATGTGTTGTTATGCAAATCACTACCATGATGTCGCGTGATCTCTTAGCACGATGAACGTGGAACTTTTAATTACATGTCAGTGTTTAAGACTTTCCATTTCTCTCTAGATTTGTGTATTCTACTGGCTAGCTTACATTGGTGAACTGCCTCATACTAATTATGATCTTCATGGGGAGTTGAAAAAAATGCAAATATAAGAAAGAGACAAATGCCAGTCATCCATTTTCTAATATAAACTGAAGAAGAATGGCATACTTCTTGGACATTAGAAAGTATTCAGACTTTTATTTTTAATCCATTAATCAGCATATTTGTAACTGCTTTGGACCCCACACTTTACTAATCAATAATCATCCAACCAGCCTAGCCCATAGGCATCTAAATCCCTCCCTGTCACTCTCCCCTACTGCTACCAGCAGCCTTTCACCTTTCTAAACCCAGATTTTATCCTGTTTCACCCCTGCTTAGGACCTTTGAGTGGGTCCCCCCCTACTTCCAGGCACAGATCCAGACTCTGTGTGTAACCCAACTAACTTGACTTTGCTCCTCGGTGAGCTGTAGGCAGAGACTACCCCAGGTGGAGTTGGGGCACAGAGTAAATTTTACTTGCAGCAAATGAGGTTGAGGGGAATAACTTACAAAGCCATGACTCCCCAAGTGGGGTGAGTGGGTTTCTTTTGTTTAGGGTTAGGATAAATATTTAGAAAGGGAGTCTTGTTCTTGCATGTAGAGGTAGCCATAAGGTGGTACATGCATACTTAGGAAAAATGTCTATACGTGCATCATGTTATGTTAATGAGGTTTATACTCTTTCTTGGGTGGAGATTTTAATATTATAATGAGGCGGGGTAACTGTCAGACACCCTGTGGTCCATCTGGCCACAAGTGGTTGAGGCCAGGGGTCTAGGCCAGCCAGAGTTCTTCCCTTTCATTCCCATTCCTCTAAAAGATAGGGTTAATGTTCCTCTGAAGAAGAAGGGGGAGGTCCATGGAGGTCTTACTGGTGACCATTTTAAACTCATTAACCCTGTGGGGTATGGTGTCACTGGGCCTGGCACAGGCACTTCCTGAGTGTGCCTGCCTAACACTTTAGCCTTCTTTCTTCCATGACACCACATTACACTGCTGGTTCCCTAAATAAGCCAAAGCACTTTATGTCTCTGTGCTTTTCCTCATTCAAACTTTTCTCTCTATGATGCCTTTCTCCTTGCCCTGTTTCTCCCAATCACTTTCCAGACATCTGATTCTCATTCAAGATGACCATGTATTGATTGCTTAGTTATGATGAGTCCTCCACTAGCCCAAGTCTTGACCATCTTGATGACCACCACCATCATCATGAACATGATCTCTACAATTTTTTGCCTAGTATTAAGTACTAGACTCTGCCCTAACTGCCTTAAACTCATGCTCTTCCTAAACACAGGAGCAGTACTGTGGAGTATCTCTTTCCTCTTTTCTTAAAAGTGATGAAAGCTGACTTTCCCAATGTCAGAGTTACTATGTAGCCAACTCAAGATTTTAGTTGAGGTCTCCCTCCAAAGCCTCTTCTTTTTCTAACATCCTACATTCATTTATCTATTGGAAGATTGGTTGGTTAAATATGACGTTGATTAAGATGTAGGACTTTAGAATATATAATATCACAAGAAGATCAAGTAGAATTCCTCTTACGAAGGAAGCCGTATTTGTTATATAAGGGCTTAGAGGAAAGATGAGACCCCAAGAAGCCTAAATGTGGTTAGAACTATGCTTGTGTCAGATAAAGAAAAGTAATTTGCTGGCAACCATGTGTCATCTCATTTATTTATGGCTTCCCTGAGGTTACCTGGGCCCCATATTGTAGGTGAGAAGCCAGTAATGGCCACTGGAGATGGGACTCTGAAATACAGAGTCCTCTGGCCCCAGAAGAAACTCTGCCTCTTGAGCAGTCTACATGGCAGGAGAAAGCTGGGGAAAGGATAGAGTAGAATGTCTGATTATTCAATATGTGCAACTTAAACCAACATCACAAAGTCATGCTGTGGATCTGAGCTGGGACCACGGGTTCAATGTCATACAGGTCAAACCGAGGTGAGGCTCAGTGATGCGCAACCATGATAATAACCGTCAGCACTTGTTGAGTACTTACTGTATACTTAGGCATACCCATCATCTCATTTCTCATATATATCCCATGATACATAGGTACTCTTCTTAATCCTATTTTCTAGATTAGAAAGCTGGAATAGAGAAATCAAGTAATCTGCCCAAAGCAACAAAACCAGAGGTCAGGGTTGAATTCAAGCCTGGACAGAAGACTACAAAGCTCTCACTTGCACCTGGTGCCCATTTTGTAGCCCTGGCTCTGGGTAATTCGGACAGTGAGTGAGCCCCCTCACATGGCAGCTGTGACCAACACCATCCACCAGAGGACCAGCCTGCTCTGGCTGCATACTTCCATCTCAGCTCAAGAGTAACTTTCTTTGGGGAAACCCTACCCGGCTTCTCCTTGGAGCTCCCAGAGAGAAATCTTGACTCAGGCCTCCAGGTGGCACTTGCTACATTCTCTTGTCATTACTTATTTACATGTCCCACTAATTGGGGACTTTCAGACAAAGGATTTTGTCTTTTCACCTTGGAATCTATAGCAGCCAGTACCATATAAAGTGGGGCCACCCAATAAATATACGATGAATGAATGAGTAAAGGAATGTGAAGGATCTTTTAAGGAATAAATAGTTCAGAAAATGAGAAAGGGCTGCTGGAGCCTGTGGAGTAAAACAGCAGAATACTAACATGAGGGTACTTATTCTAAGTAGACCATGATAGGGACTTTTATTTAAGTACAGAAAATGTTAGCTCTGAAAAGCACAATTTTATTATGCTTTCAAATTAATGTGAAAGTAAATCTTTAGGTCGAATGAGACAAATAATACAGACCATTTCTTTCTTTTAGCCTCACCTCGCTGAAAGTGCCACAATGAGTAAAAAACCCTAATCTCTATTTGTATAGTTTCAAAAATACAAAGCATTTTCCCCACCGCAACTGACTTATTCACATTTCCTCGGGACCTAAGAGATCATGCGGTATCATGATGCCCCGGGAGAGCTGGTTGTTTCCTTCTGTCACATTCAGAGCTTCACTCGTTTTGTTTCTAACTGTGCGTAAAGGGATTTCTCGTAACTCACTTAGGACATGCCTGTTTATTAGGTAGGGAGAGAGAAGTACAGGAGAAGGAATAAGAAGAAAATAAGAGATTTCAAAATGTCAGGAATCCGTCAGATCTGAAGGTTGATTTCATTTCCCCCAGAGGAAGAACATAATTAGTTAGGAATAATACCAACTCATTTGTCTATGAATGTTTACTGAGTGGGTAATTCTCCTGTAATGTGTTGTCTAATGGGGAATGTAGACAGGTAGAAGGTCTAGAGTATTAGAAACGTGTGGCCACAGAGCATGACAGCAGCATCTAGGGACCTCTAGGTCGAGATCTGAAGGATAAGGAGGAACAGAGCTAACTGGAGACCAGAGGCTGAAGGAGGCTGCTCCAGAATTCTGCGAGAGACGTGACACCGGTCTGAATGAAGTTATGATAACTATGAAAACAGAAGTGGACTAAATTTAAGAGAGAGATGTGCTTATATTTCACAGGACTTGGCATTTTATTACATGCGAAGAAGTGAGGAAAAGAGAGGATATGAGCATGAAAGCGACGTTTCTGATTTAACCCTAAAACACATTTACTGCGAGAAGGCAGGACTGACACATTTTGTTAGGTAACAGGTTCGATTTTGAGTGTACTGAGTGTCCTGTGCATGGGAGAGAACCCAAAAGAGACATTTATGTATAGGATGGATGTGTGTGTGGGTGTGTGTGGGGGAGGGTGTACTTAATTCTATCGATTGATTGAATGACAGATATAAATTTGGAGTACAAATAATATGAGTTCCATAAAAAGGGAAACAAGAGAAGTCAGAAGGGAGGAAATTGCCCGAGTACCACTTCAAGAGATTTCCCAGAACTCAGAAGATGAGGGTTTGTAGACTAAAACTACCACATGCCCAGTACTATGAACACAGAAAGACCCACCCCAGGCTGGGTCATGGGGTCGAAAGGAGGTAGGGATTCATTGGCCTCCAGCTTTAGAAAGCAAATGTCTCGAGCTGTTCTTAGGTCTCTTAGTCCCTGCCCCAAATAGAAGACTTTCGGCATCTACATGCTCCTGCCCCCTCCCCTGACTCCACTCTGAATATTCTCACCTGGGCCCTATCCTACCTCTCACAGGGGGTCAGACTCACCGGATTCGTTGTCCTTCTGAGTACAGGTGGGCAGACAGGCCATAGGATTCCTTATGTCTCAGGACTCACTGGGGCCATTGCAAGGAATTGCAGGATAAAATAACAGCAGGAAGTCACAGGTCCGGAGCTCGGTTCAGCTATGGACTGGTAAATGGGGACAGGTTACAACCTCCATACCTTCACTTTCTTCGTTTGCAAAGTAATGATACCAGCAGCAACAGCAACAGAGTTTAGAAATGGGGTAAAGTGAAATCATACACATGGAAGCAACTGCAAGCTAGTTCCCAGCATTTATAAACACAAATGTGCACATTCAACGGAAGTATAACCTCCAAGACAGCTCATCCCACTGACTTTCACTGGAACAGTGCCTGATGTGTATCTGGTGCTTAATAATGAATGAGTAAGCCTATGTTGGGGACGGGACGGGGCAATATATTATGTGGTACATTCCTATCTAATGTTTTTATGCTTGATTCTATTCAAACTCTATAAATCTTCCCTTGAAATGTTCCCACATTCCATCTGTCTCATGAGTAACAGTAGAATCCCTGCTCCATGATTGCATCCTTCGTTTTTTCCCTATTTACCTCTTTTCGGTTACGCTGGCTCTATAATAATTACTTGCGCTGTCGCCACATTCGCATTTCAGTTTTCTTCTGGCTCCTCTCCACCTTCCTTCCATGGTTTTGCATGTTCCTTGTCTGGGAGTGGGTCAGCTTTGACAAGTGCATAGTGTGTGAATGTCAGACAGGTGGGAGATAAAGTCTGTTGCTCTGTAAATTTCTTTATCCTTTTTTGTTTCCTGTCTTTCCTTCCTTATACTGAGATTGACTCACACGCACATGTGGCCTCTTGTGTGTGAGGTTCAGAGCCTGTGAAAATCCCCTTTGAGTTTTTTCAACGTGCTTATTCAGTTTTATGAAAACATATATAGCATTCTTCTAACCATTATCTTAAATCTCTTTTTTCCCCATTTCAAGGTGCTCTGAGTGACCCACTGTCATTTGCCATCATATTTTGTTTCTAAGATACCAACCTCATTCTCAGAGCAAGCCCATCATTCTCCACGGGGCAGCCTTCCTCATATTCTCGTGACTCCCAGGCAGCCTGACTAGTGGTCTCTGCCTTAAGCACCCATGATGAAGGAGGTGTTAGTTATTTTTATGATGTCCAGCTCAGGAATAAAACACCAAATGGATCTTCTCCCCGCAGCTGCAATAGTCACTCATGTCACTGTGGAGGGTCTTGTCCACGTGAGAAACTGAGCTTTTACACTATTTTTCTTTTTTTTTTTTTTTCCCCTGAGCAACTGTATATGGATTGCCAGACAGAAGCCTTCAACTTAGACCTTTGGGAGGCTTTTTGCTGCATTCTGTGTATGGCATTAATACTTTAAGACCATTTGAATGTACAGTCATTGTCTGGGGTGGATCTGATCAGTAACAGGGCTTCAAATCAAAACTGTGATCTCATCCTTTGATTCCAATGAGGCTGGCATTTCTTCCCCCTCCTGGCGCCTTCTTCCTTTCTCCCCCAAAGCACGAGAGGGCTCTGGATTTTGTATACATATGTTCTTTTATATAGCTCTTGAGTCTCTAGGTGCCTGAGGTACACAAGAATTAGCTTTGACCAATTATGAACCCATAAGAAATGAGCATATATAGATCTGTTAAGGAGCTGTTTTCTCCAGTGGACCTTCTCAGGCCTTGCCTGATTGCAAGTCCCCAAAACCTAATCAAACTGGCTTACCCAAAAAAGAATGCAAAAGGTCAGAAGGATTTGGGATCATGTAACTGAAAAGTTCAGGTGATATTACTAATGTGAGATACGGCTGTACCCAGATCCTTAAACAATGACATCATGAATTTTTGTTGTTGTTGTTGTTGTTGTTGTTGTTTGTCTCCTGTCCCTACCTTCCCCTCTCTTGGCTGGTGCCTCATAAAGGCTCTTCCTAAACAGAGTCAGAGATAGTCAAGGGAGGCTCAGGCTTACATCCTACCAGTTCAGGCATCTAGCAAAAAAAGAATCCTTTTCTAGTAATTCCAGCAAAATTTCTAAATTAAAGGCTCTCATTATTTCAATCTGGGTTTTGTTTTCCTTCTCAAAACAGGATGGTCTATCACGCCAATGTGATGCAGAGCTCTGACTGGGCAGGCCTGGGTCACAGGCCCCCCTCCAGATCCAAATGTGTCAGCGCACGCCCCCCTCCCCCAGCTCAACACATACCTCACATGGCCCATGAGGAGGGAAGTGTTAGTCCCCCTCCATTTAGTCCCCCTTATGTGAGCATGGGTGCTTTAAAAGAAGCTGATCAGGCCAAACAGGAGATGTCCACTAGAGGTATGTAGTCTGCACTAGGGGAAAGAAAATAGGGAAGGCTGAACAGGGTTTAAGGAAAGACAAATATTCAAAAGGAGTTGAGAAAATAAGGAAAGCTTCATAAAGAAGTGATAGGGACTCAGGAGACTAGGAAGGACCAAGAAATTAGTGTGCTTTTGGCAAGTTAAAAAGAGTTTCCTCATTTACTCATTCAGTTAGACACAGAAGATATTATCATGGGTTAAATAATGCCCTAGTCACTGGAACCGCTGAGTATTACCTTCCGTGACCACTAGGGCTTTCCAACTGTGCTTAAGTTAAGTGTCTTAAGATGGGGAGACCATCCTGAATTAGCTAGATGGATCCACTGTAATCACCGGGGTCCTGATAAGCAGAAGGTGGGAGCCATTAGAGAAGGAGATGTGAGGACGGAAGCAGAGATCGGAGTGCTATGCCTTGATGGTCGAGGTGGCCACACATGAAGAAACACTGGAAGCTAAAAAATACAAGGAAATAGATATATCCCTGAAACTTCCAGAAAGAATCAGCTCTGCTGGTGCACTGACTTTAGCCCAGTGAGGCTGACTCCATGCTTCTGGCCTCCATAAACTGTAAGAGAAGACATTTGTGTTATTTTCAACCACTCGTTTGTGGTCATCTGTCCCAGTGGCAACAGGGGATAATACAGAAGCCTTCAATGAAAAGAGGTGAGCTGAATCTGAGGATGATCAGGAATGGGCCAAAGCTGACAAAGGAGAGATCTGGTGCTCCAGCCAGAGACAACAGCCCAGGTGAAGACAGGATGTCCCATGGAAATTACTGTCACTGCAGGGACCCATGGCAGAGGAAGCAGAACTCTGGAGCTTGTGTACTCCATGCCGTTGAGTTGGGACTCTCTAGTGAAGACCATGGAAAGCTTTAGAAAGGCTTTAAAAGGAAAATCATGGAGCCTCCGTAATGATTGAGAAAGATATTCCTGGTACTGGTAAGAAGGATGAGCCAGGTAAATATGAAGATGGTGAGAGAGGGGACTGAGGAATCACTTACATATTTCCAGCTGTCCCAGTGAGAAATGATGAGAACTGAGCTAGGGTAAAAAGTGGGAATGGGGACCAGGCTTGATTCAGGAGCTGCTTTATGGGACAGACAAGTAATGGCTGATGGAGCACAGAGAAGAGGACTTGCTGGCTTCTGGTTTCGGTAACCAGGGGAATGACTGACCAGGAAACAAAATCTAGGAAGAGGAGTATTTGAGAAGAAGAAAATTTGTTCCAGGTGGGGCATGGTGACCTGGTCTTCTAGTAGCTTGTAGTAATGTCTAGTTGGCAGCTAAAAACAGGTCTGGATCTCAGGAAAGATGTCTGGGCCCATCTGGATTGGAAATGACAGAATTGATGTCCAACAGCATGGGCAACTTAGGAATGCAAGCCTACTGAGCAGTTGAGAACATCCAGAGGAGTGGATGAGAGAAAGCTGAGACTCTGGGGCAGCTTTCCTCCAGTACAGGCAAAGGTGGAAGCTGCAGTGAAGAAGAGAGAGACTGCCCAGAGGGACAGGAGGAAAATCAAGAGACCACAACCCACTCTGGCATTCCTAGATGCTCAGCCATCTTAGATTTAGGTGAGAGCCCACAGTACACTTCAGAATCATTAAGGCTGAGTCTGGATTGCAAGAAAACTGGAAAAAGTACGGAAAGCATTGACTAATTGCTGTGATTTTCTGTGCCATCAAGAATTCCCAGAACCATGCAGCAATTTTCTAGGCAGCACTGTGTTCCTGGGGGAGGGGCCGTGAAACCTTCCATCAAAGTTGTTCTTACAGAATTAGTTGCATAAGTTCATTTTCTCTCCTCATCCTTTCATGGATCAGACAGATTGTTTTCATTTTGGTTTTGGTTTCACTGCTCTTATTGTTTATTTCTCATTATAAAAGTAACATGTGGTCATCATAAAAAAGGGTAAAATAAAAAGTAATATCTCCTCAATCCCGCTGCTCAGAGGTAACCATTATTAACAATTTGGTGCCTTTGTTTCAAATCTTCTTATATAAAATATAATACAGATAATATTTTGTGGTATAAAAATGGGACCATAGCTAGCTCTTTTCTTCATCACGGACATCTTCTATGCTGGTACAATATAGAACTACTTCATTCTTTTTAATGGCTGCATAAAAGTACATGGTATGGATATATCACCATTTATTTAACCATTTCCCAGTGTGCATTTTGATGATTTACTCTCCTTTATTATTGTGAATAACGTATGAAGTCTCATTGCACATAACCTTTTCCCTTAAGCACAGCAGCAAAACCTCGACAGCCATGGAAGGTAACACTCAGAGGTTCCAAAGAGAGATCTCTAGGAGCAGAATTGCTAGGTCAAGTATATCAGTATTTAAATTTTTGAAAGAAGCAGCCAAATTGCACTCCATGAAGGATGAAAAAAAAAAATACTGAAACACTGAATAAATATTCATGTTTAATTTTCTTTTGAAATAATGTGTTTAATGCATACTTTTGGCTTTTAACATTTCAACTCCCTTGAGTCTCATTAGTTTTCCATATTTGTTGATGCCTAAAATCTGAGCAGAAGACGGGATGCGAAGAGTAAAGTGAGCCATAGATGGGGTCCTCTGAAGGGTGGGTCTGGCTTCAGTGGAGTGAGGTGATGTTTTTCAGGACCCAGGTTCCCGCCTTCTGTAAGCCGTCATGTGCCTGGACAGGACATCTTGAAAGAAGCCCAGTGGGAAGGAGGGGACAGGAGGCAGAATTGACTGAATGACCACACTGGGCCAGGACGAGTGTGGTCCTAGGGTTGACACTCACGTTCCAGTGGGGAAGGCAGACCATGAACAAACAGAGGAGGTATCATGTGTTACGGGTACAATACATGTCATGAAGAATAATGAAGCAAGTATAGGGAAGAGTGGCAGGTGGCAGGAGGGCTGTTTAACCTGTAGTATCAGGCATGGCCTCTCTGAGGATTATCATTTGTGCAAAGACCTGAATGAATGGATACATGGACTGTGCTCAAGGTCTCAGGGGAGCATATTCTCTGCAGAGGGAACTCCAGTTAAACGGAGCTGAATGGAGAATGGGAGGAGGCGTGGCTTCAGCACAGCCTGCACTATAGTATAGCCGGAGGGAGTGAGCAGGGGCAAAATGATGCCAAGTGTGTGTTAGAGCTCTCCAGAGAAACAGAACCTGTAGGATATGCATACATGTGCATGGGATACATTTTAAAGAGAGACAGACTATATAGAAAATATGTATGCTATAATATATATAATTTATGTATTGTGTAATAAAAAATCTCTTATCATAAGTAAATACTTTATATATAAAAAGAGATTTCTTATGAGGCATTGGCTCACATATTTATGGAGGTTGAGAAGTCCCCAGGTCTGCAATGGGCAAGCCAGACACCCAGAGACAGCTGGTGGTGTAAGTTCCAGTCCGAGGGCAGAAGACTGATGTCCCAGCTCAAGCAGTCAGGCATGCAGCATTCCTTCTTAGCCAGCCTTTTGTTCTGCTCAGGCCTTCAGCGGATCATAGGATGCCCACTCCCATTGGATAGGGCAGTCTGCTTTTTTCAGTCTACCATTTAAATTTAATCTAATCTAGAACCCAGAGTAACATTTGACTAAACATCTGGTCCCCCTATGGCCCAGTCCTGTGGACACATAAAGTTAGCTACCACAGTGTCTGTGGCATAGGCAGGAGATCACATCATCTGGGGCTGAGCTACTGGGTATGGTGGCTGGTGGTTCATGGGCCATTGTTGAGAACTCAAAATGCGGTCAGTGTCAGATGTTAGAGTGATACTGAATATGTTGGGTGAAATAAAAATGTTATTACAGTTAATTTCATTACGCTTTTTACTTTTTAAATGTTGTTACTAGGAAATTTAACATGATATAAGCTGCTCATTTTCTATTTCTGTTGGCTAGAGGCAGTCTCCAGGGCCTCATAGATGTGACAAGGAGTTTACAGTTCATTCTGAGTATCCTGGGAGGTGATCGGAGGATTTCAAGATTGGGAATCACTTGTGCTAACTTAGATTTGAAATAATTATTCTGCTGCTGTGGGAGAATAAGCTGCAGAGGACAGGAGTAGGAACAGTAAATCAGGTAGGAGGCTCTTGTGGGGGAGGACAAGGAAGTGGTAGCATTGGGCTGTGCAGAGGCAGGGAGGGGAGGGAAGAGGGCAGCCCTGGGATGTATTCAGAGAAGAAACAATGAGCTTTGCTAATGGGCTGAAGAGGGGTAGGGAGAAAAGACACAAACAAAGATGACTCCTAGTGTTGGGGCCTGAGCACAGTGAGTGAATGATGGTGCCACTTACTGTGATGTGAAAGACTGGGGGTATGTTAACTAAATGCTGTGAAGCATATTGAGAGTAGGAAGGAAAAAAGCAGAGGGGGAGAAGTACAAGAGAGAATTCAGGCTTTAGAAGGGTTCAATCAACGGGACAAAAAGAGTCTGTTGAAAAGCAGTAAAGCAGAGATGGTGATAGGCGTGTGCGTGGATGAGTAGAAAGCCGGTGAGCAAGGATGAAGGGGTAGTGAGGCAGGTCTGATGGTGTGGGGGGAAATGGGAGCCCAGTCAGGCCAGAAAAGAATGAAAGATGGGGAGGTTGGATCCACATACCTGCCCCTCTCTCCAAACTCCTGGAATAATCTCTCCCCACCATCATATATCCATATGCACACATACAGATAAATCAGCTATAATGGTGCTTTTATAGAAAGGGGAAAATTGATATATTTGAACATATTAAAATTTAAAATCACAGTCCAATGAAATATACTATAGATAAATTTCAAATAGTGAAAGGCTAGAAAATATAATTTATATAGCAGACAAAGAAAGGATTAATATCCAGAATACACGAAGGGTTCCTAATACATCAGTAAGAAAAATAGGCAGAGGATTTAATTAGGCTATTTTCAAACAAAGAAATGCACATGACCAATATGAAAAGACTCTAAGTGTTTGGCAAAAGTGAAAATGATTGAGGCTTTGATGTCAGTAGGGTCTGAGGCATGCAGAAAGAGTTAGCTTCATGCGCTCCTGGCTGGGGCATAAATTTCTAGTTCCTTGTGGAAGACAGCCGGACTGTGTCTAGCAATACAACAAATGAGCAGACTCTTAATCCAGCAAAAACACTTGTATGTATTTTTCCTGTAAAGATACTGGTCCCTGTATACAAAGAAACAAGTAGAAGAATGTGTATTACAGCACATGTCGTTATCTAAATAACTAAAACTTGCAAACAATCGAAATGTTCATCAGTAGGATGGTGGGGAAATAAATCACAATGCATTTTTTGGTCTACTTATATGTGGCACTTTCAAAAGATCTATAAATACACTGATAGGAAAAAGATCTTTAAAAGTGTGGATGGTAAAAAGAAATTGCCATATATGATTCATTTAGCTAGCCAACACTTGTGTTTGTATTTGTGTAGATAATATTTGTAAGAACCTAAAAAGAGGTCTAGAAGAATAACCATCAAATCGCCACCAACAGCTGTGGAAGAGGAATGAGGTAACAGGCTTTAGGAAGTGGGAACTGGGATGTGTTCTGTATCTCAGGAACCATCCCCAAGCTTTACTGTTAAAATGACATAATAAATTGTGGAGGCAGGTCTGGGTACGTCCAGGTCTGGGTTATTTCTCTACTCCTCCATCCATGGTCCTTGGCCTTTCTGACGAAGATGATGTGAAGATGAGGATCTGTGGCCGGCATACACAAGGAAACGGCGCTGTGCTCCCGGACAGAAGAACATGCTGTCCTTATATCGCTTGTGCTCAGGTTACCCATTCTGCCGGGGCCAGCTCTGCCAGCAGGTCCCACGAAGGCTCAGCTGCAGCTGAGAAAGCTCAGAGGCTCTCCAGGTCACCTCTGTGGCCCAGCTGCATGGAAATTAATTAGAAGCAGACCACGTCCCCCGTGGCTCGGGTCTCAGGGATGCCGAAGTCATTAGCAGCTGAGTTCGGCTCCAGCTTCCATCTGTGTCCTCTGAAAAATGTGTTGGGGCAGGAAGAGGCGGGCAGACTGAGTTGGTGGCTGAGGAGGCTAAAAGTTTAATTCCCAGATAGTTTGTCAGAGTCATTGGGGTGCAGTGACCCCCCCAGAGACGGGGTGTTTTTCATCAAGTCAGAAGCGGCAGCAGTGTGCTGATTCCCCTGACCACTGCAAGGAAATTCCCTTTGCTGTAATTGCGTATGTCCTCCCAGGAGCACAGGGGGTGGTGACCATAGCAACAAATCAGCCAAATATTACTTTGTTCCCTTTGCCTTTTGTGAAGCCTCCCTTGCCACAAACAACTTGTGTTACCGTTTCAATTATAACTAGCTCTTTTCCTTCTTTTTCTCTCTTTCAACTCGGTCTAGGATCAAAGAAAGAAGGACAGAAAGATCAAGATGTTAACAAACCTGCTGTTTCATCTCCTAAGAGAGCTGTGACTTCAGCCACCAAGCTTCATTCACCAGGTATTTAAGCAATATGATCGGTGCCATTTGGGGAGAAGGCTTGGACTTGTAATTTCTTTGGTTCACGTGTCATTAATAGAGCCAGTGCCAGCCCATGTGATGTGTGTGATACGTTCCAGAGCTTGATGTAAGTACACTGGTGTGTTCTGACTCGAGATGAAATGAACCAGCTGTTGGCATCATCATCTGGTTCACGTTGGAAAAAAAAAGAAATGTTACCGTGCTACTTTTAAGTGGTAGAATCTTCTCGTGTAGGAGTATCTGCTATTCCGACAGCATGTAGAAATAGTTTATAATCGAAAAACAGACTGAAAATCTAACCTCCAGAGATAATCATATTTTCTAAAAAGAATAAAAATTGAGAAACAACAGATATCAAATACTTGCAATTTCATCAACGGAAAGCATTTATTTACCTTTAGAGATGAATAAACTAGGTAACATCATTTGAGAGTTGAAAATCATTCATATCATGAAAATTCATATCGTGAGGCATTACCCCTTTGCAGAACAGAATACAGTCTAATGTCAGAATGTTTTCTGTAGGCACAAAAATTGTAGCAATAATAGCAGCTACTGTTTGAGTTCTTACTGTAGCCCAGGACACTGGGTACTGGTCTAAGCTCTTTAAATGTATTAATTTATTCCATGCCTGCAAGGCCTGGAACAGGCATGATTATTGCCTCTCCTTTTACATGCGAGGAAATGGAGGTGCAGAGATTTTCATTAATTTGCCCAAAGCCACAGGAAATAAATAGTAGAGACTCAATTAGATTCCAGCCACTCTGAATCCCACAGCTGCATTCTTAGTCACTACTCTATTAACCAGAAAGCCTGGAGAATAGAGAACTAGCTAATATTTCCGGTTAATTGAAAATGTACAGGAAAGAAGCCAAGCCCCACGGTAGAGGGTCAGAAGACAAAACTATGTGCCTAAATAGGGTGAGAGGTTGGCGGGGAGGAGGACCGTGTATGCATCTGAAATTTCCAAAGGGCCACACTCTCACTGGATGAATTAGGAAGAAAAAGAAAATTCACCCATAGGACGAGCCTAGTCTCTTGTATCTTTGGCTCTGAGAGAAGGTAGGGAAGAGAGACAAGTTCTCCATTAGGGATTCCTCACCCCCAATCTGCCCTGCCTCAACTTCAGAGCCGAAATCCATGCTGCCACTGTGGTCTGAAAATTTAACACGCTGTAGCTCTTGTGTGCACACAGCAGAATAAAACGTAAACATCATTATACACTCAAGGAAATAAGCCACCGAGTAAGGTCCTTCAATTCCAGGGGCCGAGAGTAAAGGTATTGGGTAATTTTTAACTTTGTTCAGTCAAACTATATGTGCTAAAATTTCTAGGATAATCAATAAAAGAGAGCATATAGCTCTGAACCAGTAGAGAGGGAAAGGTTAGAATGAGGGGGGAAAATATTTCAGTCAATGAGAGTGAAGGCGAAAAGGCGAGAAAGAAAAAAGAAGGATAAAAGGAAGGAAGGGAGAGGGGAAGTTGGAAGACGGAGCAAGACCTGAGAAATGAACTTAGAGAGGTCATGATGAAGGTCTGTGAACTGAATTCTCTAGGCTAAATCAAAAATTTAGATTACCAGCCTGGATTCCCTTATTGAACAGTCAAAAAGTATTTATTAAATGCACGGTATACGCTGTGAAATCCAGCTTTAGACTGCCTACAAAGTACACACCTAAAACAGAAGAATATTGAAAGGTTAAACATGAAATATATTTATACCAAGTAAATATTGAACAAGGGGAAGTGTGCAGTGTTACAGTTTCAAAGAATCTTCCATGTGGTATAATTAATAAACCACACATTTGTAAAGCATACCATTTGATACATTGTGACACGCATGTACATAGACCATCACCACAATCCAGATAGCAAACATGTCTGTCATCCCAGAACGTATCCTTGCGTCCTTATGTAATCCTGCCCCTATCCCTCTGCACCCCACAAAGGGAGGTGCATTCTATCTCTATACATTAGTTTACATTTTCTAAAATTTCCTATAAGTGGAATCATGTAGTATGTGCTCTGCTTTTCTCTGGCTTCTTTTATTCAGCATGATTACTTGCAGTAGGCCATTCCTTTTTATTGGTGAATAAAATTTCAGTGTGCGGATACCACAATTTATCCATTGACCCATTAGGGCACCTTTGGGTTTCTACCGCAAGGATTTGGGTATTGTAAATACAGCTGCTCTGCTTGTTTGTACAAGTCTTGATAGGGACATCTGTTTTCGCTTCTCTTGGTAAACATCTAGGAGAGGAATGCCCAAGTCATATGGCAGTTATTTGTTTAAACTTTTAAAAATGTTGAAAGGTTTTCCAAGGTGGTTGTACCGTTTTATATCCCCAACAGTAGTGTGTGAGAGATCTAGTTCCTCCACATTTTTGCCAGTGTTTGGTATGGTCAAATTAATTAAAGGCATTGTAATAGGTATGAAGTGATATTGCCTGTGGTTTTAACCAGCATTTTCCTAATAACTAATGGTGTTATGATGTTGAACATCTTTTTAGTTTATTTGACATCTGTATATGTTCTTGGATAGAATAGCTATTCAAGGGGCATCTGGGTGGCTCAATCAGTTAAGTGTCTGCTTAAGTGATATCAGCTCAGGTCATGATCTCCAGGTTGTGAGATCGAGCCCTGCTTCAGACTGTGCTGGGCAAGAATCCTGCTTAGGATTCTCTCTCTCCCTCTCTCTCCAGCCCCTCCACTCCTGCTCTCTTAAAAAATATACATCTATTCAAGTATTTTGCATTTTTACTTGGGCTGCTTTCCCATTGTGTTGAATTTTGAGTTTTTATGTGTTTGGGATACAATTTTTTTCAGCTACATGATTTGTAATCTTGCCCCACACTTGTTTTGCCTTCTCCCAGCAGTGCTTTTGAAGAGTACACATTCTTAAGTTTCCTGAAGTCCAACTGATATTTTTTTCTTTTATAGACCATGTTTTTGAGGTTATCTAAAAAATCTTTGTGTTACCCTAGATCACAAAGATTTTCTTCGACATTTCTTTCTGAAAGATTTAAAGTTGAGACACCTAGGTGGCTCAGTCAGTCAAGCATCTGCCTTCAGCTCAGGTTACCATCTCATGATCCTGGGATCGAGCTCCACATCGGGCTCCTGATTTCTTTTACTGGGCTTCAGCTGGGTTTAGCTAGCTGATATCATTAGTTCAAAATCTTTCTTCTTTTCTAATGTGTACGTTTAGTACAAAAAAAATTCCCTTTATTCCCTGCTTTAGCTATAGTCCACAAACTTTGATATATTGGGTTCCACCTTCATTGGATTCAAACTGTTTTCAAATTTTCTTTTATGATTCCTTCTTTGCTCATGATTATTTTGAATTGTGTTTGCAGATATCTGGGACTTGGCAGAGACCTTTGTGATTTTATTTCTAATTTAATTCCACTGTGGTTAGAGGACATACTTTGGAGGACTTGAATCCTTTTAAATTTATTGAGACATGTTTTATGACTCACAACAAAGTCTGTCTTGGTAAATGATTCATACAGACTTAAGAAAAATGTCTATTCTGCTGTATCTGTGTGAAGTGTTCTACAGATGCCATAGGTCAAGTTGGCTGATGGCATAGTTCAAGTATTCTATATCCTTACTGATTTTCTGTCTACAGGTTCTATTCATAACTGAAAAAAGCTGTTGAAATCTTAGAGTGTAATCGTGGGCTTATCTGTTTCTCATTTCGGTTCTATCATTATCTGCCTCCTGTGTTCTGAAGCTCTGCTACTAGGTACATACACATTGAGGATTGCTTATCATTTTGATGAATTGCCCCCTTTATCATTAGGAAATGAAGCTCTTTATTCCTGGTAGTATTTTTTTCCCCTAAAATCTACTTTATTCTGTATTAGTTGTGCACTCCAGTTTTCCATTAGTTCAGCTTGGCATACCTCCTTCCATACTTCTCCTTTTCATCTGTTTTTTCTTTATATTTAGGGTGGTTTCTTACAGCATGTAAATGGCTCCTTTATTTTTTCTCCCATCTGAAAGCTCTGCCTTTGGTGTACATATCATGTTATTGATTTGATTGGGATGAAGTCTACCACCTTCCTGTGATTTTCTATCCAATTCACATGTTCTTTTTTTCTTTTTTTCCCCCTTATTTTACTGCCTTCTTTTATATTAACTGAATATTTATTATTCCATTTGTTCCCTTTATTGATGTATTAGCTCTCTGTATCTTATTGAGTTATTTTAATGGTTGCTTTAGGCTTCATAGTTTCTATCTTTAACTTTTCACATTCCGGCTTGAAGTGATATTGTATCACTTCACATATAGTACAGTTGACTCTTGAACAACATAGGCTTGAACTGAATGGGTCCACTTATATGCCAATTTTCTTTTCTTCAGTAAATACAGTACTGTAAATGTATTTTCTCCTTCTTATGATTTTCTTAATTTCATTTTCTTCCCTCTAGCTTGCTTAATTGTAAGATTACAGTATCTACTACGTATAACTTACAAAATATGTGTTAGTCAATCAATGTGTTAATCAATATCATCGGTTAGGCTTCTAGTCAACAGTAGGCTACGAGTAGTTCCGTTTGGGGGGAATCACCAGAAGTTATATATGGATTTTCAACTGCATGTGGGATCATTACCCCTAATCCCCATGTTGTTCAAGGGCCAACTCTAAGAATCTTCCAACTGTATGCTTCCATCTCTTTCCTTCTGGCATCTGTGCTGCTCTCAAACCCTTTCCTTCCACATGCACCATAAACCTATACTACATTGTTGGTTATCAATGCTGTTTTCTTTCAAGGAGATTTAAATAAGAAAAATGTCTTTTACCAATATCCTTGATGAACATGGATGCAAAATTCTCAGTAAGATACTAGCTAATTGGATCCAACAGTACATTAAAAAGATTATTCACCATGACCAAGTGGGATTTACTCCTGGGCTACAGGTATGGTTCAACATCCACAAATCAATCAACATGATACACTATATTAATAGAAGAAAGGATAAGAACCAAATGATCTCTCAATAGATGCAGAGAAAGCATTTGAGAAAATACAGCATCCTTAACGCAATAAAAACCCTCAACAAAGCTGAAGTGGAGGGAACATATCTCAACATAATAAAGATCATATACAAAAGACCCTCAGCTAATATCATCCTCAGTGTAGAAAAACTGAGTGTTTTTCCTCTAAGGTCAAGAACATGACAGGGATGTCCATTCCTTTTTTTTTTCTTTTTTTTAAGTTATCTTTTTTTTTTAACATCTTAATTTAATTTTATTTTTTTCAGTGTTCCAAGACTCATTGTTTATACACCACACCCAGTGCTCCATGCAATAAGTGCCCTCCTTAATACCCACCATCAGGCTCACCCATCCCCCCAGCCCCCTCCCTTCCAAAACCCTCAGTTTGTTTCTCAGAGTCCACAGTCTCTTGTGGTTCAGCTCCCCCTCTGATTTCTTTCAATTCACTTTTCCTTTCCTTCTCCTAATGTCCTCCATGTTATTCCTTATGCTCCACAGGTAAGTGAAACCATATGATGTCCATTCTTACCACTGCTGTTCAGCATAATACTGGAAGTCTTAGTCTCAGCCATCAGGCAACAAGAAGAAATAAAAGACATCCAAATTGGCAAAGAAAAACTCACACTTTCAGTCTTCACAGATGACATGATACTCTATGTAGAAAACCCAAAAGGCTCCTCTAAAAAAATTGCTGGAACTGATATAAGAATCCAGCAAAGTCGCAGGATATAAAACCAATGCACAAAAGTCTGTTGCATTTCTTTACACCAATAATGAATCAACAGAAAGAGAAATTAAGGAATCAATTCCATTTACAATTATACCAAAAACCATAAGATACCTAGGAATAAACCTAACCAAAGAGGTGAAAGATCTATACTCTGAAAATTACAGAACACTTATGAAAGAATTGAGGAAGACACAACAAAACGGAAAAACATCCCATGTTCATGGATTGAAAGAAAAAATATTGTTGGGGCACCTGGATAGCTCAGTGGGTTAAAGCCTCTACCTTCAGCTCAGGTCATGATCCCAGGGTCCTGGGAAGAGCCCCACTCAGCAGGAAGCCTGCTTCCTCCTCCTCCTCTCTCTGCCTCCCTGTCTGCCTACTTGTGATCTCTATCTGTCAAATAAATTTAAAAAATCTTAAAAATATATTGTTAAAATGTCTATACTACCTGAAGAAGTCTACACATTCACTGCAATCCTTATCAAAATAACACCAGCATTTTTTCACAGAGCTGGAACAAACAACTCTAAAATTTGTACAGAAACAGAAAAGATCCCAAATAGTCAAAGTAGTGTTGAAAAAGAAAACCAACCTGGAGGCATCACGATCCCTGACTTCAAGCTTTATTACAAAGCTGTCATCATCAAGTCAGTATGGTACTGACATAAAAACAGACACATAGATCAGTGGAACAGAGTAGAGAGCCCAGAAATGGACCTTCAACTCAATGGTCAACTAATCTTCAACAAAGTAGGAAACACCCCAGGGGAAAAAAGAGTCCCTTCAACAGATGATGTTGGGAAAACTGGATAGCAGCATGCAGAAGAATGAAACTGGACCACATTCTTACACCATACACAAAAATAAATTCAAAATGGATGAAAGAGCTAAATGTGAGACAGGATTCCATCAATATCCTATAGGAGAACACAGACAGCAACCTCTTTGATCTAAGCCACAGAAACTTCTTACAAGACATCACTGGAGGCAAAGGAAATGAAAGCAAAAATGAATTTTTGGGACTTCGTCAAGATAAAAACCTTCTGCACAGCAAAGGAAATAATCAACAAAACTAAAAGGCAACTTACCAAATGGGAGAAGATATTTGCAAATGATATATCAGACAAAAAGCTAATATCCAAAATCTATAAAGAACTCATCAAACTCAACATCCAAAAAACAAAAAAATTCAGTCAAGAAAGTGGTAGAAGATATGAACATTTTCCAAAGAAGATATACAAATGGCTGAGACACACAAAAAAATGCTCAACATCACTCATCAGCAGGAAAATACAAATCAAAACCACAATGAGATACCACCTCACACAGGTCAGAATGGCTAAAATTAACAACTCAGAAAACAGCAGATATTGGTGAGGATATGGAGAAAGGGGAACCCTCTTATGCTGTTGGTGGGAATGCAAACTGGTGTAGCCACACTGGAAAACAGTATGGGGTTTCCTCAAAAAATTAAAAGTAGAGCTACCCTATGCCCCAGCAATTGCTCTCCTGGGTATTTATCCAAAGGATACAAAAATAGTGATTCAAGGAGACACATGCTCCCCAATGTTTATAGCAACCATTACCCCAATAGCTAAAATATGGAAATAGCCCAGATGTCCATTGACAGATGAATGGATAAAGAAGATGTGGTATATATATACAATGGAATACTACTCAGCCAGAAAAAGAATGGAATCTTGTTATTTACAATGACACGGGTGGAACTAGCATGTATAATGCTAAGTGAAATAAGTCAGAGAAAGACAAATACCATATAATTTCACTCATATGCAGAATTTAAGAAACAAAACAGATGAATATAGGGGAAAGGAAGGAAAAATAAGATAAAAACAGGGCTGGAGGAAACCATAAGAGATGCTTTTAAAAAATCTTATTTATTTGTTTGAGAGAGAGAACACAAGCATGAGTCGGGGGGGAGGGGCAGAGGGAGTGGGAGAGGGACAAGCAGACTCCCCACTCAGTGGGGAACCCAACTCGGGGCTTGATCCCAGGACTCTGAGATCATGACCTGAGCTGAAGCTTAACTGACGGAGCCATGCAGGCTCCCCAGAGACTCTTAACTCTGGGGAAGAAACTGAGGGTTGCTGGGGGGGTGGACATGGGTGGTAGGGTGGGATAATTGGTGACAGGCATCAAGGAGGGCACTTGAAGTCATGAGCACTGGAGTTATATGCAACTAATGAATCATGAAATTCTACCTTTGAAACTAATAATACTCTATATGTTAACTAACTTGAATTTAAATAAAATAAAAATAAAAGTAAAAGAATCATAACTAAATTTCAAAAGAACAAAAAAATGTGTCTAACTAGTAACTTTAATAAACCATTGCTATTTAAAAAAAAGAAAAAATAGCTAGTTATCAAGCTAAAAAAGGACTTATTTATCGTAAACAGAAATAGTAGAGATTATTTAACCATGGTACACTACTTGTAGAAATTAATAGCTGAAATTTTTTATTTATTTATTTATTTATTTATTTATTTATTTCTTCGACAGAGATCACAAGTAGGCAGAGAGGCAGGCAGAGAGGAAGAGGAGGAAGCAGGCTCCCCACTTGAGTAGAGAGCCCTATGCGGGGGCTCGATCCCAGGACCCTGAGATCATGACCTGAGCCGAAGGCAGAGGCTTTAACCCACTGAGCCACCCAGGCGTCCCCTAGCTGAAATATTTTTTAAAAATATTCCAGCAAAAGAAAAGTTTTAAAAATTTGTTAAGCAACACTTAGATCAAGTTAAAAGCAAATAAAAAATATCAGAATATCCAGAAAAAAAAAACAAAAAATGAAATTGGATATAGTTAAGTAAAGTTTAAATTTTAAATATGAAAAGAGAACAATAACAAAAATGTATCTCAAAAGGAAACAGATTAACATACATATTAAATTTATATTACTAATTTATTTTACTTACTAATTTAAGTAAGATTTGTTTTATTTAATAAGTTTTCATCTGGGGAAGTTCAAAAAAAGAAAAAGAAAAGTGTTATTTTGGATTTACTCACATAGTTCTCATTTCTGGTGCTTTTTGTTCCTTTATGCAGATCCAGATTTCCATCTGGTATCATTTTTCTTCTACCTAAAGAATTTTCTTTGTCTTTCTTGGTGGTGGATCTTTTCTGGTGGTGGAATCTTTCTGTTTTTGTTTACCTTAATTTCTCGTAAGTACTGTCACTTTGTTCAGAATTCAGGTTAGCATCCCCCCGTCCCGAACTATTTAAAGATGTTTTGCTGTCTCCTGGTTTGAATGGTGTCCAGTGAAAACACACTGCTATCCTTATCACTGTTTCTCTGTTCATAATTGTCTTTTTCTACTCTGGCTCTTCTGAAGCTGTTCTCTTAATCACTGGTTTGAGCAATGTGATTACATTACCCCTTGGTATCTTCTTTTTCTTGGTTTTGTGTTTGAGGTTTGTTGTGATTCTTAGAGCTGGAATATACAGTTTTCACAAAATTTGAAAATTATTGCCCATCATTTCTTCAGAAATGTTCAGGCCTAAGCCCTCTTCAGGGACTCCAGTTGTACAAACTTTAGGCCACTTGAAGTTGACCACAGCTTCTATCCAAAGATAACAGTGTTCATTTATTTTTAAGGTTTTATTAATTTATTTATTTGAGAGAGAGAGAAACCCAGAGAAAGAGAGAGAGCATGAGCCAGGGGAAGGGGGAGAGAGAGAGGGAGAAGCCAGCTTCCTGCTGAGCAGGGAGCCTGACACGGGACTCAATCCCAGGACCCTGGGATCTCCACTTGAGCTGAAGGCAGATCTTTAACTGACAGGCACTCCAATACTGTTCATTTCTTTCAGTCATTTTTCTCTGTGTGTTTCATTTTGGAGAGTTTTTCTTATGGTATACTTGCTAATTTTCCTTTCCTTCTTCTTTTTGGAAATAATAACACCTATTTGTTTCTTCTACTGGTCACAGTTCTGAAGATTAGATACCCAGATCTGGTGTGGGTGGGTTTTCTGTTGAGAGTATCACAAGGGTGAAATCATGATGTCATTTGGGCTAAGTTCTTGACTGGAGGCTCTAGGGAAAAAATCCACTCTCAAATGCATTTGGGTTATTGATAGAACCACTTCATGACAGTTGAAGGACGGAGGTGTCTGCCTCCTTGCTGGCTGTCAGCTAGGGACCATTTTCAGCTCACAGGGCCCCTGACAGCCACTATTCTACTTTCTGTTTAGTGGATTTGTTTATCCTAGACATTACATAAACAATGAGTTGTGTAGCATGGAGCCTTTTATGTTGATTTCTTTGATGTTGCATAATGTTTTTGAGGTTCATTCATGTCAAAGCACGAATCAGTATTTTATTCCTGGTTTGGGCTGAATAACATTCCATTACGGGGGTATATCACATTTGGTTTACATTCATCAATGGATGGACATTGGGGCGGTGTCCAGTTTGGGGCTACTCTGAGTAATGCTGCTTTGAACATTCATGTTAAAACCTTTCCTTATGTCATGTCTACATCTACTCTTAATCCCATTCTGTGTATTTTTCATCTTAGACATTTGAGCTTTCAATCTCTAGAATTTTTATTTAGGCCTTTTAAAAAAAATCTGGTTTGTCTGTACTTGACATATTCAGCAGTTCTGCTAGCTTCACGAACATATGGAATGTAGTTACAAATAACTGTTAATCATCTGTGTCATTTCTTGTGGGCTTCAATTGATCACATCTCTCCTTATTATGGGTTATATATCCCTGCTTATTTGCATGCCTGAGGATTCTTTCAGATGCCAGACATTCTAAAATTTTCCTTGTTGGCTAGTGGATTTTTTATATTCCTGTAACTATTCTTAAGCTTTTATTCTTAAATAAAACTATGTTACTTGGAAGGAGTTTTGTTAGGCAGGTTAACGAGGGATCAATCCAGAGCTAATTTTACTAACTACCAAGTCAAGACCCCTCTAGGTGTTCAACCTATTGCTCATGAATTATGAGGTTTTCCACTCTGGCTGATGAAAACAGGAACAGATTCTGGACCACCATAAGGTCACAGGAATTATTCCCTGTAGTCCTTTGTGAAATTTTTTTCCTTGGCCTTGGATACTTCCTTCTCAGTCATGCCCTTGTCCGAAAACTCAAGGGGAGCTTCTGCACGTGTCCACAGTGCTCTCTCAGTGTTGATGTTCTCCTCTGTACCTTCGGCTCCGTGAGCCCTCCACTCCATTTTCTCAAGTTAGGGAAACCACAAGGTCCCAGCCTCATTCCCTGGTCTTGAAAGTCACTCCAGGAAATTGGCTGATCATCTCCTTTGCTTTCCAGCTCAGGGATCCCTGTGCTTCATTGCCTAATGTTGATATCTTGAAAACCACGGTCTTATCTATTTTGACTGAGGGCTTTTTTTTTTTTTTTTGGTTAATTTCAGATCAGAGGCTAAGTTTGATCCTTCTCACTCCATCTTGGCAAAAAGCAGTTCTCTATTTTAATATAAAATTTTAGCAATGTTATAATACTATTAAACCATGATTTTTAACCCTTGGAGAAACACTCACATTTACCATGATATTTGTACTTCTTATAAATAATAAGAAATTTCCTGTAAATGAGAATATTTTTATGTCAATTTTTATTTTGCCTGGAGAGTGGATGATAGTGACAAAGTTTTCATAGTTGGCTTTGGAAACCCTGATTATAACTTCCTGGGGTTTTTTAAAGTCCATTTATACATCAGTATAGCAAAGAATCTACGCCTTCCACGGAAAGGGAAATGAGAAAGTCTCCTTTCTAGAGCATTACTGGTTGATACCCATTTTAGTCATTCCTGCCCTCACTCATGCTCAGGACTGGCTGGAAGGAATTTTCCTACCCTCGCGCCATTTGCTGCCCACCTCCCCCACCACTCGCCAACCTCAGGGAAACAAATGTCAGAACTAGATGGGAAAATAGTGTCCTACCTGGCAAAATTTTCCGGAATAAATTTAGATCCATTTAAGAAAAATAAAGCCTATCCAAGACCATGAAGAACTGGGCACCTGTGCTTCCTAAGGGGTCTGCTGGTGCCCGTTTGCAAGAATCAGATTTCCTTTCTGCTAGGACGTTGGCGAAACTCATGAAGTGCTTTTTCCTTAAGCCAGGAAGTTATCTATCCAAGTTGCGTCCTATCATTCTTATTTACAAGGGTTAAGGTCAAGGGCCTTCTCAGATGTTGTAAATAGGCAGATTCCAGTGCTGCCTGTTTGTTTACCATGTCAGTTAAGCCTCCAGCTTTAAGATTAAACCACATTTTTCCATCCATTAGAATCCTCTAGATAGTGAGCGGGTGGCTGCGGATGAATTTTTAATATTCTCTTTCCATTTTCAAGGGCTGCGTTCTCCCCAGTGCTCTGCCTTTGCACGCAAACAGCTTGCATTCACCTTTGTGAGAATTTAAGGTTACTGGCTTTTTACTCTGAGCTACCAGTTGTTGCTGGGATCATCACAGATTCTATCTGCCCCTAATCAGAGTTATTCAGCCAGTAGGATCTCTGAAGAGGAGTTGGGATTGGGGGGAGATTGAGATAACGGGAGGATGTTCTGGATTTAGAGTATGCCCCAAACCTGTGAGATCTGTCAGAGATGACAGCAGTGTGCTGACGTGGGAAAAGCCGAGGGCACGGAGTTAGAAATGTGGAATCCAGACGCAGCAGGGTCCCCTCTGACCATGGATGACTTCAGGTCAGGGATGGGGCCTCATTGCTGTGCCCTCCCCCTGGAGCTTACTACACAGGTCATCCACAGAGTAGGTGTTCAATAAAAGCAGTCCAATATTTTGCTTCCCCACAAAACACAGACATGAAGTGTGCATATGAAATCAGCTCTCATTTGTAGGTCGTGGCAAGACACTGGTCTAGGTGTTTCTGTTCATATAGTTCATGTCAAAGAGTTGCTAAGGGGATAAGCCTCATGAAGAGTTAGGAAGACTACCAGAACCAGTCAGTAAAAAACTGGTTATTTCTAATCTTTTCCACTTCATTTAAAGACTCCAAAACCATCAATAAGCCTTATTTGGAAGGTCTATATTCATTAAATCAGCTTCCTTGTTCAACTGAGTGGAAATCAGAAGGCTATTGTAGGAGACCAATTCTTGGGAAAGAGACCAAACACCTGGGAATAGGCTCTGTCTGACTGTGGTGAGAGGTCAGGGGCGTGCCTTCAAAACTTAGAAACTTCAGCCACCCTGGAAGTAATATAAACACTGCAAGGAACCGAAGGAGATGATAACAAAACCTTCCAGCACCTGAAGTGTGCTCAGGTGGCACAGCATATCCTTCAGTTAAAGCATTTCATTGGCTCTTCCAGAGACACATGGCTGTAGGAGGTCAAAAGTAAGGCACCATCCACACATCCCATCACAGGGCCAAGCATGTGCTCCGTGAACTCCATGGCGCCACTGCCCTCTGCAAGTTTTCTGTCATGTTCCCTTAACTAAGCCTCACTTCCAAAGCCAATTGGCATCTTAGCTCCATTATGTGCTGGCTTTTAGGAGAAGACAGTAGAAACAAACAAAATTCTCCTTAATCTTTAGTGAAACAGGTGAAGCTGGCTGTGTGTCAGTCATTTTTCTTTCAACATAAGTTCTCTGTCTCCAAGATAAGTTCTCTAGTCGATGAGGCCATGCAGCCGTCCTCACGTAGCGTCCTGGGAACAGTATGACATGTGGGTGGACAGGAAAGTAAGTGACAGAACAATACTTCGGGAGTTAACTATAGAAGTACTTAACACACATTGACAGCACAAGGAAGAATACTGGTTCTGGCGAGGCCCCAGAATGCGCTACTGGCAATGAAATGATTATTGGTTCTAGACAGACTTCTCGCCAATCCATCTAGAAAATGGCAGGACCCTTTTCAGTTAAAGCTACAGACGACTCCACAACCAACCTTGTGTCTCTGGGTTTCCTTCCAATAAGACTTAGCGCCGGGGCCTGAGTCTTAGTCTGTGCTGTTGGCGGCCAATGTGTTGCTGGCCAGGAGTCCCTAACAAAGATTTGTTTCACAAGGTGTCAGAAAGCTGCAAATCTTACACTTGGTATGTTGATACCAAAAGCTGATGTTCTCAGGGGAACATCTGTCTTGGCTCATTTGGTGGCCCCATGAGTAGAATGTGGACTGAGTGTACTGGCGTTCAGTAGAACACGGGACTTTTGAACGTGGGAATTAAAGCAATATCACAATAATACTGGTATCAGTGAACACCAAGAATAGGGTTCGCCAAATCCTTCTGTATGTTGTCCATTCATCACTGAATATCGTTGCTAACCCAATACTAATGCTAATGATGAAAAGAATAGTAATAATAATAATAACAGGATAAAAATCTGACAGCCAAAACCACACAAAATGAGTGCTTACAATATGCACAAATTCAGAGATTATTTTATACGCTGTAGATTGCAATTAGCTGTAATTCACTGAGCTAGAAGTATCTTTCATTATCTCTTTTAGATTTCTAAAAGATATGCCTTCTATTACACATGTATAAGATACATATTATGGTGTAGGGCACCTGGTACCCCAACACATTAATTAAAACACTGGAGTGTTTTATAAAATCAGCTCTACCAGTAACCTGGAAAACAGTAATCATGAAAATATCTACCTTGGGTCTTAGGCTATGTCTTTGAGTTTAATGCAGGCAGCAGTAAAACCTCTCACATTTCATTGATAAGTATTTTTCTTTTGTTATCAGTATTGAGGATATCAGGATGGAGCACATATTAAAATTCATTTGCCTGCAACGTGCAAGTGAATTTTCTGGATTATTATGTATTCCACTGGCATAAAGATTATTTTAAAGAGGCATTAATTTCACATTCTACTACTTCATTAAGCCATAATAATTGAAGATATGCCATACGTGAGCTTGCTTTTTACAATCTCTGATGATTTCTTAAGAAGAGGAAGATTTAATTAAAATTAGCACAGTTGCCATTAAGTTAACAATCAGAAGAAGTGTTTAGATCAGTTAACCATTTTTTGCCCTTAAAAGATAAGGGCACTGAGGTGTTCAATAGATTAAGCCTGCTACCCTTGTCTCTCAGTAGATCGGGTACCCAAGTGACCATTGTCTGATTTATTTTCTGTGTTACTTCTGATATTTTGGAGGGACTGGAGAGACAAAAGAACTTTTGAAATATTAAAGTTTGTTTATGACTGTGTGCTCAGTGACCACATCATGTTCTCTACTTGAGGAAAGGAAGGAATGTTCTTGGGGAATAGAGGTCCTCCGTCCCCCACCGAGGCTTTCTGTGGGTGCCAGGCTGGGTCTGAGCCTCACACCGGAAGCACGGGGGTTCTGAGAGAGACTCTCGCTCACCCCCCAAGTCTTTGACCATTTGACCTTTGCACTGCGTATCAGTGAGCTCTTCCTAGGGGCCTTGCTTTACCTGCCCCCCAACCTTCCACCTAATTAATAGTCATTCTCCTTAAACATCCCTTACCCCATCCCCAGCACTAGGTGGAGTTTCTGGTTCCTTCCTCTGTGGCCTCCCCACACCTACTGTTTTCCTGGCAGGAGGCAGACATCAGAGGACTTGTGGGCCGTGGGAAGGAAGGAGCGCTTCGTTTTTACCTCAGTGGAGCACAACAGCAGGGAGGGGTACACACAGGTCAAGGATTGCTTTATTTATTTATTTTCCTTTTGACGAAAGGTTAAACCTTGTTTTTTTTTTTTTCTTTAATTAATTTTTTATTATGTTATGTTAGTCACCATACAGTACTTATTCATAAAGATCATTCTGACTATGGTGCAGGGAAAGATGAGAAGAAGCAGGGCTTCCCAGTAGAAGGTGGAGGTTATGGGGGCTTGGACTGGACCTTTAGCCCTGGGGTGGCGTGAGTGAACACGTGGGGGGAATATCTTGGAGAACACTGAGGCTGTAGGAATTTAAAGTAGAAATCCCTGGGGCAGAGGTTATGAGAGGTATGGCTTGACTCATAACCAAGAGAGGGTCTGTAGAGCAATGCTAGCAAGCGAGGGAAGGGAGACGCGTGGGCATTACTCCTGGATGCCCAATTCAAAGGCCGCTAGGTTCTAATTCGGACTTCAAGCTGGATTGACTGACTTATTTCCCATAGACATTTTTATAGAGTAATCCCCTTGAAGGAGAAAAGCAAAAAACCTCAAAAGTCCAAAGAACAGAAAACAAGAACTTGCCTCCGTCTCTCTAAGCAGACCTAGAAGAAATGCAGCGAGCTGGAAGGAAGCTGACCGTTTTGTCTGTTAATCTTTTCCTAAGTGTGAAACTCTGAGCTGAGAACCACATAAATGGAGGAAACTTTGGAAGTCCATTTCTGTTTTTTCTTGTCAGTACCCAAATGACCAACCTTCTCAGCCACGTGCTCTGAATGAAACTTCTGTACCCAAGAGCTTTTGTCACATTTGGGATGAATGTTTTTTCACGAAGCAACTGTTTGTGGTTTTGTTTCTGTTTTTTCTCTACAGGATACCCCAAACAGAGGACTACCGCGCCCCGAAATGGGTTTTCCCCCAAGCCAGACCTGCAGAACCGCGAAGCTGAGCGACAGCTGGTCCAGAGGCTAAAGGAGAGGTGCCAGCAGCAGGCCCGGCAGCTGGGCTTCGTGCAGGGGGAGCTGCGGAGAGCCGTGTGCGGCTTCCAGGCGCTCGCCGTGTCCACTCAGTATTTCTCCAGAAAGGTGAGGCCATGTTCCGGGAATGTCGAGGGGCTTTTTGCTGGAGAAGAGGGTGGTGATGGTGGTAGTTGTTAGTCTTAGTTTGGGTTTAGGGTTAGAGAGCGATCTGATTTTCAGAAGGTCATACAAATCTCCAGCAGCAGTATCTAACGTCCTGGAAGTCAAGTTTATACGTATGTGTGAGAGAAATCGGTCTGGGAAGAATGACTGAGTAACCGTGATTTCAAAAGGGAAAGTTTTGTAAAACAACAACAAAGAAGATATAAATGAATGTTTTGAAGGTGAGATCTTGGAAGAAAACAGAACATGAGATTGTCATTTTAGGGACGAAACGGCCAAATTCTAAAATTTCCTCACATTTCAAATAAAAGGGAGGCAGGACCACTGTGCTGTTCCACCATAGCTGTTGGAAGGAGATGGAATGTGCCAGGTCTGGGGGCATCGTGACAGAGGAGTTGGGGCCATGCTCACGGTGTTCACGGAGCAGCATGGGGTGGACAGCACCCTCTCTGCTCTTTTGGTTTCTCTGAAAATGCAGAGAGCTGATTCCTTCTCAGCAGAGAAGCTGTCCAGAGGCTCCTGGAGCCATCCACACACTGAGTCTGTTATTAGCCATGATGTAGCTCAGCTTTCCCATTAGTCGTTGTGGAACAGAGGTTAAGGGGAGCCTGGCGTCTGAAGGAATGCATTTGTGTTCCAGCAAGAAATAGCCAAGGCATGTTTGGGGGAGAAGATGAACATTTACCTTCGAGGTTTAAACATTATGAGTCAGCATGTTAAAAACCCATAAGGCATTCTGAGTTTCATATATGGACCTTCTGGTAACTATAAATGGGAAGAAGTAAAAATACTTTGCAAATGCTTGTCTCCAAATAAGAAAATGAGCTAGCTAAGTGTCTGGCTACTTTAAAGAAGAAAAGCAGAAGAATGTTAAATAGCCCTACATCCCTGGTGTTGTTTACCACCTGAACACTAAAGTATGGAGGACATCCTATGCACCCCCATCCACCCCTCCCAGTACAGAAGCCTGCCTTGCTGTGGTGGTTGTTTTCTGTTTCGCTTGAGACTTTCAGCAGAAAGACACAGTTAGCAATTTGTTGCTGTAGTGAAAGACAAGAAGAACAGAATTCAGTTTTACCCATAGTTTCAGCCTTTTTCCCAACCATGATGTTCACAATGAATGACCACTTTGAATTGCATACCTTCCTTTCTGGCAGGTATATCATGGGTGCCAGCCTTGAAAAGCTCAGGTCACTCTACACCCAACCCTGTAAGAATTAAAATTACAGGCACATTTTGGAGGGGCCAAGGGCCTGACTTGCTATGGTTCATATTGAGCAGTTTTCTTATGAGAGAAAGAGAGGCCTATCTTCTGTTCTTTAGCTTGATATGTATTTTCCTCTGACTGTCACATCTTTAATAAAGAGAAAAGAATGAGGTTGTCCATCAAGGGTCAGTGATAACATTGATGTCATTACTCTGCTCTTCTGTTACTTCTACACTTGTCTTAACAAATCCTTTTTTAAAAAATTTTAATGCCACTATAATTAACACACAGTGTTACATTAGTTTCAGGTGTATAATATAATGATTCAACTCTTCCATACATCACCCAGTATTCATCATGTAACCAATCCTTGAGAGATGTTTCCATGGCTAGACATATCAACAGACATTGCTATAACATATTGGTAATACGTGCTGTGTTCCCAGGTTGGAACTTTTGGACCCCATTTATGGCATTATGGCAGAAAAGAGAGTTCCTGGGCAGAAATCAAGGGTTGGTTCCCCATAGTTAAGTAGTTCTATGACCCGGAATATTCCTTGTTGGCCCATGGACCAAGAGTTTTATTTTTCCACAGAATACACATGGCTCTTAAATCAGAGACCACAAAGGTCTAGCAGGTGATTTGTAGGCATCGCCTTCAGACCTCCCTACTACTCGAGTTGCACTCAGCATGACATTTCAGCAAGATGGATGGAAGACATGAATTTCATGTTCTTTTCAGTAAATCACAACCAGCAACCCCAGACAGGCCTCCCAAACGACCATGGCATTTCACCTCCCACACAGCGTCGTGTGCTTTTCTGTCTTTCTGATCTCAAGTCTCTCCCCAGATAAACCCCAGTACTAAAAATGGGCGTGTTAAAAAAAAAAAAAAAAGTCTGTAATTGAACAGAAGTGGTTTCCACAGAGGCTGCCATGTGTCCTACATGGTTAAGATGGTTGATTTGAGAGTTTGCCCGGTGGTACCAGATTAGACCAGGAGGTGGGAGGTGGGGGTGGGAGCACCTAGGAAAACAGAGGCACACCTCCATAGCCAGCTTGAAAAGGCAGTATCTCTTTTCTTTTGTGGTTAGAAGGCTCAACCATGTGTCTTGGAAGTCTGCGCCTGTATTATTTCTATACCGTAGCAGGTCTGTCTGTAAAGCATGGCATGGTAGAGAGGGCATGGGACCAGCAAGGAGTCAGCTCTCTCTTCGCCTCTGTTTACAGATGAGACCTTGAGCAAGTTACTGCCCCTCTCTGAGTCTCATCACATCACCAAAAGGAGTAATATCCTTGCCCTTGCTCCGGCTCCATTAGCTAAGTCCCCTCTGACTGGTCATCCTTGAGTCTATGTTTCCTTAACTTCAAATATGGTTAATAATGCTTCACAAGGTTATTGTGAGAATGTCATAAATGAATGAGTGAAGTTACTTCAAATAATTATTGAGCAAAACCTTCTTTTTGAGTATGAGGAAATCTGACAAGACTGTGCCCTCAAATATTTTACTCTCAGTTGAGATGAATAAGACCTAGACTAGACCTACAAAGCTCTTCTTCTTTTGCTATACTTGTTCATAAAGAGTTTGGCCTGGAGTGTACTTTAGGATGGAAATAATTTTCAAGTCTAGCTATTCAGCTGCTGCTCTGTATGTTTTTCCAGAATGTGCTGATACCAATAAGGAAGTATTGAGAGTAAGTCTCCGTGTATGTGAAGTCCCTAGAAAAAAGGAGATAGAAGCCTAGATAAGAATCTTCCATTCCGTCCCCATGCTTTACAGCTCCTGGCAGAGCAGCTGTGAAAATTGTCAGCTGGGAACAGCCTGAGCCCAGTGTCCAGGGATTCCAAGCTGCCACATTGAGGTGCTAACAGCAGCCTCAGGCTTGCTCTGGTTCCAGGCAGCTCCGCCCCTGCGGCAAGGCATCGTCCTCACCACAGGCCAGACAGATCTGCTGAAATCTGTGGTGCCAGACCTCCGGGTGGTGTAGTAATGAGCATCACTCTCGGACTCTGCACTTCTTACGGTCAAGTTGAATGATTTTTATCTTTTTCTTGCTGCCTGGTTTCCGGGAATGCTACTCTTTAGCAGCCCCTGGTGGCCAATCCGGGAAATAATCCAGATGACGGTCCCTTGTTAAGTGGTGCGCCTTGCCACGTACCATCAGGTTTTATACAAGTTACATCTGAGGGTGCATTTATCTTATTTTTAGTAAGATTTATTATATTTTTCAGTATTTTTCAAGTTGACTTGCATCATTTTTATCTTTGGCTTTATAAATGTGATAGTAGATGATGGGTTTTGTTTTTTTAAAATTTAGTATTAAATAGTTTAGGCATAAAAGAGTTGAAAACTAATGTCAAACATTTGTGTACTATATAAGCTTATAATAAAACTCATAATGCATCAGCCTTCTTTCTCCCCTGTACTATATATATATATATATATATATATATATATATATATTGCTTTTACTGTTTGACCTTATATCAAACAACAATTTTAAATTCAAAAGGGTAGAAAGCACAACATCTGAACACCCATCATCTATATTTAATACATATTAACATTTTGCTATATTCACTATTCACTTCATCTTTGTTTCTGTTGTTAGTTAGGGTGTATATTTTTAAATATAGTTTATATATTTCAACTTCAGCATTTCAACTCACTTTTGTTGGTAGATTTTTATTAACGCTGTTTCTACCCTATGAATGTTTCCGTGGAGGATTCAACAAGTAAAAGGCAGGGGCACCTGGGTGGCTCAGTTGTTAAAGGTCTGCCTTTGGCTCAGGTGATGATCCTCCGGTTCTGTGATCAAGCCATGCATCCGACTCCCTGCTCAGCAGGTAGCCTGCCTCTCTCTCTTCCACTCCCCCTGCTTGTGTTCCCTCTCTTACTGTGTCTTTCTCTGTCAAATACATAAATCTTAAAAAAAAAAAAAAAAAGCAAAAGGCAGAACTCCTTAAAAAGAATATCACTCCTGGTTATTGACCATCTCCAATGTCCTACACACTTTAGATATATTTGATATGTATATATATGTATACATAATATAGCATATTTTGTAAATATGACAATATATGTAATATGCTATACATAAGATACATAGGACATAAAAGTGCCTGGGTGGCTCAGTCAGTCAAGTGTCTGCCTTTGTGTCCTGGGATCAAGACCTGCATCGGGCTCCCTGCTCAGTGGAGAGTCTGCTTCTCCCTCTTCTTCTTCCTCTGCCTGCCATTCCCCATTGTGGTCTTTTTCTCTCTCTGTCAAATAAATAAATAAAATCTTCTGGAAAAAAATATATAATATATAATTATATATAATATATTTATAATATTTATATTATTATATTATATAAATATTTATAACATTTATATAATTTATATAATATATATTATATAAATATTTATAATATTTATATTATTATAACCCTCACAACAACCCTGCCTGGTCTAGATATGACAGGTGAGGAAACTGAGCCTAGGGAGATTATGTAGCCCTTCCAAAGACCACATAATTAGGGGCCCCTGGGTGGCTCAGTTGTTAAGTGTCTGCCTTCAGCTTGGGTCATGATCCCAGGGTCCAGGGATCGGGCCCACAGGCCCTGAGCAGGGAGCCTGCTTCTTCCTCTCCCACTCCCCCTACTTGTGTTCCCTCTCTCGCTGTATGAAATGAATACATAAGATCTTTAAAATAAATAAATAAATGAATGAATGAATAAATAAAGACCACATAATTAGAAAGGGATGGGAGCCACGATACCAGGACAGGTTGTTCCATATTCAACACCCATGTTTTTCCACAAGATTATGTGCTATCTCTTTCTCTCCCTCTCTTACCTTCAAGATGCCTTTATTGTAATTAAGGAGAAAAAACATAATTAGAAGAAACAGAAAGTGCCACAGTTATCACAAAGCTAACACTTATACAGGATGATACCAGAAAACTGTCTAAGGCAATATTTAACCTGTTGCCATAAAAAGGGGATTATGTGCACAAGCGCAAGCCCAATTATTGTGAATGGGAAGGCCACTGTGAGTGGTCTAAGAAGCAGACTTGGAAGAGCCGGGATGGATACGGGTGGGATTCTAGATGGGTAAAGATAACGGAAGAGCATATGCATAAGGGGGAAGGGGACACTCAAAGTCTGTTGTCCTGCCTCTCTTTAAGCTCCTGGTATATTAATGATTTATGAATAGGGACCTAGGCACTCAGGAATCATTTCCAAAATGCGGTAATTACTCTGTAACAGGTCAAAAGCTCCTCATCAGGAAGACCACCCAGATTCATCTTTATGCTCCAGAGCACCTGGCTTTGTTGTTTGGTCAGAGTAGGGTGTGGGCTAAGGGGAGGAGAAAAAGACGGGCAGAGAATCCCTCCATAAAATAAATGCTTGCTGGCTTTGGCCATTTGCTACATTCAGATTTTAAAACCCCGGGATTTATCAGGATAAATGTCTGCCCTAGAGCTCCAAACACAGGGGAGAAGCCATTATATCCTCCAGCCAAAGGATTTTGTATTTTAGAGACTTTTCCATTGAGTGGAGCTCTCAGAGCTGAATCAGCATTGAAAGCAGTAAGCTCTTTGTTGCTCCCTAAATCCCAAAAAAACGACCATTTAAATATAGTGTTTGGTGTCCCTCTCCTTACAGATAATGCTCTGTGATTATCTTCTCTTCCCTTAATTTTACCTCGACTAAAGAAGGTTTAGAGAGACTGCAAGCACTTCTGATGATCCTTCAGCATGTAACTAGTGGGATATGCTAGTAAATTAGTATATGGACGGTTCAGTGATAGCTGTTCTGGAAGAATGTTATGTGTCACCAAAGTAAATGTGGCTACAGTACTTTCCTGGGACAACAGTGAATATTTGCTTTTACTTTTATGGTTCTAGCCTAAGGAAATTCTTAGCACAGCCCCCAAACTTCAATATATTCCCAGTATCAAAAGGTAGAACTCCCAACCAAGCCAAGTAGCTCTTTGAAGTCATAAGAACCCCTGGCCTAAGATGTCCATGATGGAAAACATCATGGTAGGTAGAAAATAAAATTTAAAATTGCAAAGTCTTCTCAGCTTTTTCGGAAAATACCCAGTACTGGTCCCTAATAAGAGCTTCACTGATAAAATCATAACTTTCATAATAAGGAAATAATAGCTTGCATTCCCAGCAACAATGTAAGAGGGCTCCCCTTTCTCACTGAGGGTTACAGAAGGAAGGGGGCTGGAGGGATGGGGCAACCAGCTAATGGGTATTAAGGAGGGCACGTGTTGTGATGAGCACTGGGTGTTATATCCAACTAATGAATTGTTGAACACTGCATCAAAAATAATGATGTACTATATCTTGGCTAACTGAACAGAATAAAAAGTAAATAAATAAATAAGGAAACAATAGATATTTGACTAAGGCAGAATTTGTTCCCATTCAGTTCATCTTTTATACTTTGTCATAAGTAGTTTCCTTTTTTAAATTTCGAATACAGATGGATGCCAAGGGAGAAGAAAGATGAGTTTCATTTGCTGCTTTTGAAAGGAAGAAGTTTTCCCCAGTGCCTGGTCAGCAGTTGGTTAAAGGTGTTCTGTAGTAAAAGTGCATGCCTTTAAAATATGTTGAGATCCAGAATTTGGTGTCATTTTCCTCTAGGCCAGGGAGGCAGCAGAATCAAGTGGAAATGGCACGTCACAAGGCCATGCCACTCAACTGATCTAGACCCATGCCCTCTGACGGTCTCTGCTTCTGTGTCACTGGAAATTTATTTAAAAATAAATGAATTGCTATAAGCATCCCTCCAAGTAAAAGAAAGTCAAAGGAATGATAACTTTATTTTTTAAGGTTTTATTTATTTATTTGACAGAGACAGCGAGAGAGCAGGGGAAGCTGCAGGTGGAGGGAGAGGGAGAAGCAGGCTTCCCGCTGAGCAGGGAGCAGGGCTCAATCCCAGGACCCTGGGATCATGACCTGAGCAGAAGGCAGGCTAGCTTAATGACTGAGCCACCCAGGCACCCTGGAATGATAACTTTAATGGAGCAATACTGGCTTGGGAGATGGGAGATATGGGTGCCTCAGCTCCAGACTCTTTCCTGTGAGAGAGGAGTTTGTTAACTTTTCTGAATCTCAGTTATTGTTAATTGTTTTGAGATTTGTTTATTTATTTACTTGGGAGAGAGAGAAAGCTGCCTAATGAGGCTGAGCCCTCTCCTTGCCTCCTTTTGACATCTGTCTGCTTCCTGAAAGGGGCAGGTGTCATGGTGGATTGTTCTGTGCCTTTCCACCAGGGGCAAGAATGGGGAGCATGGACTTGCGTGAGACACCTGTTGCCTGCAGAGAGTAATGCTGAGAGCCTCCCTCTATGGCTCGCATTCTGCCTCTTCCTCAACCCACATACAGTCCAAATTATGTCCCATTACAAGGACACTTCCCTGTCCACCCTGACCATACTGTTTTACCTAACACCTCTTTGTTAAATGGAACATTTAAAAAACTACGTGTCAGACCCTGACTTCTTTTTTTTTTTAAGATTTTATTTATTATTTATTTGACAGACAGAGATCACAAGTAGGCAGAGAGGCAGGCAGGGAGAGAGGGGGAAGCAGGCTCCCTGCTGAGCAGAGAGCCCAATGCGGGGCTCGATCCCAGGACCCTGGGATCATGACCCGAGCCGAAAGCAGAGGCTTTAACCCACTGAGCCACCCAGGCGCCCCCAGACTCTGACTTCTAATTCCCGAGGAGATACACTTGTTCAGATCATGATGTGTGGACGTCTTAGGGCACTAAGGGAGACACAGGAAGGAGCTATTCCTCCAGCCAGGGTCACTGGGGTCCCTCAGAGAGGACAGATGCTTATGAAGTGGCCTCCAACAGCAATAGGATTTCATCAGGTGGAGCTGGAGGGATCCCATGCTGCAGGTGGTACAGCCCTGGGAAAGGACAGGACAGTTCTATAAAGGGGGGAGAGTCTTTTGCCTAAAGTTTGGAGTTGGGACTGATGACATGCAGGAATGAGGCAGAAGGGTTTGGGGACTTGAACAGCAAAGTGAAGAGAGGGGACTCTCTTTGGAGCAGTCAGGAGGCACTGAGAGTTTTGGACAGTTTTGGCTAAAGTGTTTGAAGCTGAATTTTAGGAAGATCATTATGGTAGCGGCATATGGGATGGACGGTAGAAAGAAAAATCCAGGGAAAGGAAACAATTAGGAGGCTCTGCTAGTATTGCTAATAATCCAGACAAGAGGTGAGGAGGGACAGAATGAGGATCAGGGGTCTGGTGGGAGGAGAGAGTAGATAGAAGACCAAGAACGAAGGCGGTGAACCAATTGGGGAGCTCGTTGAGGCTTGAACTAGGACAAGATGTTCTAGAGGATGAGTGATAAACCCTCCCCACCCCAACCCCGACAACACCCAAGCAAAAATCACAACACTGTGACATGGAAAGTGTTAAGAACTTTAGAGGTATTCTGTGTTTATAACTCAGAAATGTTTAAAGACGTCACGGGTTCTCTCCTAAGTGTCTTAGGAACTGCATACTCTGTATCCAGGAGCTCTTAAGATCCAGCTCCAAAGGACCCTTAGGGATAGGCATTTTTTTCCCCAAAATATGCTTTTAACTCAAATATCACATGTATCTTTAAGGTTCAAAAGAAGTTGTCTAGAGTCCCACTCCTCATTTCAGGAGCATCCTAGGTCTCTCTTATTCTCTTAGGAATTTCTGGTGGGAGGAGCTTCTATTTTTTATATAGTTAACTATGGTTCAGAATTTCTGCTTCTAAATTATTTCAATTAAGGATGACTGTCATTCTGTCTGTGCTGACTATGTTGCCTCCCTCCATGCCTGGTATAACCCCTGCCCCCAACTCGGTTGATTTTCAAGATTCTTTCTGTTTTCTGATCCTGGAGTCTTCTTAGGGAGGTAAACATGGGTTTAGATATCAAGAGAGAAAAAAGAAGCTCTAGAAAACTTGGGATCCGTTTATATAGAAGCAACATAGAAAGAAATGAGAGTGACAAGAGAGTGTATACAGAGGGACAAAGACAACAGCGTTCCTGTGAGGGCCAGAGGGAAACAAAGAAAAGAGTGGTAAACACAGCAGAATCCCACCTCACAGAAGGCAAATGAGGGAGGAATTTGTGCAAGGGGGAGAGTGATTTATAATACCAGGTACCAGACAGAGGATGAAAGTGATACAGAAGGAGTTTGACAGTTTCAGAGGAGAACCCGTGAACAGGCAAGGACAACCAGACTGTCCTGGTTTCTCCACAATCAGCTGGTTTCAGAGTTTGGGCTTTCTTCCTTAATACCTTGAAGCCAAGCACTTTACCCTGGGAGTGGCAATGGTGACATCTACAGGCAATGTCTGGAAGTGAAAGTCTGTGCCCAGAGAGAAGAGCACATGCCAAACACTACTGTAAATTCCCAGAAATCTTACAAAAAGCAAGCGCTGCCCTCCTCCTGTTCACGAACACGTGAACTACAGACCCGTCTATTCCACAAGCTTCATTAAAACTGGGTCTGAAACTAAAAACACACAACCACTTTTATTTTTCATTTTATTCCTGACAATCAAATTACTGAGACTGCAAAACTAAAACAAATGTTGTACACTGCAAGCAGTTTGCCTATGAGATAATTCATAAAAGCAATTACATTTCACACAAACCCAAGAGTCAAATAGTCTGTATCTGTAATTTACTTCCTGGAGAGAGAAAGCCCACCACTTTTAATCTACCAGGAACAGAAAGAGAAACATTTGAAATTCAAAAGTGTTGAGACTTTATTACATTACAGTGTTGTCTTGGAAACAGAGACTTATCACCATAAATACTGTCTGTACTAACACAATAGATAGGAGGTGATATAACTGCTCAAAGTATGTCCCCAATTTTGGTTTCAATTTAAATATATGTTTTTTTGAAAGAGAGAGAAAACAGGGGAGGAGCAGAGGAAGAGGGAGACTCTCAAGTAGGCTCCATGCTGATCACAGAGCCTGATAAGGGGCTCAGTCTCAGCACCTTAAGATCATGACCTGAGCTGAAATCAAGAGTCAGATGCTTAACTGACTTTGCCCCTTGTTTCTGTTTAAAAGTAACACAGAGACAGAATGATATATTTATGTTATAAGCACAAAGGAGGCCCAAGAAAAGGGGGAGAGGAGAAAGAATAAATGCAATTAATAGAAAAGTACCTAGAAAAGCAAATGGAAAAGATGGTTAGATATTAATCCAAGTCTATCAATAACCACATCAAATATGAGTGGTCTAAACATACCAGTTAAAATACAGAGATAGTGGGGCACCTGGGTGGTTCAGTTGGTTAAGAGTCTGACTCTTGATTTCAGCTCACATCATGATCTCACAGTTGTGAGATCGAGCCCCCCATCAGACTCCATGCTGGGTGTGGTGCCTTCTTAAGATTCTCTCTCTCCTGCTCATGCTCTCTCCCTCTAAAAAAAAATATGTGTGGGTATATATATATATATATATATATATATATAAAATATATTTTTATTTTATTTTATATTTTTATATTAAATTTTATATATCCATATAAGTATAATATTATTATATAATATTATATTATTATAATTATATAATATTATGTTATTAATACTATTATATAATAGTAATATATTTTATATATTAAATTTTATATTTATTTTATATATTTTTATTATGTATATATATATATATATATGATGTTTTTAAACTTAAGTGTCCACAAGAAACCTAAATTTATTTATTATTTTTTTTTCCTGTTTGTGGATTTAATGGCAGGGGGCTAAGATGGGGTGCACCACTTGCTGTTTCTGCTTTTTCAATGGTGAGGGGGCCCCTGTAGGTGTGCTGAGGTGGGCAGGCCATGCAGTGCAGAGTTGGGGTAGTGGGCGGAGCTAGTGGGGCAGAAGGACTTTCAGGGGGTCCAAGAAACAGGGCATTGCTAGGCAGTATGGAGGTCCCTTCCAGCAGGTGACCAGGAATATTAAGTGGGGCTGAGGCTGGTATGAAAGCACTTGCCCTCTTCCCCCCACTTCTGAGGAGCTTGCTTGTAGCCAGCAGGAGTGTGGGGTGGCCACTGGCCCACTGAGGCTCACCCACTCACAAGAAACTCAATTTACATATAAAGACCCAGATTATAGGTAAAGGAATAGAGAAAGATATACCACGCTAACACTAATCAAAAGAAAGAGGGAATAGCTATACTAATTTGAGACTCAGACTTCAGAACAAGGAAGTTTATTGGCAATAAAGAGGGGCACTATAATGATGAAGGGGTCAATTCTCCAAAGACAAGGAAGGCATTAAGGTAGTTGTTGGTATTTTAGGCTGACTCTGTTTGGGTCTAGTGACTTTTGCATTCAGATAATGTTCACTTGTTGCGATCCTGAGAACCTTGTTGCTTTCATCTCAAAAATCTTCTATAAAGCTTTCAGGATTTGGGGGGGTGGGGGATAGGAATAATAAACATCAAATGTATCCTGGGTGCTCCTTGGACCTTTATATATCTTACATTGTTTCATTTAATTTTCACATTAACCTTCTAATGTAGATGTTTTGATGCCCATTTTATAGATAACTCAGCTTGCTTTGATCACATAACATTTTGTTTTTTATTTCATGCATCAGTATTTAACACACACCTGGAAAGTCTCAGAATAAAGAAGGGGATATGATACAGGGTATCGCCTCAAGAAAATCCCAGATATCCCAGGGCACTGGGGTGGCTCACTGGGTTAAGCCTCTGCCTTCAGCTCAGGTCATGGTCTGAGGTTCTGGAATTGAGCCCCATATTGGGCTCTCTGATCAGCAGGGAGCCTGCTTCCCACACCACCCCCACCCCCTCGCGTACCTCTCTGCCTGCTTGTGATCTCTGTCAAATAAATAAATAAAATCTTTTTTAAAAATCCCAGATATCCCACAGCAGAGTTTCAGAGCACCTCATTTTGTTCTCTTAGCAGAAAGACAGGTGGGAGAGCTCAAGGGAGTATTCCCATTTTCCAGAAAAAGAAACAGAAAAAGAAGTTGTTTCTGGCCCAAGGTCTGATGGCCAGTAAGCAATAGAATTAAGGCCTCTTGCCTCCAATTTATGTGCTCTTTCCACTTTTTTAACCATGATATTTTATTGACAAAAACATCAAATTGATTTACCATGGTCAAAATAACACAGAAAGGCATTTTGCTGACCAGCATTACAATAAGAAGAAACCAGGTCGAACATTTAATGCAGCCCTTGCCTCTGACTAGGGCTGCATGGAAAGTGACAGTTCTCTCCAATACCACTGGGGTATTAACCCACAACCTTTTCTCAGGCAGAGGTGAGAGCATTTCTGCTTTGATTTTCCTTATCCCTGCATGTCTGGCAATGGCAACAGAACAAAATCTCAGGGCAAAATAGCATCTTGATTTCATGCTGGGACGTCACACTTCTGACAAATCAATGAAGGACAGTGTTCAGTTGCTGCAATGATAAAACATGCTTCATTCAGTAATTTGGCACTGTGAGTGAAGGAGCACTTGTACCTTACTGGTTTCTTATTGACCTAAATTAAGTAACAACTGTAGCTATACTGAGATTAACTGTGAGGTTGGCTATACTGAGATTAATTGTGAGGGTCGGGACTCTGCTCCACCCCTCGAGACATCCCATCCTTGGAAGACTTTCTGCCATGCCCAGGACAAGTCATGAAACAGATTCAGATGGCTACTTTTTTTTAAAGATTTTATTTATTTATTTGACACACACAGAGAGATCACAAGTAGGCAGAGCAGCAGGCAGAGAGAGAGGGGGAAGTAGGCTCCCCACCGAGCAGAGAACCCAATGCAGGGCTTGATCCCAGGACACTGAGATCACGACCTGAGCCGAAGGCAGAGGCTTAACCACTGAGCCACCCAGGTGCCCCAGATGGCTAAATAAGATCCATGAGATGCTATATTTCCCCCCAAAAGTAAAAACCTGAGCAATTTTTCAGACCTAAGATATTCAGAAATTTTTCTTTTATAAATGATCAGAATTTTTTTCTTATTCAGATCCTCATTTATATTTTGACAATAAGCAACCTTCATAATGACCATTTCTTGTGTGAAAACACAATAGGAAGACTAAGAAAGTGATCCAAAAGATCCAAAATTGAGTTCTGGTTCTGAGCAAGATAGAGAACTCACATTCCAACCCATCTCTCCCACTGAATGCAGCTGTATGACCTGAACAGAATGCATGGAGTAACTATTTGAGAACTCTGAGAAGTAATATGTTCAGGTAGACTGGAAAGAAGACCAGAATTTGAAGTGTCACAGAACTAGTGTGAGTTTACAAGTTTTTCTCTCCAATATCTCCTGGACTACACTCAGTGTAGTCTACCTGGAAATAGACTGGACGTGAGCAGAGGGGACTTCAGGAAAAGTGAGAAAAAGAACTCCTAGTATTCAGGGAGAGTTAAGTAAATTATTCTTTCTTCATTTGCTCCTACCCCTTACCTACACATGGCCTGTGGTCATGACTGCAGCAGTGGTGGCAGCAGGAACCTGCCAAAGCCAGATCCTGAGGCTGGGGAGCTTTCCTCTCTGCTTGGAGGAGCTGTATTCCAAGAGGGTGAGGCAAATCCCCATTGCTTTTATTCCCTCTTTACACATCTGTCATTTAGCCACAGATATGAGCATAAGGTGAGAGGTACACAGCACAGTGGGATAATTAAAGTCCCAGTTTTCTGGATGCAGGATGAAAATGGGCAGCCCCAGAGAACTGGAAACAACTGAGGCATTGGGAAGATGAAGGAACTTGGGAAAATGACCCTTTAACATTGGTTTATGAACCCCTGGGCTGACCCCTGAGCTATGTATGTGTGAATCTCACCCTAATACCATACATAGACTTTGAGAACTGGATTCCAGGATAGGCCACTACACACCTGCCAGACTGGCCATTGTTTGTGCACACGTGAGGCAGATTCTAATGGCACTTCAAAGGCTTTGAACACTAAACTGGCACTAGAAGCACAACCCACAGAAGGCTGGATGAAACTAGTAGCCTGAACTCTTCTTGTTCAGTTGCCTACCATCAAGTCTCCATAGGATTCAAACAGGATCCAGAGTCATATATTATAAAATTCAAAGTGCCCAAGACACCATCTAAAATCAGTCAACATATAAAGAACCAGGAAAATGTCAACTTGTATGAGAAAAGTCAGCCAATAGGCAGGATGATACAGATATTGAATTTATTTGTCAAAGACATTAAATTCAAACACTTTTTAAAATGCTCCAAGAAGTAAAGCCAAGTATGCATGAAATGAATTGAAAGATAGAAAGTCTTATCCAAGAAATAGAAGATATAAAGAAGAATCAAATGGAAATTTTAGAACTGAAAGATACAAGAACCAAAATAAAAAACTTGGTAGATAGAGAAGACAGTGGAAAAAGAGTCAGTGAAATTGTAGATCATTAAAAATCATCCAACATGAACAATAGAAAGAAAACAGGTTTTAAAAATGGACTCGGGGACCTGTGAGACAATATTAGAAGGCCTAGTATTTCTGTCATAGGAGTACCAGAGGAAGAGACAGAGTATGTGCAGAAAAAAAAATTTTGAAGAAATAATGGCCCAAATCACCCAAAATGGGGAAATACATAAACCTACAGATTCAAGAAGCTCTGTAAACCTCAAACAGGTTCAAAGAAATCCATGCCCAGACATACCATAATCAAACTGCTGAAAATTAAAGACAAAGAAAAAAAATACTGAAAACAATCAGAGAAAAATTATTACCTGTAAGGAATTTCAAATTCCTTATTGAATATTACCTGTAAGGAACAGCAATTCAGATGACTGCAGACTTCTCATCACAAACCATGGAGGCCAGGTGACAGTGGAACATTTCATAATGTTGGAAGAAACAACCATCAACCGAGAATTCTGTAGCCAGGGAAGCTATCCTTTAGAAATAAGGTGAAAGAAAGACAGTCTTAGATGAAGGACACATAAAGGAATTTTTTGTCTGCAGACCCAATCTAAAATACCAGTCTCCAGACAGATGGGAAATGACACCCATCCAAGTTCCAGAAGGAATTAGAGCAATAGGAATGAGGAGCAACAGAAATAACAAATAGCTGGGTGTATACTTTTCCTATTGAGTTCTTTAAAACGTAGTAAAATCAGGGCACCTGGCTAGTTCAGCTGGTTAAGCACCTGCCTTTGGCTCAGCTCATGATCCCAAAATTTGAGGATCAAGCTCCACATGAGGTTCCCCATTCAGCGGGGAGTCTGCTTCTCCCTCTGGCTCTCTGCTGTGTTCAAGCCCTCTCTTTCTCTCTCTTTTTCTCAAATAAATGAAATATTTTACATATTATTTAAAAAATAAAATACAGTAAAAGCTGGAAACAAAAATAATCTAATGGGGTTTCTGGCATATGTAGATGTGATTCACAAGATTACTACACAGAAGAAATTGGGCAGAGGGATCTATGTGGCAGTAAGTTTTCTTCATTTCTTTCTCATGGTAGTAAAATACTGATTTTAACTGGTCTGTGAGAAGTTAAATTTGTGTATTGTAGTTCTGAAATCAACAACTAAAAAATTATGCAAAGAGGTGTGGCCAAAAATTCAATGAATAAGTTAAAATTGGGTACAAAAAATGTTCAAATAATCTTTAAAAAGGCATGGAGGTAGAAAAAGAAGAACAAAACCAGAAGGAAGAAACAGAAGGAATAAAATGGTAGCTCTGAATTTAAACATGCCAATAACTATATTAAATATAATGTAATGATTTCAGCAAACAACAGCCCATGGGCCAAATCTGTTTTTGTAAATAAGGTTTTCTTGGAATATGGCCAAACTCTCTCCTTTCTATACTCACTACAGCTGCTTTCTCACTTCAGTAGCAGAGCTGAGTAGTGCAGCAGACTATAAAGGCCACAAGGTCCAAAATATTTATTATCTGGCTTTTATAGTAAGCTTACTGACCTTGGGTCTAAACACGCCAACTAAAAGATCAAGATTGTCAGAGTATGTATGGAAACATAACCCAGTTATATGCTGTCAATAAGACACACACACACACACACACACACACACACACACTCACACACTCACACATATAGTGAAAGGATATAACATGGAACCACAGATCAGAAGTAAACTGGAGTGGCTGTATTGATATCAGACACTGATAACAAGTAGATGACAGAGCAGAGAAATATTACCAGGGTGGAAAGTGTTCTTACATGATGATAAAAAAGCCAACTCACCAAGAAGACATAACAATCTTCAATGCCTGTGTAGCTAACAACAGACCTTTGAAATACATCAAGCAAAAATAGAGAAAACTGAAAGGATAAAAAAGAAATCCAAAATTATGTTTGGAGATTTTAACATCCCTCTCTCAATGATAAACAGAAGCAGTAGAGAGAAAATTAACATGGATATAGAAGAACTGAATAACACCATCAACCAACAGGATATTACTGTTGTTTATAAAATATTCTACTCAACAGTAGCAGAATACACATTCTTTTCAAGTGTATAAGAAAGGAACATTTGCCAATGATAGGCCATATTCTGGGTCATAAAATGAGTTAATTAAAAATAATTGTAATGGGGGCGCCTGGGTGGCTCAGTGGGTTAAGCCGCTGCCTTCGGCTTGGGTCATGATCTCAGGGTCCTAGGATCGAGTCCCGCATCGGGCTCTCTGCTCAGCAGGGAGCCTGCTTCTCCCTCTCTCTCTGCCTGCCTCTCCATCTACTTGTGATTTCTCTCTGTCAAATAAATAAAAATCTTAAAAAAAAATTGTAATGATGTGAAGTATGTTGTCTGACTTTGATGAAGTTAGACACAAATCAGTAAGAGAAAGATAACAGGAGAATCTTAAAACATCTAGCAATTAAATAACATACTTCTAAATAACCCGTGGGCCAAAACCCCGTCTTTTTGTAGGGAAATTGGATAATATTTTAAATTGAGGAAAAATAAAAATAAAACATTCAGATATTTGTGGAACATGGCTAACATAGTGCTTAGAAGGATATTTATAACATTAAATTCTCAGAAAAGAAGAAAGTTTGCAAATCAATAATCTAAGTTTCCACCTCAAGACACTGAATGAAAAGAATATATATGTTTATAGCATATAGCATAATTATAGCACAAAAATTCTTCAAGGTAAGCAAATTAAGGGAAATAATAAAGGTAGGGAGAGAAATCAATGAAATTGGGAACAGAAAAATAATAGAGACTCAATAAAACCAAAAACTGGTTGAGACTGTTAATAAAATTGATAAACCTATCATGAGGCTAAGAAAGTAAGAAAAAGAAAAGAAATAAAGAAACAAAGAGAAGGAAAGAAAAGAAAGAGAGAGAGACTTACCAGCTTTAGGAATAAAATAGGGGTCTACGGCCATACCACCCTGAACGCGCCCGATCTCGTCTGATCTCGGAAGCTAAGCAGGGTCGGGCCTGCTTAGTACTTGGATGGGAGGAATAAAATAGGGGATATTCCCACAGACTCAACAAATATTTAAGGAATAAGTTATTAATACATGGACAACTTAGATGAATCTCAGAGGCATTCTGCTGAGTGAACTAAGGAGTCTCAAAAAGTTACATGTTGTTTGATTCCATATATATGACATTTTCTAAAAGATAAAACTATAGTGATAGAAGGTAGATCAGTAGTCGCCAAGGGTCAGTTGGGGGGCGGGTTGCAAAGTAGACTTTTTATGACTGATGAACTTTCTGTGTCCTGGTTGCAATGGTAGTTTCATAAATCTAGAAATGTTTTAAAATGAATAGAACCACACACACACACATACAACATATGCACACACAACATAGTCAGTTTTACTCTGTTAATTTTTAAAATAAATTTTTTTTAAAAAGAAAAAAGAAAAAGAAAAAGGAAAAAAAGAAAAAAGAAAAAAGCATCATTTTCTGATTGTCCTTTAAGCCTTACTCGGTTGAAACTTATAGGAAAGGCAAATGTAGTTGGTGCTTGGTGGGGGTGATTTTTTCACTTCTGTATGGAAATAGGTTGCATCTGTAGTAGAACATGGTATGAAGTGTTCATTTGTGGTAAGTACTATTCAAAGCATTTATTGCCCCTGATTTGGGCATCTGGGCACACAGGCACCTTTCCCATAGCATGCCACAGAGCTCAATGAGCACACATATTCACAGCTTCATCCTGAAAAACCTGAGAGACCATGAAGTCTTCCAAGGGGCTGAAATTAATGTCTGGCTTCCCATTCTCCCTCAATTAGAGTGCAATTATCCATGCTGGAAAGGAGAAATAAGGTTCCAGAAGAATCTAAAGATTCAGCCTTAGTCTGTTTGCACCTGCCTCAGGGCTGAGTCCTAGAGGAGGGACTGAAACTCAGTGGAAGCCCCACCATAATTTAGGGGATCCCAGAGTGGTGGGGACCTTTACCTTGCTCATTCCACTTGGACTCCTGGTAGTTGCAAACCTTACTGACTTCTCTGCAGCCACAGTGTAGAAACAGAGGTTGCTAGAGAGTGGTAGTAAGGGCAGAACAAGTATCCTGCAAGCTTCAGGAAATAGAGAATCTTCCAATACAAGATAGAGAAGGAGACCAGCATGAACCCAACAAATAGAGGCCTCAATCCTTCTAGGATGCTGTGAGGACAGAGCCAGGGACCACAGACCTTTAAGTATAATTTTACCCAGCAGCAGGTGTGATGTGAAAGGTCACACTCCCAGGATTATTCCAGAAGAGTCATAGCTCAAAGGTTGCCAGCCCAGAAAGGAGATGGAAGGAGAACCAGAAGCCAGCAAGTCCTTGCTTTACCAAGATCAGTGTCATGAGTCCTCTGGGATCAACCCAGGATGGAGTGGAGAGGGGAAAAAGCCAGGAGGGGGGTTTTATTTTTGTTTATTTATTTTTAAATTTTTTATTTTATTTATTTGAGAGAGTGAGCACAAGAAAAAGAAGAGAGCACAAGCAGGGAGGTGGGGAGAGGGGGTAGAGGGAGAAGCAGAAGCAGACTCCCTGCTGAGCAGGGAGCCCAACTCAGGGCTCAATCCCAGGACCCCAAGATCATGACCTGAGCCCAAGGCAGACACCCAACTGACTGAGCCACCCAGGCACCCCTGGGAGGAGGGTTTTTAAGCTAGAAAGTGGCTGAGTTATGTAAACCTAACTTGAGACAAATGGAATTCGCTCTCACCTAAAAGCAACTAGATTATGTTTCCCAATACAGAGGGAAAAGAGAGGCTCAAGGGTAGAGATTAAGGGCAGAGCGTAAGAATTTTTTTAATACTTTTGAATTCTTGAAGTTCATATCTATAACATACCTTAAAAAAAAAAAAAAAAACTGTTACAATGGTGGCCTCAGTGACTTTTTGCCCCGGCAATAGGTTCTAGCTGCCAGATGAGGTCCCAGAGCTATAGCTACAGCCATGTACATGAGGCAGTCTCTTTCCACAGTTGGAAAAACAGAGCCCAGAGAGGCTAAGTTAGCCAACACTTCCAGCAGAGCCAGGAATTGAAGGCACCTGGCCCTCAACCTGTGTTTTTCGACTCTGTTCCACAGCACTCTCACACAGCAAGAAGATAACCAGTCACCCAGTTCTCATGGGACCTCTATCCCACAGCAGGGGAGGTCGAGAGCCTGAGAAGGACACAGTAATGCTGGCATCCGTGTGGCCAGCTCGTCCTGCCACTGGGTGGCTATAAGTCTGAGTTGACACTAGAGAAAAGTCTCAAACCTTGACCTTATTGGTATTCCAGGAAGCTGTTTTTGTAATATGAAATTACATTACATATTAACATCTGCTTTAACTTTAAAAACAACAGATTTTGAAGAGAGGAGTTCCCAAGAGGAAGGGGGATTCCCCCAACATACTCATTTCTCTGGCATAAGCAGGGGGGTGTAGAGTGTTGGATGTGCCATAAACCTCTACTTGTAATAGTTTGCATCCAAGTATGGATTGAAGATGACTTATGGGTCGCTCCCCTTTATCAGCAAAGAAGAAACAGAGGTCAGTTTACGCTGCTACAGAATAAAAAAATATCACCGCTGCTGGGGATAGCTGTGACTGCCTGCTTTCACATTCCCTTCTAGGAAAAACTACCTTGACTTTAGGAGGATTGAACATAGTGAGGAAAGAAAGAAGTGGAACAGCACAAATCAGAATCTGCAGCTGGCTAGAATCCTTTCTGCTGCTGCTAGAAATCTATAGCAAGGGTCCTAACGGGGTGGATTTCTGGGCTTCTGCCCAGATGCAGGAGGTGCTGGAGTTGAGGAACAGAGTGGAAGCTCTGTGCCAGGAAAAAAATCTGGAGCACATAAAGTAGACGAGACTGAGCAAAGAGAAAGTTTGCAACTGTGGCCAACAAAGAAAAATGGCTAAGATTTCTAGGGCAATGAAACAAAGGGGTTGGATACTATGTAATCAGAAGCTATAGAGTTTATAGCATATAGCATAGTTAAGGATGGAATATAACCTGCCAGAATACTAGGAATTACTTACAGGCATTAGAACTAAGAGGGACTCTTGTACTATTTCCCTGTCATTCTCATTAGCTAACATTCTTCTATGCTTACCATGCGCCAAGCACTTGGGTATGGGCTCCCTGCCCATAGTCCTGTTTAGTCCTTTCCCCAACCTTGTGGTGGGCACTGTCATTAGCAAGAGGTGAATTGCTTTGCATGAAGTCACATAAGTAAGTCAAGACAGAGCTGAAATCTGGAGCAAGGTAGTTTTCAAGGTAAAGCCCGTTTTCATTGCTGCCTTCTGCTGCTTTCTAGTAGTTTACCTTTAGCATGACACTTAGTATGATGAAAGTGAGAGAAGACAGCAGAGACAGCACAGAATTGGGGATCAGAAAACCAGACTCATCCCCAATCCTTATCATCACTGTAACCTGGGAGATTCATAGAACCTCTCTCTGTTTCCTCATCTGTAAAATGAGACTCTTATGAAGGTGAATTGAGACCGTGTATGTGAACGTGGCTCAAATATGCTACACTTCATGACAACGACTGTCTACTCAAACAATACTCATCAAGTACCTGCTCTGGGCCAGAACTGTGCCCAGAAGAATACAACAGGGCACAAAGCAGACAAGGTCTGTGTGCTCATAGAGCTCAGATTCTGGTAGAAGGATGGGTCAAGTTGCCACAGTAATTAATACATAAAGCAGTAGTGGTGTCTATGACCTAGTCTGGGAGATCAGGGATGTGGGCTCTGAGAATAAAGGAGGAGGTCAGGGAACAAATTGCCAACATTGGGTTGGGGTGATATGGCTATGTGCAAAAATCACCCCAGAGGGGAGGGGATGTGGTGGTTTATAGAGTGGAAGGAGGTGAGTGTTGGCCAATAGAGCCTGGAGCTGGGAAGGTGGTGGACAGGCCACATCGTCCAGAGTCTTACCAATGATGGAGATCCTGGTCCTTATCTAAAAGTGAAAGGAAGTCTCCACATAGTGATCTGAGAAGACTCATATTTCGAGAACAGATGTGCAGGGAGACCAACCGGGAGGCTGTGGAAGTAGTCTAGATGGGAGAGGCTAGTGGTGGCTGGGACCAACATGACGGGTGTGGGGACAGAAGTTTATGGATGACTGGAGAGATGTTTAGGAGGAAAGTTGAGTAGGGAGTGGTGATGAGTTGGAATATGGGTAGTGGCGCCTGGGTGGCTTAATTGGTTAAGCATCAAACTCTTGATTTTGGTTCAGGTCATGCTCTCAGGGTCGTGAGATTGAGCCCTCCATCAGGCTCTGCTTTGGGTGGGTGTGGAGTATGCTTAAGATTCTCTCTCTCCCTCTCCCTCTGCCTCTCCTTCCTGCCACTCTAAAAAAAAGGAATAGGGTCATGAAAAGGTAGCTGTCAGGGCTGAAGTCTAGGTGTCTGGCTGGGGAGCCAGGTGAATGGGGGTGCCATTCGCTGAGGTGGAAATGAAGAGACAAGAGGTCTCTGCAAAGGTTTATAAATTGGGTTGTCAGACACAGAGAGTCTGAAGTGGCTCTGAGACGTCAGGCAAAGATGTCAAGTAGGTTAAATAGAACCAGCACTCTTAAAACCATGGGCACTGTGGACATGAGATGGCTTTGGGTCACAGAGTCCAGCCTCTTAACTGATGTATCTGAAGACAGGATGTGTATTCTTAGAATTGGCTTTCTATTTCATTGGCATCTGGTCTTGGGAAAGGACAGGTCACTCACTGAAAATGGTAAACACAAGTTCAAATGACATGAAAATTAAGTCTGTGTATGTATTTATATATATATTTTTCCTCATGCAAGGCTTTAAGCAATTGGCAAAAATGAAACTTTAACATAGATGTGAGGGTCTAATGGAGATGATGTCCATTTCCACGCAGTCCTATCTATGAGACTATGGGGGCGCCTGCTGGGGGTGACTCTGTGATCTCACCTGGAGACCCTGCATGCGAAGGAACATACATAACCAAGGCAGAAATGTGCTTCTAAGGAAAGACTGAACAGCAGCCCTTCTCAAATTTTCAGACATGTAGAAAAATGTCTTCTGATTTGAATAAAAATTATGTCTGTGTAAAGAATATTTCTCATTCTGGGACTCTCAGCTTTGCACTCCTGTCCCATCAGCCCTGCTGTCTTTGTCCCCTCTTGCAGGGGTCAGAAGCGGTGTAGCCCCTGTGGGTTTTGAGCCCCTCAGAAGGCATGTATATGGGAACAGAGTGGGACAGCAGCTGTGGGCATGGTCTATGCTGAAGGAGGACTTGCTTCCCAATCTGCTAGAAGAGGAGACTAACACCCGGCAGATCAGCATTTCTGGTTCCCTCAGCTTAACACTGTCTTGGAAATCATCTACAGGCCACGTGCAGAGAGGAAGCATTTGTCTTTAATTTCTAACTGTCCACTCTGTCTCAGTAATAGGGAAACTTACTGGCGCGGAACATAAAACTAGTTCAGGGACAGTCACTTTGGGGCCCATTTAAAATAAGTTGACCTATATTGTGTATAATTAAACCTCAAGTACGGGTTGCATTTTGAAAAATGCATTTGCGCTAAGGAATATTTTTCAGTGCACCGCAGCAAAATTCCCAAAGAAGGAGAGAAATATAATCTGTGTGTATTTATAAAACATCTCTTTGCATGAATATATTTTGTGAGAGAAAAGCAACAAGGGAAATGTGACAGCCAAAAGAATAATCATCTCTTCTCCTGGAAGAGACTTTTTTTTTTTTTTTTAATAACAAAACAAAGTAATGATGGGTTCCATTTACTTATCCAAGCCCAGGGGAAATCTTATGTTCATCAGACTCCTGATATTATCTGACCTTTCTGATATAACGATGATTTACGTCCGCACTCAAAAAGCACCATATTTTTGTAATCCAAGTTCTGCTTGATGCAGAACTTTGCGTGTGCATTCACACTCTGGGGACTGTTCCAGTCCGGAGAGAGGGAATCCAAAGAGTCGATGAGAAGAGCTCGAAAGAATTCCCATGTCCATTACTCGTCTGTGTTCCTTGCAGCATGAAAACCAAGGCCTCTGCCATTTGTGATTGCTGAGTATCATGTTCTCTATGGATTTTCCCTTATCTCAGTCCTGACAACAGCTTGGGTACATGAGGTCTGTCCAGCCACAGCTGCTGACATCACTCCAGGGACACATACTGCAGAGAGCCAATGCCTCCACAAAACATAGCCTCCTCTGCTCAGTTTGCAAACCAGTCAAACATGGCATCCCCAGGCTTGGACCCCAGCCAGCAATGCTCCTGGTCCTGCTCCTATGACCAGCCTGTCTTCATTGAAGCCATCTAACCTTACTTATTTCCAGCTGAAAACAGATTCTAATTCCTGCTTAAGTAGTCTAGTGGCCTAAAAGCATTTAGGTGTAGTTTTAAAAATACGATTGGGGGGCAGGGGGAACCACTGTATCAGTTTGTAACACCTGTTTTGGGACCGGATTTTAATCCCAACCCATTAGATTCATCCATTCCTTAATTTCTTCTTCTTTGTCAAAGGTGTGCCAGACGTGGTGTTGGGGCCTCAGTGTCCAGCAGGGAACAAGACCACACTAGCTTCCGGAGTACAGTTTATCAAGATGAGATAAAGTCTTAGGAGCCCCATAAGGCAGGCTGAAAATAAAGTCAACATTTTTTAAGAAACACAAGGTCATTCTATCAGAATGCTTTCCCAAAACATGTTCTTTTATGGTCCAACCAGAAGATCATTTCTGGTTTCAGTGTCCCTCTGGCCCCTAGGGTAACGCTATGGGCCTGACCCTGCCCTCTGAGTAATGATGGTGGGACAGCCCTGGGTGCAGGACATGCCACACTCCCAGATAACTGAGTTGTCCTGATCTAGTTGCCCAAGTTCCCAGGTAGAGAATGGGCAATAGGTACCGATGTCGGGGATAACCAAGAAGGTTTCGGTTGCTTCCTTCTCCAGGACTTTCCTTATTTGTCTTCCTCTACCCTTCAGAAAAGGGGGGGTAGAGAGTTCCCTTAGCTCTCTACCCCATCACAGCCACACTTGGCAGTGGGTCCCCGTATCCCCGTACTCAAGTCTTCAGGGCTGGTTTGCCAGAAGAGAAGAGAGACTCCCACCAGTTCAGAGAAAATCACGGTTATTTTAGCTTTTGGATCAAATCCTTCCCAGCACTTTTCCACACTGGGAAAGGTAGACTAGGTCTCAAACAGAGCACCCCGCTTCACTACATAGAGCTTATTTCAAAAGAAGCCTGTTCTTGCAAGAGGCCCTCACTGATTGTGAGAAGGATGAAAGAATTACCTACTTAGAATGCTTTGAATAAATGAATGGGTAGAATAAACAAATGAGAGAACACACCAAAGTGTAGGACCCTCACCAGGTAAAGCTTTCCTTTTGTGAAAACAAAACAAAACAAAACAAAACACTTGTTCTGCTACTTGTGAAAATGGTAAGGACGATTTTATTCAGGACTTCCATGACAGATATCATGACTATCACTACAGAGGAAAGAGACTGGACTGACTCCAAATACAACAAAGATAGCTTGGGAATTACAGTCTAGAAGCAGAGTGAGGGAGGAGGAGATGGAAAACTACCAAGAGAAGACCTCAAGGGCAGGAGGATTCTTGCTAAAAGGACTTGACTAGATTCTTCTTGAAGGCAGCCCAAGGCCATCAGGTATCAAGGGTGTGATGAGCAATTTGATCAGATGTGAAAGGTGATTGATAAGATATCAGAGAAGGGGGGGATTCTTGGGAAACTAATAAAGTATGATTCTTGGTGGCCAAAGGGTGCTAGGCATGCTAAAAAGAAGGTCCACAGAAGCCTAGTCATAAAGAGGACTCATGAGAGCTGGACTAAAGTTTGGTCAAGGACAGAGTTTTCGTCATGTTGTGTTTGTCAGCAAGTTTTAATGAGAAGTTGAATTTTTTCTACATTTTCTTATTCAAATACAATTAACATACAGTGTTATATTCATTTCAGGTATATGTACACATAATCATATACTTCAGCAACTGAGTCCAGCTGCCCAATTATTCCCGCAGAAGAGAGTAACTCTAGTAAGCCTGCATTCTAAATAAAGGTTTTAGAAATAGAAAAGTCATGGCAGCTCTTTCCTGAATGTGTGGCAGAGCTTAGAGCTATATGGAAAGCAGTCTCACTGTCCCTGATAGGACTATCCCCACCCATATACCAAGGGAAGTGTCTCTGGACCAGCTCTTTTTGCCCATAAGTCTTTCCACATGTCTTGGTAGACCTCCCACTCCAAGGATTTAAACATTTAAATCCCCAGAATCTTGACTTTTTCATTTCTCCTTTCCACAGGTATTTATTGAGAGCCCGCTGTGTGCTAGGCAGGATGGTAGACACTGGGGATGGAGCTGGTGGGGAGGGGGTAACAGGTTATAAGTCAACTCATTGAATTTACAGGTAAGTGTAAGATCAGATCTATAATAGGTGGGCCCGTGGAGTGGCACATGGTACAGTGGGGACACATAAGAGCAGAGCTGACCTCTCCTAGGAGGGAGAGGGAGAGAATGAATTCAGAGAGGTCAGTGGGGGAGGGGGCTGTTACAGTGAGGATCCAAGAGATGACAGCATCCTGGATAACGGTGGAGTGGGGAGAAGCAGATAACATGAAGAGATACCTGGGTGGTAGGAGTCAGTAGGACTGGTTGCAGCATTGGCACTGGGGCTGCTTAGGAGAGGTGTTTAGGGAGAGCTTGGCTTCTGATTGCTTTGCTGGGTGGCTGATGATGATGCCATTTACTGAGACTGAAATGGTACATTCCACAGTCTAGGGAACTGAGGTCCTAACAGCAGTCAGCATTTTAAAATCCTGTTACTGACATTTACACCTATTAATATAAAAACCGAGAACTCTCTTCACCTGTCACACCTAGATGTATAGCGCATACATGTCACATCCATATGATGGTGCCGATGCTTCACTGTGCATGCATTTACTGGGGCACAGAACTTTGTCATACTGGCCTATGAAATTGCAGCCCTGTGGCTCTGAAGATCATGTCTACAGATAGGAGGCCAACAAAATGGCATCTAGTTGCTATCCTTGGTAATCTACTGAGGCAAAGAGATTACTGAGAATAATCTTTGTTCTCTAGGATCTAAAGTCTGCCTCTGTCTACACACACAGAGCTTGAGTTTCTTATTTTATTTTGGTTTCTTAGTTATCAACACAGCAAAAAACTGAGGTTTTTGTTTATTTTTTAAGTGTTTATTTAAATTCTAGTTAGTTAACATACAGGGTTAATATTATTTTCAGGTGTACAGTTTAGCAATTCATAACAGTTTCATAAAATATTGCTAGAACTGACAGATGAATTCAGCAAAGTTGCAGGATCCAAAACCGATGTACAGAAATCTTGCATCTCTATACACCAATAATGAGTCAGAGAAAGAGAAATTAAGGAATCAGTCTCATTTTACAATTGAACCAAAACCCATAAGATAACCATGAGGTAAAAGACCTGTACCATGAAAACTATAAAGCACTGATGAAAGAAATTGAAGAAGACACAAACAAATGAAAGACATTCCATGCTCATAGATTGGAAGAACAAATATTGTTAAAATGTCTATTCTTCCCAGAAGAATCTACAAATTTATTGCAATCCCTATCAAAATACCAACAGCTCCTAATGAATCATTGAACACTACATCAAAAACTAATGATGTATTATATGTTGGCTAATTGAATTTAAATTAAAAAAATACCAACAGCATTTTTCACAGAGCCAGAACAAACAGTCCTAAAATTTGTATGGAGCCACAAAAGAACTCATATAGCCAAGGCAAAGAAAAAGCAAAGCAAAACTGGAGACATTCTAGACTTCAAGTTATATTACAAAGCTGTAGTGGTCAAAACAGCACGGAACTGGCACAAGAGACACATGGGTCAATGGAACAGAATAGAAAAGCCATAAGTAAACCCAGAAATGAACGCACAGCTATGTGGTCAATTAATCTTTGACAAAGGAAGAAAGACAATGTAATGGCAAAATGACAGTCTCTTCAGCAGATGGTGTGGGGAAAACAGGACAGCAGTATGCAGAAGAATGAATCTGGACTGCTTCTTACACCACACACAAAAATAAATGCAAAATTGACCTAAATGTGAGACAGGAAACTATTAAAATCTTAGAGGACAACATAGGCAGTAACCTCTTTGACATCAACCATAGCAACTTCTGACTAGATGTGTCTTCAGAGGCAAGGGAAACAAAAGCAAAAATAAACTATGGGACTTCATCAAGTTAAAATCTTCTGCACAGTGAAGGAAGCAATCAATAAATCTAAAAGGCAACCTATGGAATGGGAGAAGATATTTTCAAATAACATATCTGATATAAGGTTAGTGTGCAAAACATATGAAGATGTTATAAAACTCAACACCCCAAATATGAATACTTCAATTAAAAAATGGGCAGAAGACATGAATAGACATTTTCCCAAAGGTTTGTTCTTTATAATCATCAAAGTCAATTCTGAATTTCCCATTACAGGTCATTTTATTTTAAAACTGAAAAATAATTAAACCACCTTTGCCAGCATTGCAAATAGGGAAAATGTCTTAGGACATTTAGATTTATGAATGACTTATATTGGATTATCACCTCTGAGTAGAATTTGAGTTTGACTCCATTGGTGTATGATTTTTGGTGGACACATTCTCAGCTCCTGTATCCATATGAACTGAAAAAGGCAGATCCATTTTTATGTCTTACTGTACATAACTTGCTCAAGGCTATTGTCTCACCCCCAGCAGTATTTCTTACTGCCGTTACAAAGGGCCACCTGCATCTACACACCCCCTTTTTTCTCATAACAGTAACAACCTATAAATTAAGCTTATTAAGATCTCATGCACATGGTTACATACTCGATGCCTCTGTTCTCATTGAAATTGATCTAAGCTTTAATCATAGTTTCCTTTTACCAATAGAAAGGAGAAACCAAAGGTTGTTTTGACAGTAGTCCTTTTTTTTAAAAAATACAAACTTCTGGAAGGAAAAAAGTATAGGGAAACAGGTTAGGGGTTTATGAGAGCATCAAGAATAGCTTGTGAGTGAAATCAATTGATCAAACAGTGGGTTTGCGAGCTGCTCTCACACTGAGCCTGAAAAGATGTTTTGGGGTTCCTATTGGGCTGAAATAGGTGTTGGCTAGGAGCAAAGCCACTACAGATGATTCTACCATCTACCAGATGGTATTACTTTTGAGAAATCCCTGAAGAGTTATTCATAGTTATGGTTGGTTTAAGGCTCAATGGAACCCCAAGAGCTTTGGTTACACCTGAAACAAGTGTCACAATACCAGGGTTACTCCTTCCCCAGTCCTCTGCTATGGTGATGGTGTGACAGGAACTCTACTGTGGTCACATGCAGTGTGTACTGCTCAGGAGGGTTAAGTTAGGTAGGTCTGATCTTTAGACAGCTTTGGGAGTGGCAGAATATCCTAGATTGGGAGTACCCTTGAGAGGTTTAGGGACCTTCATAACACTCTCCATTCTTTTTCAAATGTTTTCAGTTTTTAATTGTGAAATATAAATATAAAAATAATAAAATAAAGTATAAAACAAAATTTACCCTTTGACCATTTTAAGGCATATAATTCAGTTGTGTTAAGTACTCTGTTGTGCAATCTTCACCACCATCCATTTCTAGAACTGTTTCATTTTCTCCAACTGAAACTGTGTTACCATTAAACTCTGACTCCAAGTTTCCCCTCCCCCCATCCCCTGGCAACCACCATTCTCTTCTCTGTCCCTGTGAATTTGACTACTGCTCATACTCAGATGAGTGCAGTCACACAGTCTTTGTCCTTTTTCATCTGGTACTTTTCATTCAGTGTGATGTCCTCCAAGTTCATCCTTGTCACATGTGCACTTTTGGTCTTCAAGATCTCTGCAGAGCACTGGGAAAACAGAATCAAGTCCCCACACCACAGGGACATTCAGCTGAGACAAGAGTCCTCAACTCCCATCACATCCTCTCTGGACCAATCTGGTCCTGGAGAAATCAAGCAAGAATTTTCATTAAGTCAAGTATATATTGGGGAATCCTTTACATACCGTAAATTTCACACTTTTGCTGTACATTTATGTGAGTTTTTGTTTTTTAAGATTTTTATTTATTTATTTATTTGACAGAGAGAGAGAGAGAGTGCACACAAGTAGGCTGAGAGGCAGGCAGAGAGAGAGGAGGAAGCGGGCTCCCTGCTGAGCAGAGAGCCCAATGTGGGGCTCCATCCCAGGACCCTGAGACCATGACCTGAGCCGAAGGCAGAGGCTTAACCCACTGAGCCACCCATGTGCCCCCATTTATGTGAGTTTTGGTGCAGTAACATTTTAAAACATACCTAGCTCAGCAATTGATAAAACTGAGAAGTGGGTGTGTGTGAGGTACCTGGAGTAGTCCCATTCAGAGAGACAAAAAGTAGGCTGCTGGTGGCCAGGAGCTGGGGAGTTAGTGTGTGACTGGGACAGTGTTTCATTTCAGGAAGACTAAAAAGTTCTGGAGATGATGGTGGTGGTTGTATGACAATATGAATGTCCTTAGTGCCACCGAACTGTACACTTGAAAATGGTTTTAAGTGTATCACCTGTGCAGTGACAGTAGATATTCGGGAATCCAAAATGGTTGTAGTCAAAGAAAGAAAAACTGTCTCTTCCTTTTCATGGACTGAATTGGAGAAATCCATACATAACATATTTGCAGGATTCCTCAATGAAGTGTGAGTGAAGGTAACGTAACTACACACGTCTTCTTTCCAGGGCCAGCTGGAGGCAAAGTCACAAAGAAGGCAGGGTAACAACTTGTAGTCTACCAAAACTTCTAGATTCCTTTATTATTGTTTTGATATGTTGCAGTTTCTAGTGATCCCTAGGCCTGTCCAAAATATTGCCCAGCTTGTCAAACTTCGATCTGGAAAGTGGCACAGAGTCGAAAGTCCATAGCCCTCTGTTTTTTCCTTTTCTGACAGTAATCCCTGGAATGACCTTGAGCAAACCTATTACTGTGTTTTGTGGAGACCAAGTGGAACTATCACCTTGGAAAATTTTTAGCTTAGCCTTCTCTCCCCAAAATGGATCCTCACCATTAACTCGTTAACTTCCTAATTATTACTGGTGGGTCTGCAGATCTCCCTGTGATCTATGTGCAGAATCTCCGTGAGATGTCAAGTTCTTCCCTCCCTTGTCATGTAGCCAACCAATCACCAAGAGCCAGACCCTACCTGGGTTGAGGACACAGTTCTTGGGTGACACTGAAGATGGGACTCAGGTTGTTTTCCCATTAGATTTTGTCCACAAGGTCAGTACTGTGATGAGCACATGTAACTGTGCCACCAATCCTTCCTGAGTTTGATAGAATTTTAAAAATAGGTCTCTGTTAAGCACTGTGAGAGTCACAATCTTTTTTTTTTTTTTTTTTTGAAGATTTTATTTATTTATTTGACAGAGAGAGATCACAGGTAGGCAGAGAGGCAGGCAGAGAGAGAGGAAGGGAAGCAGGCTCCCTGCCGAGCAGAGAGCCTGATGCAGGACTCCATCCCAGGACCCTGAGATCATGACCTGAGCCGAAGGCAGCAGCTTAACCCACTGAGCTACCCAGGCACCCGCACAATCTTATTTTTAATGTTACATTTTTTAAAGTATGCAACAAATCATTTTACAATGATTCCTTTCATATCATTAATTCATTCAACAAATATTTCTGAATGCCTACAGGATACCAGGCACTGTTCTAGGCTCTGGAGAGCCAAGGTGGAGTTTCTGTCCTCATGACATTGTATTCTAGTGGGAAAGACATAAACACAGGTACAATATAATGTAATTTCATATGATTATAAATACCACCAAGACAATAATGCCAGGGTGATGGCATAAGGAGTATCTGAGGGTCGGGTGGGTTACTTGGCCGTAATCAGAGAAGAGGTGATTTGAATGCTATGAAGGATTCAACCTTGTGAAAACGTGGAGGGAAGAATGTTCCAGCCAGAGGAAGCATGAAATGCACAGGTCCTGAGACAATAATGGGTTTGAGGTGTTCGAGAAATAACAAGAAGGTGTGGTTGGCATGCCAGGAATAAGGGGGCAAATAGAAGCAAATAAAGCTCAAGCATTACGGAGGACTCAGATCATCCATCAAGTGGCTTATTTGTTGTGGTAAGTGCCGCTGGGTGGTTTTCACATAGATAGCGCATGAACTGATTTATGTGTTTGAGAGAACACCCAGGCCACTTTGCGGAAGACGACGGGGGAGAGGCTAGAGGGGAGGCAGGGAGATCAGTTTAGAGATGGGGAACATAACCCAAGTAGGAGGTCTGGTGGGTCAGACCAGGAGGACGGTGCAGGGGATGAAAAGTGAATTTGGATATATTGTGAAGGTGGAGCGAACAGTGTGGGTGGATTAGATTTCAGGGAGGCAGTGAAGGCAAAGAGAGAAATCAGAGATACCGTCTTGGTTCCTGGTCTGGATGGTGAGTGATTTGTGGTGCTGTTTAGTGAGACGAGAAAACTGGGGGATGGGGCCACTTGAGAAGGCAAGATGTCCTCGCTGGAGAGGTACTTATGGAGTCCCAGCAGAGTTTTGCTTTATTAAGAAAATCCACGGCGTTTATGCATGGCAGGACCAGGATTATTAATCAGATTGCCTGAAATCCATATTTATCATCAGGCCTCTAGGCTCTGCTGTACTGCAACTTAACAAACCCTTCAGGGGATGCTACTTGTTTTGCTTAAATGGCTTTTTTAAGAAGACAGGAACATAACTCTTTCTGTCAGAATTCATTAATATATTCATTATGTAGGGGAAATATTGTCGTGTTGTGCTTTCAAAATATGGTGTCTTTCAGATCTTTTTAAAATTGGGGCCCTGCAAAATTCATCAGTGGAAAGCTGAGAAGAGAAGAGAAAAGTCCTTGTCTGTCTCTCATGCTGTCAGATTTGAAATGGATTAAATGGCACCCAACTACACTGAGACAGTCTCGGGGTCTTGTTTCTACAAGCCTCATGAAACTAATCGTAATTGTTTGCGGACTTAAGAACTTGTATTTTTATGTGTTTGTCCTCAGTTGTGGCTGAGATGTCAGTCAGTCACCCACTGGGGACAGAAGAGTGCCAGACATGATGAAAGACTTTTTAAAAGCACAGACACATGGTTTGCATTATCTCGAAGCGTATAATCTAAAGAAGGAAAGAGTGCCACCTCCCAAAACACTCAAAAACACAAACACAGAGAATATACCATCAATCTGTAATAACTCCGGTTCTCTGGCATTTAAATCTGTATAGTAAAATGCTGTGTGGCAAAAATCCCAGAGTCACTATTAGCTTAGCCTAGAATAGTGCCTGATGTATAGAAAACATAGAGTAATATTTGTTGAATGAATTAATGACATGAAAATAATTATTACAAAACACCACACAATTTGTAACATATATTTTTAAAATGTAATATTGGGAATGAAGATTGTGACTATCACAGTGCTTGATGCTAGATAGAGTTTTTAAATGAAATTAAATCAAGAAGGATTTATTATGTAGCTACCATCGTGCCTATGTGGAATCCAAGGAAGAAATCCAAGTCAGCCACACGGGACTGCAGGAAGGACTGAGACACCTCTATTCAGAACTATTTTCTCCAAATATGTGTACGGCATGTGTGCAGTTCCTAAAACTAAATGCTACTGGGGAGATGATAGGCTGGCGTCCAGGGAACGGAAAGAGGTTTTCAGACTGTTTGCTCACTGGGAGGCAGTCCTTACCCAGGCCCGTGAGGCAGCCCCTGTCCAGGATCTGCATCCAGTTAGGATACTTGAGGCCAATTTCATATAACAGTGGTTTGTGTTCATTGCTGTACTCCTTGACCATCAAATAAAACCCAGCCCTCCCCCACCTACCTGTAACTACCTCATTCCTTCCATGAACTGGTCTTGGGTTGAGTGCTCCAAAAGCAGTCTGAGACACAGATCTGAGAGCATATGAATTATAGTGAATTGTGTGCCAAGAAAACCAGTAAGAGAGCAAGGAAAGCCAGCTAGCAAAATGGCGGAGCTCTTAGGAGCTCTGATGGCTGAGACCAACTCCAGAATTCTTTGAATGTCACCTAGTAAATGGGCCATAGCAGCATTTCCAGGTGAGGAATATGCTGCCTCCAAAACCCAAAGCAGCTTACCAAGGATTTTATTTCTTTCCTAACATTAGGAAGTACAAGGTACAATAAGTGATCCTTTACTTTGGAGGAAATGTTGGGCCTTGCCATAGACCACTGTGCCCCTCAAAACATTATCAGTGTGTTGACTCCCTGTATCGTTGAAGAGTTTATCACTTCCTTCTGGACCACATGTGTCTTAACAAGAACTTCACTATACTTGCCACTTTTTGCCCATCTGGTTGGATTAATATGATTTCATCAATTCAGTGGCCCAATTCTGCAGATGTTTCCATGGCCTAAGTCCACAGACCTTACTATGACAGTGAACAGAAGAACCATCAAGATGGTGGGGCATGGTTTAACTCAGTAATATTGTTCATCCCATAGAAGGTTAACTGCTTCAGATGCTTTGCTCTGATTGGCATGAAGACTGCCTTTACTAACTTAACAGCCACATATGACACACCAGAATCTATGTTCATCCACTCTAGTAAATATTACCACACCAGGTGTAGTCAGCCTGTTCTTTGGTTAGGTTTATGGTGGGGCAGTGTGTTTCACCATGATCCGTCTGTTCCACGCCCCCTCCCAGGGGCAAGACTGATGAATTAAATGAGGCACATGAGGGACACCTGAGTGGCTCAATCAGTTGAACATCTGCCTTCAGCTCAGGTCATGATCCCAGAGTCCTGGGATCAAGTCCCGCATTGGGCTCCTTGCTCAGCAGGGAGTCTGCTTCTCCCTCTGCCTGCTGCTCCCCCTGCTTGTGCACTTTCTCTCACTCTGACAAATAAATAAAATCTTAAAACACACACACACACACACAAACAGGGGATATGATGAGGAACAGTGACCTTGCATCCTTTAAGTCTTTGAGAGTGGCACTAACCTCTGCCCTTCCTTCTAGGATACAATTCTGTTTGTAATTTGCTACCTTACTCAGGGTGAGACAATTTATGGACTGCTCCTTCACTAGTTCTTACTTTGCATGCAAAAGAAGCAATGTGAGGGGTCTGTTAATTGCTAAGTACATACATTCTGATCATAACGTTTATGAATTAAGGAAATAATCACGGAGGTCCAAGGACTCCGGGGACCCACTTTTATTTGAACCTGGTTCACAATGCCATTATCTGACTCCCATATGCTCCTAATCTAATAGGGGGTACACCTGGAAAGTGGGTATCAGTGTCTACCATGGCCTTGCAGCCAAATTCTGTCAGAACGTCTGGGTATTTCCCTTTCTACAAAATACAACATTTTAACAAAATACCCAGATTTGTATTTACCTTAAATCTGAGAAGCACTCTGGAAACTCTACTTATGGGTTCCCTAGCTCTTTGTCCTTCTGCCAGACGCACCAAGAACTCCACAGTCATATGTGGACATTGCCCCATGGGTCCTTGTTTGTGAGCTTCCAACGGCAGTGGTGCTCTCGGGGCTGTTGCTTATCAACCCTTTTATTTGTTTTTATCCTCTCCTCCATTTCCCCTCAAGTATTCCAAATGCGTACCACTCCCTTCAAGCCCTAATGCAAATCCCTAATCCTACTCATAAATAACTGAGTTAATATGTATTCAAATAAAATCATTATCTTGGCTCATGTATTCAATCTCTTTGAACGCAATTTTTATATTTTGCTAATGCAAATTGACATGTTTTTCCAAGAAAGAAAGAGAATTGTGAAACAATTTTAAATTTGAAAGAAAAAAAAAGTGGAACAAATAAAACAAAAACCATTGATTTGATCTTGGTATTATTATATGTCCACATCTCTTTTGTATTAATTGCCATACTTCTCTGCGTATTGGATACATTGTACTGTACAATTTTAAAATGAAATTTAAAGATCACATTGGTACGAAGAAAAATTGGAAAAATTTTCCTAATAATTTTGGACCACTGGCCAGCCCACATGTTCCTCGTTATACTATTTGCCTAATCTTAAAAAACTGTAAGCCAAAAATTTAAATCTGAAACGACCTGGGGTCTGGAGAAAAGCAAAACCTCGCAAGAGGAATTCATCCTCAAATGAGGCCTCAAAGAATTCTTGTGGATAGAGTTCCAAATGAGGAGCACACAATATTTTTTAAAATCACAAAACACATCCACAAGAAGTCTCATATTAAAGTCAGCAGAAATAACAAACAACAGAACCACGTCCAGAAGATTTCCAATATTAAAATGATCATAAACAGTGTTCCAAAAAAAGTATGCATATTATGGGTTTTTTAAAGAGACAGAATCCAAAATATGATTTAGAGACTGTAAAAAGTGATCAAAGAATCAAGTAGAAATTCTCAAACTTAAAAATATAATAATTGAAACTTAATAGGGGAGTTCTTTGGAACAGATAATTCATGGACTACAGATTTGAAGAAATTACACAAGATGTAGCCCAAAAGAACAAAAAAAAAAATGGAAAATATCAATGAGATTAAGAGACTTGGAAGACAGAATGAAATAGACCAATGTATGTCATGAGAATTCCAGAAAAAAAGGAATAGAGGGAATTGGGAGAGGCATTACTGAAAATGATAATAACCAAGAATTTTTCAGAATTAATAAGTGGCATGAATCCTCAGACTGAAAAAAAAAAAGAATCAAAGTAAATAAAATAAATACACTCCCTAAGTACTGTGTGGTGTAACTGCTGAACACAGAAAACAAACAGAAGACTGTTCTAGCAATCATGGGGATTGCAGTGGGGAGAGTATCTATGAAAAGAGCAACACATTGAGCTCTTTTTTCTTATTAGTTTTTTTTTTAATTTTTTATTTTTTATAAACATATAATATATTTTTATCCTCAGGGGTACAGGACTATGAATTGCCAGGTTTACACACTTCACAGCACTCACCATAGCACATACCCTCCCCAATGTCCATAACCCCCCTCTCCCAAACCCCCTCCCCCAGCAACCCTCAGTTTGTTTTGTGAGATTAAGAGTCACTTATGGTTTGTCTCCCTCCCAATCCCATCTTGTTTCATTTATTCTTCTCCTACCCCCTTAACCCCCCATTTTGCATCTCCACTTTCTTATATCAGGGAGATCATATGATGGTTGTCTTTCTCCGATTGACTTATTTCACTAAGCATGATACCCTCTAGTTCCATCCATGTCATCTTGCAAATGGCAAGATTTCATTTCTTTTGACGGCTGCGTAGTATTCCATTGTGTATATATACCACCTCTTCTTTATCCATTCATCTGTTGATGGACATCTAGGTTCTTTCCATAGTTTGGCTATTGTAGACATTGCTGCTATAAACATTCAGGTGCATGTGCCCCTTCGGATCACTACGTTTGTATCTTTAGGGTAAATACCTAGTAGTGCAATTGCTGGGTTGTAAGGTAGCTCTATTGTCAACATTTTGAGGAACCTCCATGCTGTTTTCCAGACTGGTTGCACCAGCTTGCATTCCCACCAGCAGTTTAGGAGGGTTCCCCTTTCTCTGCATCCTCATCAGCATCTGTCATTTCCTGACTTGTTAATTTGAGCCATTCTGACTGGTGTGAGGTGATATCTCATTGTGGTTTTGATTTGTATTTCCCTGATGCCGAGTGATGTGGAGCACTTTTTCATGTGTCTGTTGGCCATCTGGATGTCTTCTTTGCAGAAATGTCTGTTCATGTCTTCTGCCCATTTCTTGATTGGATTATTTGTTCTTTGGGTGTTGAGTTTGCTAAGTTCTTTATAGATTTTGGACACTAGCCCTTTATCTGATATGTCGTTTGCAAATATCTTCACCCATTCTGTGAGTTGTCTTTTGGTTTTGTTGACTGTTTCCTTTGCTGTACAAAAGCTTTTGATCTTGATAAAATCTCAATAGTTCATTTTTGCCCTTGCTTCCCTTGCCTTTGGCGATGTTCCTAGGAAGATGTTGCTGCGGCTGAGGTCAAAGAGGTTGCTGCCTGTGTTCTCCTACATTGAGCTCTTTTATCCATTTTGAGTTTATCTTTGTGTATGGTGTAAGAGAATGGTCAAGTTTCATTCTTCTACACATAGCTGTCCAATTTTCCCAGCACCATTTATTGAAGAGACTGTCTTTTTTCCACTGTATATTTTTCCTGCTTTGTCAAAGATTATTTGACCATAGAGTTGATCCATGTAACCATATGGTTGATCACCATATCTGGGTCTCTACTCTGTTCCACTGGTCTATGTGTCTGTTTTTATGCCAGTACCATGCTGTCTTGGTGATCACAGCTTTGTAGTAAAGCTTAATATCAGGCATCGTGATGCCCCAGTTTTGCTTTTCTTTTTTAACATTTCCTTAGCAATTCGGGGTCTCTTCTGATTCTATACAAATCTTAGGATTGTTTGCTCCAGCTCTTTGAAAAATACCAGTGAAATTTTGATCAGAATGGCATTAAAAGTATAGATTGCTCTAAACAGTATAGACATTTTAACAATTTTTTTTTCCCAATCCATGAGCATGGAATGGTCCTCCATCTTTTTGTGTCTTCTTCGATTTCTTTCATGAGTGTTCTGTAGTTCCTTGAGTACAGATCCTTTACCTCTTTGGTTAGGTTTATTCCTAGGTATCTTATGGTTCTTTGAGCTATAGTAAATGGAATTGATTGTCTAATTTCCCTTTCTGTATTTTCTTTGTTAGTGTATAAGAAAGCAACTGATTTCTGTACATTGACTTTGTATCCTGCCACATTACTGAATTGCTGTATGAGTTCTAATAGTTTGAAGGTGGAGTCTTTTGGGTTTTCCATATAAAGTATCATGTCATTTGCAAAGAGAGGGAGTTTGACTTCTTCTTCTTCTTCTTGCCAATTTGAATATTTTTTATTTCTCTTTGTTGTCTGATGGCTGTTGCTAGGACTTCTAACACTATGTTGAACAAGAGTGGTGAGAGTAGGCATCCTTGTCATGTTCCTGATCTCAACGGGAAGGCTGTGAGCTTTTTCCCATTGAGGATGATATTTGCTGTGGGTTTTTCATAGATAGACTTTATGAAGTTGAGGAATGTTCCCTCTATCCCTATACTTTGAAGCATTTTAATCAGGAACAGATGCTGGATTTTATCAAATGCTTTTTCTGCATCAATGTAAAGAACTTCTCAAACTCAACGTACACAAAACAGATAATCATGTCAAAAAATGGGCAGAAGACATAAACAGACCCTTCTCCAAGGAAGACATACAAATGGCTATCAGACACATGCAAAAATGTTCATCATCACTAACCATCAGGGAGATTCAAATCAAAACCACATTGAGATACCACCTTATACCAGTTAGAATGACCAAAATTAACAAGACAGTAAACAACGTGTGCTGGAGAGGTTGTGGAGAAAGGGGAACACTCTTACACTGTTGGGGGAAATGCAAATTGGGCAGCCACTTCAGGAAAACAGCGTGGAGATTCCTTAAGAAATTAAAAATAGAGCTTCCCTAGACCTGAAATTGCACTACTGGGTATTTACCCCAAAGATACAGATGTCGTGAAAAGAAGGGCCATCTGTACCCCAATGTTTATAGCAGCAATGGCCATGGTCACCAAACTGTGGAAAGAACCAAGATGCCCTTCAATGGACCAATGGATAAGGAAGATTTGGTCCATATACACTGTGGAATATTGTGCCTCCATCAGAAAGAATGAATACTCAACTTCTGTATCAACATGGACGGGACTGGAAGAGATTATGCTGAGTGAAATAAGTCAAGCAGAGAGAGTCATTTATCATATGGTTTCACTTATTTGTGGAGCATAAGAAATAACACGGAGGACATGGGGAGATGGAGAGGAGAAGGGAGTTGGGGGAAATTGGAGGGGGAGATGAATCATGAAAGACTACAGACTTTGAAAAACAATATGAGGGTTTTGAAGGGGCAGGGGGTGGGAGGTTGGGTAAGCCTGGTGGTGGGTATTATACAGGGCATGTATTGCATGGAGCACTGGGTATGGTACATAAACAATGAATTCTGGCACACTGAAAAGAAATTAAAAAAATAAAAAATTAATTAAAAAAAACAGCAACACAGACTGAGAGTTATCTCCTTAGAGATGATGGAGATCAGAGAACAGTGGAATAAACAATGCTGGGAAAAATTACCCATCCACCTGCTACAGAACTCCCAAGTGAAACTGTCTTTCAACAATTGGGGGGGGAAAAGACATTTTTAGACAACTTTAGATGTCATCCATCTCCTGGCTGTCAATAAATGAACTTCCAAATGAGAAAAAAATAATCTCAGAAAGCAGGTCTGACTTGGAAGAAGGAATGTTGTATCCGGAAATAGATGTATATATGAGCAAGTGATCAGCAAGTATGAAGTATGAACGGGAAACTCCAGTAAGACAATGGAGAGGGAAGCAGTAAAGAAGACATAATGATGTGGACTTTGCATCTGAGGGACCCATGAATGTGTTGGAGACCTTAAGAATATCTCTGGACAGCGCAGAAATTATGAAGAGGTGAAGACCCAAGGTTTTGGGAAAGAGTAGATCTTGTGATGTTATTACTGTGACATTTGTTTAATAAACTGAAAAGGCAATATCTAATCAGAGCACATTATCATTTACTCTGGAATCTGAAATCTGGCCTTTTTTTCTTTCTTGTACTGAATGAGGGGTCATAAGATGTCCCTTTGTCAACAATAGCCAGGATTAAGGCTAAACTGCATTCATTCCTATCAAGAGAGTATTAAGCGTACTCTCTCCCCAGAAAATAGCATGCTTAGTAATTTAGAGGTACACATGGTCCATTGGCAGAGTAGGCATGGCTATACCTTTTTAAAATTTCAAATCTTATGCTCTTTGCTATTCTTCAAAGGAGATAGGGCATGTCCACATCCTCTGTTCCACTTTGTCCCCTTCTGGCTGTCTTTTGCTTTTTTGATTTATGATAAATAACATATTAGAAATATTAGCATTTTACCTATAATATGCACTGCAGATATTATCCATATCCTTTTCATTTAGTTCTGCACATTTCTGAATATGAAATCCAAGCATGGATTTGTTACTCCTTTTAAATTCTGCTCACAACCACCTCTGTAAGGGTTACCTATGATATTTGAGTGCCTTTTGATTAGGTCACCATGGTTCGTACCGAAACCACCCCAAAGCCCCAACAAATCTGACCATTGCCTGAGACAAGGACTCTATCCAGTGGCATGTGCTGTACTAGAGAATGTCTGTTTGAACCAAAGGAGCCTCCCTCATAAGGACTTTGTTTCTGAGGTATAATAATCAAGTCAGCAGATGATAGGAGAACCCAAAGTTGAAAAAGAGAAAGCAGCAAGGAATGCAATCCATGAGTAAGTATAAAACATGAAAGAGAAAGGAAATGTAGCCGTTGCAGGAAAACAAATAGAAAGTGTAGGGAAATGCTGAATTGCTCGTATAGCACAGTAGCAAGAGGAGGAAGCAAGGAACACCTGTTACTGAGGGATGATAAGATCGCAAGGACAGCCTGTTGAATAATTTATATTATTGAGCCATTCAGAGCTGTTAAGTCTTCTATATATTCCAGTCCTCTGGGAAGTTGGTCTGTGATACTGTCTTTTCACTTCTCTGTATTTCCTTCCAATAAATACTTACAAACTTAAACCTGAACTTTGGAAGGGAAGAAGGGGAGTTAAAGACATATCCTCCACCCACCCTCTTAAATGAAAGGCTCACCTCTCTCTCAGCAAAAAAGGCCTTGCCCTCTACCTCCTCATGAAGAATAAGACTATTAAGCATGATCTCCCCCAGTTTCTCCCACCCTTGCTCCCCTACAAAATCATATACATCTCTATGAATTCTTGTTTGTTTATCATCAGTCTCAGAGGATGAGTAGCACATTCCTGTGATTCTAATTTAATTCCTCTCCCCCTGCCCCTTGGCCCCACATGCATGCTTGTCCTCTTCATCAGAGTTCCTGGCCACTGCTTTGGGGCCCTGTTCCACTCACCGTCCCTGGTCACTTATTTCTCTAGCTTCTCCTTCCTTCCCAACTGGTCTCATGTTCCAAACATGCTTACTTCCTAAAAATACAGCGCTTGCACTCCACGTCCCCCCTCTGCCTCCACCCATTGTCAGCTTCCATTCCCACTTCCCTGTGGGCACTGCTTTCACTGAAGGATGGCATCTTCAGCAAGAGCCTGACTGCCAGAACTGAAGGATATTTTTCAGTCTCTAACCTGAATCTCTTCGCTGACCACTGTGGTCACCCCTGAATTGTGGAAACTACTTCCTTAGCCTCTGATAAACACTCTTCTGATTTTCCTTGTTTTCTACCTTTTCTCTCACTCTCTTTTTTAATTGGTTTACTCTTTCTCACCTCATCCCTGGGTAATCCTGTCCTGGTCACTACATGTGTGACCCCAAACTCTAGCCCTGACCATCCCACTTTGTACATCCACCATCTTGCCTGTGGTTTCAGATCCCAGATAACGCTCATCAGTTTCCTGCCCCCATTCTCCTAACCTTGTTTGTTCTGTTTCATTTTGGCACCATAGTTATCAAAACCTTCTGTGAGGGTTCATTTTATGTCAACCTGACTAGGTCATTGAGTACCCAGATATTTGCTCTGACATAATTCTGGTGTATGTGTGAGGATGTTTCTGGATAAGGTTAACACTTGAAAGAGTTGACTGCCTAAAACAGAATGCGGTTTCCAATGTAGGTGGGCCTCACCCAGTCAGTTGATCCAAAACAGCCTTTTACTCAAAAAAGGCTGAGTAAGAGAGAATTCCTTCTGTCTAACTGCCTTCAGCTGGGACACTGTCCACCCTCCTCTTCCGCCCTTAGGCTCCATGGAAACACTGGCCCTCCTGGTTCTCAGGCCTCCAGGCTCAGATGAAAACCAGAGGATCAGCCCTCTCAAGTCTCCAGCTAGGAAACAGCTGATCGTGGGGCATTTCAACATGCATGCTTTCATTAACCAATTCCTCATAATAAATCTCTTTACATGAACAGTATTTTTTACTCTGTAAAATTATACATCATACATTATATACATAACTTGGTTTGCATATACTGGACTAATAAACCCTCCTTGCCTTTTTTCCTCTCCAATTTTTTCCTCATAAATATATATTCTTACATCTATATTTATCTTTTTAAGGACATTCCATCCATGTATGTCTAGTGTGTCAACTGTCTCAAGTTTTGATTGCTTCACAGAGGGAGCTACCTAAAACAGCAGTCTTATGTCCCTTCCCTATTAAAAATCTTCTAGATGCTCTCCAGGGTCAGAGGGTCAGCAAAATAAAGGGCAAGTAACTTGACTTGAGATCCAAGCTTCATTTCTTTCTACCGAGACACCATTTGAACATTGCCCTTAGAACCACAGAAGGCTTTCATGGCTTACTTTCCCCAGACTGAGGCCACCTAACCGGGAGTTTCAGTTCTTCACCAACACCTGTGTCATCCCCTTGTCATCTCAGCCTTCCAGAACCATTTCTGGAGTGTAGACTTCGATTATGAACATAACAAAGAAAGGATGAAGATTGGGTAGAGACCAGATGTGCTTTCTCCTCTTCCCTTTAGTGCCTGTGCTTGTAACAAAACAGAAGGCAAGGAAAAATTGCTGGGCAATGACCAAAAAGTAGATATGCTCAAAATTGGGGTTTTAAGCTAAACTTCTAATAAGCAGGGAAGCCAGCTTTCCTTCTGCATTCCTGATAGCCCATTCTCCTGGAATCTTTAACTCCAGGTGAGGGGCCACTGGTGACAATCTCACTAATGACAGGACATTTGTTTTGTTTTTTCTGTTTAAAAAAAATTCTACGTGGAGTTAAGGCCCCAAGAAGTTTTTCTTGTGGTTCACCTTTCCTATATTGCTTGTAGAACTGATCTTTCTGTATAAACTGATTAGTAAATATTCAGTTGCTTGCCATATTTTCAGGAAAAGAAAATAGCCCAGCATGTATTTAACGAAAGAGTAAATTGCCAGTATTTCTGCCACTAGGGAGTAATTTTATGTTCTTGGGGGAATTTGTGACTAATTGATTTCATTTGAATAATCAGCACTTTATAATCATGTTAAGTAGCTATGGCTTAAGTATTTTGATCTGTTTCCTAATTAAATAATTTTACCAGAACCCATATAAAATTTTTTCAGCTTTAAAGCATATTGACAACTTGTTCTTGATGTATTTATTATCCAGATATGAGGGCTTTTTAGAAAGTTTATAAGCATCACAATTTTTTAAAGATTTTATTTATTTTAGAGAGATAGAGACAGAGAGAGAGAGGGGGAGGCGAGGAGGAGCAAAGGAGGAGTGTCAGGAGTGCAGGAGAGACTTAGCTGGTCGAGACTGGTGGTTCTGGCTCAGGCTCTCTCATGGGGTTGCTGTCAGGCTGTTGTCTGAGACTTCTCCCTGTTCAGCTGGGGCTAAGAATACTCCTCATGCTCATTCACACGTGGGCAGGCCTCAGTTCCTTGCTCGTGGGAGACTTCAGTCCTCACCCTGTGGGCATTTCCCTGGGGCTGCTCACAACATGGAAACTTGCTTCCCCCTCCAGCTACATATCAGAGAGAACTTGAAAATGGGTTGCTAAAGATGGAAGCCACAGTTTTTTATAACCCGATTTGGAGGTGACTTACCATCATTTCTGCCATGAACTATTCATGACAGAGACCAACCCTAATACAGTGTGGGACAGGACTTCACAATGCAATGAATACCAGAAGGGACAATCATTGGGGGCCATCTTGAAAGCTGGTATTACAACTCCAAAAAGTTTTTTATATTCTTACCACATAAATATTTATAACACAATCAATATGTGACATTGCTTTTTGCATGTTTTTGATTACAGAAACATTGTACTGTATATATCATCCTACACACAAACTCATGATTTTGATATGTTTCCATGTTGATTCATGTTATCTTATTCATCTGTTTTTTCTGCTGTATGGAATTCCACTGTGTTACTATACCATATTAAGATATCCAGTATTTAATTAAGATTTTTTTCATTTTTCACTGTTAAGAATGAACTAAACATTCTTAAACATGTCAACTTGTGTACATGTACAAAAACTTCTCCCTAAGGTATATGTTTAGAAGTGAAATGACTGAGTCAAAGTGTGTATATATCTTCAGCTTTCTCATATAATCAATCACATTGTTGTCCAAAGTGTTATACTAATTTATTCTACCAACTATGATGAATGTGGACTTTACTCCACATCCTGACCAAGACAGACATATCAGACTCGAATTTTTATCTGTCTGCTGGTGTGAATTGTTATCTCATGGTAGTTTTTATTTGTGTTCACTGATTATTTATGGATTGAGTATGTTTTTTATCTTTCCCAATCATTTGGGTCTCCTCTTCTGAGTATTGCTTCTTCAGATTCTTTGTTCTGTTTTCCATTGTGCTGTCTTATTCTTACTGATTAGATATAATTTTACATATTCTGAATACTCATCATTTGTAATTTTTATGTATTACAATAATTTTCTTCCAGTTTCTGACCTGATTGTCACCTTGTCTTTAGTGTCTTTTGATAATCAAATTTCTAGTTTTAATGGGAGTCCACTTACCATTTTTCTTTATTGCTTGTACCTTGTTGTGTCTTGGAAAGAACAAAACTAAATGGTACACCATCCTTCCCCCAAAATCCATCCTTTTCTCACTTGTGTGTAATGAAATCAATGTCGTTTACCAAGTTTCTATGTACTTAGGTTTAAGACATGGGTTTGTTCTGAGACCTCCAATTCTAACCCAGCACTTTAGAGTTTATTCTAGCCTCTCCTCAACAGTGAGAATCATGGTTCTCATTGTCTACAATATACTTATTTTTTTTCACTCTTTCTTAGAATAAACACAAAGTAGTTTCAGTTGTTCACCCACTTGCATACAGTGCTGTTTTTAGCCTTATAACATGTAGTCAAGATAATGTGTTCCAAAGTTACTGTATTTTCTTCTTCCCCCTTTGCTTCAGTGTAGGCGTGTTATTCATTCATAAAACAAAAACAAAAACAAAAATGTATACCATTTTGAGTTGCCCACATATCCCTGTTGATTTTCATTCTTTCTTTGTTTTAATGAGTATGTGATGTATTGACATGACTTGAACCCTCAGAACACATGAGAAAGTATACTTAAAGAGGTGCTGCTCTCTTCATCCCTTCTATCATACTCCCTTTCCTCATTCTTTCTATTTCATTCCCATCAACACCCTAGAGGGGTGAGATTAGTGTTTTGTCCATTATCCTTGTTAGAAAGGAAAAGATATATATTTATTTCCTTTTGTTTTTTCTTACTTGGAGGATAGCATACTACCAGTATCGATATTCTTTTGCTCCTTGTTTTTTGTTTCTGTTTTGCCATTTAGCAACATTTTTACAACTCATTTTAAATAAGCGTATATAAATCTTCATTCCATTTTAAACAACAACAACAAAAAAAACTGCATAGAACTCCATTGCATGAATGTATCATAACTTAGGAAACCATTCTCCCATAAATGGGCATTTAGATTGTTCTTTAGTATGTTTTGACTACAAACAATGTTGTAATGAACAAGGTTGTGTGTCATTAAAAATTTATCTTGAGTAAAATCCCAGATGTGCAATCTCTAGGTCAAAAAGTCAGAACATCTATAGTTTTGTTAGATTTTACCAAACCCTCCCATGAAAGATTTGTACCAGTTTGTATTTCCACCAGCAACGTGAGAGAGTATTTCCCAAAGTTTTGCCAGTCAAATATATTATCATATTTTTCATTTTAGCAATCCAGTGGGTAAAATATGGTATCTCAAGGTTGTTTTAGTTTGCATTCTTCTAATTACAAGAAATTTTGAACAATTTTCCTATGTCTAAGGGCTATTTTTCTATTTTTTATAAATTATTGACATCCTTTATTTCTTCTGGGTTTTTTATCCATGATTCTTCATTTTCAAAGAGTTCTTTATATACTAGCAATATTACCTTTTATCTGTAACACATGCACAAATATTTTCCTCTGGTTTGATAGTTGCTTTTTGATGATGTCTATGGTAGTTTTTACCATTCAAACTTACAAAAAAATTATACAAACTTTTTATTGCCTCTGTATTTTTAGTCATAGAGTCTTTCCCACACTACTGTTATAGAGAAATCCACTCATTTTTTTTTTTTCTCCAGAACTTTTTTTTTTTGGCTTTTCTTTTAAATTTAGACCTCTGATTCATCTGAAGTTTATTCTTGGGTATGACATGAGGTATAGATCTAATTGTATCTTTTTCCAAATGGCTACCCAACCTCCTTTATTAAAAGTTTATCTTGGTCACAATGATTTGAGATGCCATCTTTATTTTATACTAAATTTCCATCCATCCTCACTTCTATTTCTGGGCTTCCTGTTCTCTCCTACTGCTCTGTGATCTCTGGTCTATTCATAGGCCCATGCCACACTATTTAATTTTACAATATTTGTAGTATGTTTCAATGTCTGATAGGTCTAGTCCCCTGGCATAGATTTTCTTTTTTTAATATTTTCCTGAATATTCTTACATGTTTGTTTTGCCACATAATCTTGTATCAATGTGTCTCACTCCATAATACGAAGGCTTGTTGGTATCTTTAATAGGATTGCATCAATTAACTGAGAATGCTGTATCTTTACAGCATCTTTAGAATGCTGAAGCACCCTTTAGTCATGGGCGATGCTTTTCCATTTGCCTATTTTTATGTCTTTCTAAAGTAATTTTAAGTTTTCTTCCTATAAGTTTTATATATTTTTGGTAACTTTATTCCTATATATTCAATCTTCTTTGTTGTTAATGTAAATTGGAGTTTCTCTTCCATATTTTCTCTAGATACCATTTGTTTATATGAAAGTTACATGGTGGGGCTCCTGGGTGGCTCAGTGAGTTAAAGCCTCTGTGTTTGGTTCAGGTCATGATCCCAGAGTCCTGGGATCAAGTCCCGCATCAGGCTCTTTGCTCAGCAGGGAGCCTGCTTCTCCCTCTACTTGCCACTCCCTCTGCTTATGCTCTCTCTCCCTCTCTCTCTGACAAAATCTTAAAAATAATAATAATAGATTTAAGGTAGAATTGCAAATATATTTGTAAAGAGGTCTGCAATAAAGCCTCTTATGATTTGAATTCTTATCTCCATTCACTCTTTGTTATTTTTTATTTTATTTGTGCTTTCCCTCTATTTTTATTGTTCAGGTTAGCTAGTGGTTTGCTGTTTTGTTTTTTCAATTAAGTCTACTGGTTTCCTATTTTCTATTTCATTACTTTCTGCTTTTGTCTTTACTATTTCCTTCTTAGTTTGTTCTTTTGTCTACTTTGTTGTTGTTTGCTAGTTTTTTTTCAGCTTAGTATTTATATCCTTTTATTTACACCCTTTTATTTTTTACTTAAGAAAGCATTTCCTGCTATGAGTTTTTCTCCAAAAACTGCTTTAAGTGTATCCCATGTGTTAGTGTTTTTGTTTTTTGTGCTTAAAAAAGACAACTCTGATTTCACTTTGTGTTTTTACTATTATGTAAGAGTGGTCACATAGGAGGCTTTTTAAATTTTTCAAATGGATGACCTCTTTGTTTTTAGTTTTGTTTAAAATTTCTGTTTTTATTTCATTGGTTAAGGACTCCTACTTTAGGGGCACCTGGGTGGCTTCAGTGGGTTAAGCCTCTGCCTTCTGCTCAGGTTATGATCTCAGGGTCCTGGGATTGAGCCTTGAGTTGGGCTCTCTGCTCAGCAGGGAGCTTGCTTCTCCCTCCCAGTCTCTCTGCCTGCCGCTCTGACTACTTGTGATCTCTCTCTCTCTGTGTCCAATAAATAAATAAAATCTTTAAAAAAATAATTCCTACTTTAGTACATTGTGATCAGAGAGTTTTGTTTGTAATATTTTTGATTCATGGAACCTTCAGATATTTTCCTAGTGATCAGTTTTTATGAATGGCTCAAAAGCCCTTGATAAAAAGGTATGTTTACTTACATTATCAAAATACAAAGTGCAGTATATATCTATAAGACCTACCTAACTGATTTTGTTTTGTTTTGTTTGTCCACTTAATCTGTCTTGACCTAGGAATGGTGAATTTCCTACATAGATCTTGTTGCCGTGTTCTTTGGAGCATAGATATTCATAAGTATTATATCTTCATTGTATACTTGGATTTCAGCAATAAAAGTTACCTTCTTCATTATCTTTAACACTTTTAGGCTTGAATTCTTATTTGTTGAACACCAGGATTGCTACTATTATTTGTTATTGTGTCCATTTTCCTGGAATACCTTTATCCATCTACTTATATTTTGCTCTTCTGAATCATTTTGTTTTATATATTTGGAGGATATAGCATATAATTGGGTTTTACATTTTAAGCAAAATTGAGGATCTTATTGCTTTTAATTGGTAAATTTAGTCCTTCACACTTATCAATATAGCTGATATGTTAGATCTCGTTTCTATTATAATATTTTATAATTGCATGTATTATATTATATTTTCTGCTTTTTCTAAAAATTTGTGTTCTTTGCTCTTTAATTTATGGCCTTCACAATTAGTTTAGTTGCCATCTATAACCATACAAAGTTATTTTAATATTATTGTCTATATCCCATATGCTATACATTGCATCCCCATGGGTTATTTATTTTGTAAATGGAAATTTATACCATTTGTAAATGGGTGTGGCTGGCCCACACCCAACCCCTCCACTCTCTGGTAACCACCAATTTGTTTCCTGTAACTCTAGTCTATTTCTGTTTTATTTTGTTTTATAGATTCCACATATAAGTGTAATCATACAATATTTGTCTTTTCTGTCTGACTTATTTCATTTAACATAAGGTCCATTCATGTTGTTGCTTCTTTAATTTTTTAAAGATATTTATTTATTTGAGCGAGGGAGTGCATGCAACTGTGTGAGGAGGTGATGGGGAAGAAGATGGGAGAGGGAGAGAGAATCTTGACCAGACTCCATGCTGAGCATGGAGCCCAACTCAGAGCCCCATCCCATGACCCCAAGATTATTATCTGTGCTGAAACCAAGAGTTTGATGCTTAACTGACTGAGTCACCCAGGTGCCCCTATGGTCCTATAATTTTAAAGAATAGAATTTAGGAGCATTTTATTTTTGTTCACATTGTTATGTTAATACTTACACCTTTTAGAATGTTCAAAGTCCCTCGTTTTCTTAGGTAACGTTTGACCATCTGGTTTGTCATTTAAAACTAGATCCTTAACTCCCACCTGTTGTCCACATGAAAACCAATAAGATTATTTTACTTTCTTTATTCTCTCTTCCATCCCTTACCAGTTTTTATTTGTATCATTTCTATTTGTTATGATGTATAGCATTTATACATCAGTCTTCTACCCTTGTTCTTACATTTGTTTTTGGCTTAGGTCGACAATCCTCTTTATAAATGTTCACATCAGTTCTTCTGCTGCAAGTTTTCCAGTCACCTCTTAGTCTGATGAACCTCATACTCTAGGCTCTATGTTATTCCTAAAAAAAGATTCACGTCCTATGTGTTCCCAACTTTTCCTATGGCCTTGATACTTGGATAGCTTGACTTTGTAGAAAATCCTTGTTACACATTTTTAAAAATTAAGTTGTTTTGTGTTTATTTATTCCTTATTTATTTATTTATAAGTTTTGAGACAGAGGGAAAGGATAGCAGAGTCATGGGCACACATTAGCAGGTGTGTGCAGGGGAGGTGGGTGCAGAGGAAAAGAGACAGAAAGAGAGAGTTTAAGCAGGCTCCAAGCCCTGTGTGGAGCCTGACACTGGGCTGGATCTCATAACTCTTAAATCAAGACCTAAACCAAAATCAAGAGTTGAGCACTTAACCAAATGATCCACCTAAGCATCTTTGTTAAATAATTTTATTTTGTTGGGCACCTTGTAATTTAATATTCATTTCTGAGATAATTATCTTTTCTTCCATTTTGAAACTCACTATCTTTTTATTATTTCCTGGTTTTGTCCATTTGTGCTCTTAGTGCATGCATTTCTCATGTAAAATCTTTTCTTTCATGTCTCCAAATGCTATTTTTTATATGTTGAATTCAGTTTTGAGTGTTCTTGTATAGTTTTCTTCTGCTTCATGGTTGTTTTCCATGAATTTTAATCAGTGGAGGTAGTTTTGATCTTACTAGGATTATTTGTAAGAAGTCTGTATTTGCTTATTCATTGCTTTCTGCCCAGTTTTGTAGGATTGGGCTCTTCTTGTAGTAATGCCCTCTTCCATCAGTGTAGCAAAGTACGGATTCTTGAATGGTTTGGGGGCATTGAGTGGAGCCAGGGATTTGTCTCCTCTGATTTTTTAATGTTCTTTATCTTGCAGGGCCCTAAACTTCCCTCTAAATTTCTTTTCCCATCACCACCTAATTGCCGTAAGGTATTTCTCCTTTCATTTGTGCCTTTCTGCTTCCCCATCAGCTCTTCATTGCAAAGACTGCCACTTGAGATCATACATACCTACAAGTTTTTATTTGCTAGACCACACTTGGATCTAAGCATTCTGTATTCTTAAATTATATTCTTAAATAAATATTCTTAAATAAATATTATTAAATTATAAATTATGTTGAGAATGTGATTTTTATGTATCCTTTTTTTTCCTTTTTGTTATGCCTTGTCAATTTTGAAGAAATGTTTGGAGCTATGGACATAGCTCTATTGTCTTTATTCTTTCTCTTTTTTGTATCTTTACCGTATCAGTAGAATGTGCCTCCTCCTTTTTCTTAAAGACATTATTTGTACCTTTTACCTTTTTTCTCTTTAATTTGAGTCACTTTTCAGCCTTTATTCATTTATTCATTAACCCAATAAATATTTATTTGGTAGTACTCCTAATAGACACCTAATAGGCATTCAAAGTGGTGAATATAACAGTGACAGACTGCCAAAATCCCAGTGAATTAAACAAAAGTAGAAGTAAACAGAAACAAACAAATAAACATGTTGTGGTAGGTGCCACGGAGAAGAAAATCAGGGGAAAAAGGTGTAGGGAGTACTGGAGTAGATGAGGATATGATGTAAATGTACATATGTAGTTAAGAAAAGGCTTACTGAGAAGGTGACAATGGTTAGGGAACAAGATATGGGCATCTGGGGAAAGGGTTTTCCAGGCATAAGGATCAATGGGAGCAAGATGCCAGCATGGGAAAAGACTTGCTATGTTGCTGGTACAGTAAGAAGGCCAGCATGGCCTTCTGCTAGCACAGCATGGCCTGTGCTAACTGATGGGGAGAAGGCTAGATAATGAGGTCAGAGAGGTAAAAGAAGGCCAATTTATGAAGGGCCATTGAAAAGATTTTGGGTTTCATTCTGAGTGAGAAGAGAAGGGAAGAGAAGACATCAGAGGATAGAGGGTAGGGGAGGGACGTACTCTGACTTTCACTTCTAGTGACTTTCACTTTGACTTTTAGTCAAATTTGTTAAGAATAGACTGGACGTAGGTACAGGAACACCAGTTGGGAGACTATTGCCATGATCCAAGTGAGATAGGATGGTGGCTTGGACCAGGATACTTACAGCAGAGGAGTAGGAGATGGTCAGATTATTGATCTATCTTTAAGGCCATTGGACCTGAGGATTACGGTTCTTCAAAGGTTTTAAATACCCTCCAGATGTTAAAGCAATAGCTGAGCTGTTGTATATCAGCAGGTCTTGCTATCCTGAAGTTCTTCAACTTAACTAGAGTAAATCTACTCAACCTTTAATGTATTTATTCAACATTTAGTGGTACTTACTATGTCTCTGGCACTGTGCTAAGTGCTAAGGATATAGTTATATCTTTATAGGCAGATGGGGTCACTACTCTCATGAAGCTGGTGACCTACTAGGAAGACAGACATTTAACATATGGGATAACTATTTAATTGCCTTAATGAGGAATGCTACAAAGGAAAAATAGAGGTTTCTCTGAGGACCTTAACCTCATTGAGGGGTCAAGAACAATCTTAATCTTAACCAAAGGTAAGAAGCCATATGCTGAAATCAGTGACACATTTCTCCCTTTCTACAGTGGCCCCAGTCTAGTCTTGGGGAAATTGCTGCTGCCCTACAATAGAATAAGGAGGGTGAGGGCGCTGGAATGGATCCTAGATCGGTCACAGATACCACTCAAATGTCCCTATTCTTTCATCCTTTTTTTAAATAATGGCAGCTAGGTTGTTGGTTCAGCTCTATGTCCTCTGGGATCAGCCTTCTCATCTGATATGGTTCAGATGAACAGATACAGGTTGGGGCTCTGCCAGCTATTTCCCATCTCTGTATCTGATTCTACCCATCAGTTTTCCAATCATGTCCATCTTATTTATCCAGCTAGTAAAGATCATTTTGAATTTCACTGCTCTTCGAAGACTTGTCAGTTCTTCTGAATATAATGCAGAAACTTAAGGAAGATGCGTCTCTTGTAGTCACCCTGCTCACTGACTTAACAGAAAAAAAAATAGTAGTTACTGCCAAAGACCAGCAGACTAGGAAAAAGATTGTCCTACAGAAGTAGCAACCTTCCTACTTGGATATTACAGAGAAATGCCATTTTTATGACTCTGTTTTTACAAGTCTCTAAGAACAGAATAGTACATGTGTCATTTGTTTCTTTTTTTCATATTATCGCTTTAATATTCTAAATCCTGGGTATTACATCAAAGGTAATTGAGAGCATCTTTTGTCTGTATGCGGGTGATCGTAAGCCCCTATCATTTCCAGTTCAAGATTTCTGTTTTGTATTTTCCCTTTTCAGCCTGGTCCCACTGCATTAAATCTCTAGATGGATTGTGTCTGGTAAAAGATACGCATATTTTCCTGGCGATCCCCTTTGCTATAATCCAGTGTGAGAACTGCAGCTCGTATTTTAGATGCATGGGAAAAGGAGGGGCATAGACTGTGGAACCAAAATAAACAGATGGTTGCCTTGACAATCTGTAAGAGGCTCTTTCATAAGGATTTTTCATGGTTTTCTTTTGAAATAAATAGTGAGACAGTGATACAGTTTCTACCTCGTCAACCTCCTGCAAGCGACCCCATGGCTTACAAACTGCACAAAATATGAAAATGCCTCTGCCGGAAAGCCTTTATCTGGTTTGATTTCTTGGAAGTCCCATCCCGCATTACCCAGGAAATGTCTCTGGGACCTGTTGTCCAGGCAGCTTGCTAGTGTTGTGGGTGTGATGGGTGTGAACACAAGTGAGGTACGGCAAGGGGGCTGTGATATTTAGGGGAAGACAGATAGGAGCAATTACTACCACGTGAAGCAGAATGTCATTAGAAAGAGCAAGGTTGGGGCGCCTGGGTGGCTCAGTCGGTTAAAGCCTCTGCCTTCAGCTCAGGTCATGATCCCAGAGTCCTGGGATCGAGCCCTGCATCGGGCTCTCTGCTCAGCCAGGAGCCTGCTTCCTCCTCTCTCTTTGTCTGCCTCTCTGCCTACTTGTGATCTCTCTCTGTCAAATAAATAAAATCTTTAAAAGAAAGAAAGAAAGAAAGAAAGAGCAAGGTTACAGAATGTCATGATGTCACAGAGAGGAGAAAATTTCCTCTAAATGGGAGGATCAGGGCAGAGGAGGGGAAGTGGCTGGACTGGGACAGGGGAGTCCAGTCTGAGCAGGAGATTTGAACCTTACTCTGGTGATCATGGGTGGGAGAGGGGTAAGGAAGTCCAACTTTAAGGAAGACAAACAGAAAAAATAAAATTGAACATTTTAACACTGACTCATACACATGGTTTCTGCTATGTCAATTTAAAGTGATTTGTGCATGGGTTTGTAGATGTATGTTAAAAAAAAAAAAACTACAGTAGAGATGCTTGTTCCAAGTTCTGAAAATATTTATTTCATAAATGTGTTTGAATTTCCTTTTATATTTTCATATGCTCAGATCCCTTATCTAGATTAAAACATAACACAAACTGGCAATTGTATATGGCTTACAGATTTAAGAAAAAAACTGCCTTGAACTCAACAAGCGCAATGCAGTTAAGTAAAACACAGTAGCTGAGGGAGTAAGCTTTGGAGTCAGATCTGGGTTGAAGACTGCACTCTATTGTTCACCTGGCAGGTTAGGTTGTGCAATCTTTGAGCGTCCGTTTTCTTGTCTGCAAAATGCAGAGGATAATAGGGCTTATCTCATATGGTTTTGTGAGGGTTTCAGGAGGGGTTTTTGCAAGCCCTGAGCACAGTGCTTGGTATCTGTTAATAATCAGTGAATATTCATCATTGGTTAAAAAAAAAAAAGAGAGAGAGAGAGAGAGAAATTAAAATTCAAACTTCAAAAGTTTTAAAAATGAATGAAAAACATACATTTTCCCAGTTTTTATATAGCTTTGTTATAGTACATAGTGACAATATTTTTCAAAAATTTTCAAATTTATTTTTAATTTTAAGGATAGTGTATGATTATTATCAAAATTGAAACAATATAGTTAAATAAAAATCTTTGGTTAAAAATAAAAAATAAAAATAAATACAATTTAAAAATTAAAATAAATTAGTTATTTCTCTAAAACATAGAGCATTTATAAGGTTTTCTCTGAAGATATATGCCAACAGAACTTCTAACTTTTCTAAAGGCTCACTCCTGTTCCAGTGTATGAAAATATGCAAAGAATTAAAACCATCTCAAACTTTTTAAAATATTGAGAACTAAAATGTCCCAGATTTCATCAGCCTATGAGGTCATAGCTTCCTTTTATGCCAAATTACAGTAGTCTAAACCCCCATTCTGTATGCCTTCAAGAAGTTCAGTCTTTTTTTTTCAGATATTCAAACACTTTGGAGACTCCTTAGTGAGCCTTTTTTGGTGGAGGGTACCTCCCTCCCTAGCCCTGGGCTTGCTACCATGTTACATGTCCAGTTTATCTCCCTCAAAGGAAGTTTCACTGACAATTTTTCCACTTCTAAAGGCCCAAGGGAAGGAGCTGTCATTTCCTATCCCCAGCCCAGGACCCCATCCCGATTTCTTCAGTGACCTCTTCTAAGGACGTTTTGTCTGGGGGCGGTGGGTGGGGAGTGGTCACTTCCTGCAAGGAAAATCTTACTTCTCCCAGGTGGCCCTCAAAAGACAAAAAACAGGCACTGGATTTTATTTTATTTATTTTTAAAGATTTTATTTATTTATTTGACAGAGAGAAATCACAAGTAGATGGAGAGGCAGGCAGAGAGAGAGAGGAAAGCAGGCTCCCTGCTGAGCAGAGAGCCCAATGCGGGACTCGATCCCAGGACTCTGAGATCATGACCTGAGCCGAAGGCAGCGGCTTAACCCACTGAGCCACCCAGGCGCCCCGGCACTGGATTTTAATATCTAATTCTCATTCCCAACTAGAAGGAGCCAGGGCTCATGGAGGGGATGGCAGCTCCCAGATCTGAACAGGAAATATCCGAGATGAGCCGAGGATACAGAAGACGAGGAGTGTAGAGTTGTGTTAAAAGAGCACAGGGACCAACAAGAAGGTGCTCTCATTGGCCAGGGATGAAATCAACTGAGCATCTAGAAAGGATAATAAAGGCAACTGACTAAGACACATTGTGAGTATTAACATAAAAATATGTTTATAAATGATATTTTGAAAGCATGAGAGAAAGAAAACAACCTCATTGGGTACCATCACAACACCAAGTCTTCCTTCAAAAAATTGGCACTTGAAAGGATTGAGCACTGATCCCATCTTTCCTGTAATAAACTGTATTGCAGGGAACTGAAGTCACTCTAGTCGATGATGAAAAATTTTTTCTTAGGTAAAAAATTCCAGCTAGTAAATGCCGAAGTGTGATGGGATCAGAACATCCTATTCTAAGTCCCAGTGAAATAATTGATTCAGGAATAATCACTAACAGATGAAACCATCAGAGGAAAGGTTGATGGGGAATTTTACAAGGAGGAGGTGAAGCTGTCACATCGGATCCACTGTAGCCTCACTAAAAATGGGCCAGCCAGACATCATGTGCTTCCTGGTGGGATATAATATAGTACGCACACAACATCACAGCTGAGATATTGTTGCCCAAGTAAATGAAACCTGAATCTCATCCAGCCGCAAGAACATTTCATTTCAGGGATGTAGGTACAAGGGAAATGGCATGACAAAGGAAGCAAAGAGGCAAAACCAGAATGTGGGACATTCTACAGGCCAGTCAACCCAGTTTCTGAGCAAGTCAGCTCCTGGGGCGGGGCTGGGGGTTGCTTAGAAAGGAAGGGGGGGTGGGCGTAGGGGACCTGGGTGGCTCAGTGGTTAAAGCCTCTGCCTTCAACTCAGGTCATGATCTCAGGGTCATGGGATTGATCCCTGCATAGGGCTCTCTGCTCAGCGGGGAGCCTCATTCCCTCTCTCTCTGCCTGCCTCTCTGCCTACTTGTGATCTCTGTCTGTCAAATAAATAAATAAAATCTTAAAAAAAAAAAAAGGGAGGGCGGGGGAGGGCACTGGGGTTAACAAACTAGGTCTAAGAGACAACACCAAGTGTAGTTTGTGGACCTAGTTTCTCAAGAAAATCAGCTAAACCAGTAAAATAATTTGAGAAATCAGGAAAATTTTGTTATGAAGTAGCCATTAGATGCCAAGGATGTATTGTTTGGTGTTTGTTTGGTGTTTTAATGACATTGTGATTATATAAAAATGTTCATAATTATTACCAGTGCATAATAAACTGTGCCAGGTTTTTGCTTCAAAATACTTTAAGAAAATCAAAGGGACACATGGAAATAAAGTAAGAAAAATCTCTGTAATTGCTGAATCTGGGGGTTGGAGGCATGGAAAAAAAAAAAAAGGAAAAAAAGGGAATAGAGGAAATGTGCCAAAATCTTGACCACTGTTGAAACCAGAGCATTGGTGGTTCGGTGGTAGAATTCTCGCCTGCCACCGTTGAAACTAGAAATGGGTATATGAAGGTCCTTTGTATTTATCTCTCCATTTTTGAGTAGATTGCAAGCTTTTTAACGTATAAGGAAAGAAACATGGCACAACTCTAGGACATTAGTGCATCTCTCAAAATCCTGGTTATTTGCCCTGAGATCTTACCATGCCTGTGATCTCAGCAACTCCCTGTAGGATGGGCTGGGCCACCCCAGTTGCCTGCGCTTACTGCCTTCTGCACAAGAAGGGAAGCTGGAGGGCACTTGATGTCGTGAGCACTGGGTGTTTTAGGCAACTGATAATCACTAAATTCTACCTCTGAAACTGATAAAAAAAGAAAATTCAGGCAGCTTTACAGAAATAACTTTAAAAACCCTAGGATACCAACAGGCAAAGACTATAGATACATAATTCACAAAAGAGAAAATGCGTATTGCTAAGGAACAAATTACTTGTGCAAAGAAATGCAAATTAAAAAGTACAGTGATTTTAAATATCTCCTATTAGTAAGTGTTAAAAATAATAAGCTGTGAATTAAAGGGCGGGGGGAGCTGAATCCTGGCTTTCTTGTGCAGTCTCCTGAATCCCACCCTAATCTCCCATGGGCCATTGGGTGGGCAAGCGTTCCCATGCATCATCCAAGAACAAGAAGTAATTTTCTAGTATGGTGCAATCTACATTCTAATGGAGAAAGAAACAGTTTCCTAAGGTGCAGGAAGACAATTGTGCCAAAGAAATCGTGCTTTACATTACTGTGGGGAGAAGTACATTATGGTGGTTCTTCTTAGCACCTCCCCAGGTCCTGCTGGTTCCTTCTACAGCAGGGGCTTTGCTCTATCCGTGACTTGATCAGATAGGTACCTCTTGTGCAAGGACTGTCTGTCTCCATGTAGAACGCAAACCACCACTTTAAAATAGATAGATAGATAGCTGTGGTTAAAATACACATGACAAAAAATTTACCATTTTAACCATTTCAGTGGACTTGAGCTCAGGGGCATGCCTCACATTTGCATTTCATGCAACCAATCTTTAGGATTCTTTTTATCTTGCAAATACCCACCCCCCTAGTCCCTAGCAACCACCATTCTACTTTCTGTCTCTATGGATTTGACTGCTCCCGGTACCTCCTATAAGTGGAATCATACAGTCTCTTTGTCTTTTCATGACTGGCTTACTTCACTTAATGTCCCCAAGTTACATCCACGTAGAGGCATGCGTCAGAATTCCCTTCCTTTTTAAGGCTGAATCATATTTCACTGTATGAATAAATCACATCTTGTCCATTCATCAGTCAGTGGACACTTGAGTTGTTCCCACCTTTGGGCTGCTGTGAACCTGGGTGCAACAAGGCACTGCTCCTTGCAATAGAAAGGTCTTCTCCCAAGGTTTCAAAAGTCCCAGGAACAGCTCTCCGTGCAGGTTTCAGCTCAGGGTGACATGAGCTTTTCTCCCTCTGAGAGGTGTGTCCAGGCTTCCTGCTTCAGAGAGCAAGCCTGTGTGAGAGGGAGGGAGGCTTTGCCTCTGACATGCCCTAGCCTGGGCTGTGCTCACTGTCTTCCACCAGCCTCCTCTATTTTGAAACAATAAAAATTAATTAATTAATTAATTAAAAACTCTCTCACACACACACACACACACACACACACAAACACGCTGGCAAGAGGGTAAAAAAAAAAAAAAAAAAAGTGGAAATTTGCTCCCTTACTCCTATTTCCCATTTCCCAAGGGTAAGATGTTCTTCTCTGAACAGTGTGCATTTTCCCAGAAGCTTTCTTTTGGACATTTACAAATGGGTCTGTGTGTATAGTTTGGCTTTGTGTTTTATAAAAGTTTATTTCCTCATTCAACAATGTTTCCATATGGTGGAAAGGTGCTGGATATCTAGGATGTTTCCCATTTTTATGCTGTTAGAAATAGTGCTAAATGGAATTTCCTTATGCATATATCCTTGCATATTTACATGAGTATTAATGTAGGAGATATACATTTAAAATTTTGATAGGAATTTAATTTAAATACATACATACAATTTTGGTACATACAGCCATATTTCCTTCCTAAACAACTGTGCTAAGTTACCTGTTAGGTTTTTGTTTTATTTTGGTTTTTTTGAGTATAGTTGTTACCCAAGTGTTTACCGGTGAGCTTTGAAGAAAGGTTTGAACTTATTTTTTCAAGTTTAAGGCACACTTTTCAGTCTGTTTGTATTTGATCACCAAATATCCTTGTCCTCTCTCCAAGCAAATTGAAATAGCTTGTACTCCTTAATTCAAACCTCCTTGGAAGATCTCAAGTTAGTAAAATTATCTAATTTTTACAACTATTGTCTGTTCATAATCTTACAAATTTAGCGGGCCAAGGGGTAATTGTACATTTCTTCATGTGGTACATTGCAGGGTTTCTTCTTTGAGTTATCAGGAATTACCAAGTTGACCTCGTAAACATTTGCCTCTTTTATTTTATTTTTATTTGCCTCTTTTATTTTTAAGATTACATAAATATATATGTTTTCAATTCCACATCTCTTTGGGGGGGGGGGGCTTTTGCCTCCATCCCCTTCTCTTTCTGATTTTTAACTGTTTTGAAAAATTGCTCATCTCCTAGAAAGATCAAGTCCTCTAGGGCTTTTATGCTAATATGCCCAGCAGAAAGATTTGCCCCCAACCCCAGTTTTAATTACTTAAACCACTTGAATGGTCTGTGCATGTCTACCTCCGCAAGCGATTCTACACTGATATCTCAATTACAAAGATACCATCAAATAAGGCAAATTTGAAAATGAGTGGTTCCCAGCAGCAAGCAGGTCTCAGAGGAGGAGCTCCATGGAGGAAAGACCATACACTTCACGCCTGTAGGTTTCTGTACTTCTCAGGAACACAGCAAGTCTGTATTTGAGCAGAGCCCAGTCCCTCCCGGCGCCTTCCGCAGGGCTCAGTCCAGAGTTCCCCTGGAAGACCAGGCTCTTCTTTTGTGTTTCCTGCGTCCTCTCCAGGCGTGTCTGCGGCGCGCAGAGGCGCATCGGCGCGCTCAGGGGAGGGTGGGAGCGGCCGCGGCGCCCGGGAAGGGCAGGCGGCTGGCCTCCCAGGGAGCTGGCGCTGGGAAATGCTCGCTGGTTCTGCGACTATTGATTTGCCTCCTTCAGTGGATTCGTGGGGCAAAGTGACCCTCCCAGCCGCCTGTCCCTCCCTTCCCAGCTCCCGCCCTGCCCCTCCCAGCAGCAGGAGCCTAACGCCGCCGCCGCGCTGCGCTCCTCCTCCCGTTCCTCCGGCTCCGGATTCCTGAAGTTATTAGGAGAAATAAGGTAGCCGAGGGGACCACATGGAAGTTGTGACAGCTCCCGGCGGCGCACCCCTCTCGCCTGAGCCATTACCTCGCCTTAGGAATTACCCGCTGACACGCTGAATGAAGGAGGGCCCCTTGCCAGCCAGCCTGCCGGGATGGGCCACTGCTGCTCCAAGCCTTATAACTGCCTTCAGTGCCTGGACAAGACGGTACTTGCCTTCCTCCTCCCTCCTCTCCCCTCCCTCCTTTGAAAGAGCAGAGAGAAAGCCTGAGCCAGCCACCTCTGTCTCTCTCCCCTCCTATGTGTGTGCGCTTTGTTGGTGAGCCCAAGGCTGCCCTTACGGGTTCCAGTGTGCTGAATTGTGAGTGCCTTTTGCAGAAATATTTGGTCTCACCTACTCTGCAGTGCCTTACATAATTCTCTATTCCTACAGTCTTAAATGCAGCTGTTGCATTTGCCCAAAACAGCAGGGCTCCGCTCAAACATCTTGAAATCCAGACTGCCAAGAAATCCTTGGAATATTCCTAATGCATTTTAATGTACCTGTGAAACCCCAGACGCTCCAGTGGGGAATTTAGATGAGCTAGACATGCTTCTTTTGGCCAACTGCTAACTTTGAAAGTTTGCCACTCTTTTTTATAAACCACATCCATCCTTGTAATTTATATTCTTAAGGTCAGAAAAGAAAGCAGGGTGCTGTTGTCCTCACTGGACCTCTTTGCATCACACAGGGGTGAATAACATAGAGGCAAAACCTTAAGCAGCCCTGGAGTCCGAGGGTGTATTCGAGTCTTCACTGGAAGGAAAATTCACAGCCAGGGACCTGAGAATAGAGCAGGAGCAAGTGAGAACTGTATGACAATTCCAACACAAAGCCTTTCTTTGCTTTTGACATTTGCTTCTGAGCTTACAGAGAGGTTGGGAGATGCTATTAATTTCATTACTAGAAATTATGTTAGCACGAAATCTTGTCTCTGTGATTTTTTTTTTTTTCCTCACATACATTTGGATTTCTCCAAGATGCATGAAATGGGACCTAATAAAGGGTTGAAATTGCCTCTTCCCTACCCACATGGGCATTGGCTTTATAGATAGCTTGAGGTATAGTGTGTGACCAGGTGAAGGAAAATAAATAGCCTAATATAAAACTCATTACAAGGAGGTCACTTGGGAACATCTTCGTTATCAGTTCTGTTTATGAACTTTGACCTAGGAAAATTACACTGATATTTTAAAAGTTACCCGTACTTTGGTTCCAGTAGGGGTAACTATTTCAATGGGTTTTGCTTTTACTACCATGAGTATGCACTAAAATATTTATATACACATTCATGAGCTTTTAACAAATACAAATAAAAGACATTTGCACTCAATTATCTGCAAATCCGATATCGAAGTGATTAAGCCCTTTTTCAAGAGAAGTGGTCACCAAAAGGTGTTGAAAGAAGCTTTATCACGGTAGTTGTAATAAAAGGGAAGAATTTGTTGAATGTACAACAACATTACAATGTCCAGATTCCTAAGTCATGGTTCAAAGGTTTTAGAAATAGAAGCTGACATCCTCAGGCCTTCTTTGAGAAAATACAGTTTAAAGTGACTCCGTCCTCCTTTTGGGTTTCAAATCAAGTTCTTGAAAATAATCATCCCTGTGTCATTCTTTAATTTGGAGATTTTGGAAGTCAAATAGTATGTCTTCTCTTTAGTAGTATGATGTTTAAGTTAACTTTTAAATGTTTCTACTTTGCAACTTCAAACTTATTCCAAATTATTCTTTCCGGACGAAAACTTAAAAACTGCCATCTGTCAACTTTCTCATTAGGTATAAACCATATGTCTTGACTTTCCTTTGCCATAGTTCAGAGCATATCCCTAAGGAGGTTTTGAAACCACATAGTTATAGGTGCTCATCTTAGGAATTGAGGATTTTCTTTTTTAAAATTAAAAAAAGCCATTGTTTTATTTAGTTGACTGCCCGTAAGGATACCTTCACAGGCAGGATGCCAAAATCATTTGTTTATTCAGCGGTTACCTATAGGGCCAGGCATTGGATGCTGAGGGTATTACGGGATTCCTCTCCAGTCTCCAGCTTCTTTAAATTCCAAGGTAAAAAATCTACCAGTCTGTTCATTAGCTCTAACAATCCCAGTATCAACATTTCAAAGAGGCCTGATGAAATAATTGATAAGTCTTGCTTCCTTTAGACCAGCCTAATCAACCACACAAAAAAAAAAAAAAAAAAAGAAAGAAAGAAAAAGAAAGAAAGAAACATTTCCCCAGAACTTTATATGGGCACAAAATAAAAAAACTTAATTTTGAGAACTCAATTTTTGAAATGTTAAAACAATTTCTAATTACAGTGTAGCTTCAATATGTTCTATAAAGAGTCGTGGGACAATTAAAGATACTTTAAAGTAATAGTTTCAGAGATGAGTCTAAGAAATGTAAACCCGAAGATGCTGCTTTTGCCTTTATTTACTGGGAGAAAGTACAGAATCTTGCCTGAAGTATAAAATAAATAAAAATGTGTTAAATGAACAAGTGGTTTTTTAAAGCTGATTGTGCTATATGTATTTTCAGCTTTTCAAAAAATCTCTTCATGGACAATATTTATCACTGGTTTACAGTATCTACAAGATTTATTGCCCAGTTATTATGGGGGCTGCAAAGAAGTCTCAGAAGGGCCCAGCCTGCCCTGAGGAGTTGACCAGTTTGGTGGGTCGTACTTCCATCTTGCCCAGAGAAATTACAAGCTGGGGAGGCAAAAATAGCACATGTGAACCAATTAATACATGTGTAGAAGTCTGGAGTATGAAAGTCGTGTGATACTGACCATGCCTGTTTCTGGAATCTAGGGAAAGGAGAAACCCATGCTGGAATCTTAGGCAAGGTTTCCTGGAAAAAATGCAACATGAACTACACTTTGAGGAAGGGGGTGGAGTTTTAAAGAACTGTGTGAGGAACAGGAATGTAATTCTAAGCAAGGAGTGCATGAGTCAAGGTGCGTTAGCCCCGTTTGATGAAAGATGAGAGTAAACACAGTGGGAAACCCAGGCACACAGGGAGTGTTCGGGAAATATTTTCCAGGCTGAAAGCCAGAAAGCCAGTTTTTAAACTTGAGTTATAAGCAGTAGAAATCCATCTTGGGATTTCGAACAGAGAGTCAATGTATAGAAAGACTCTTTCTATAGGTATTTTGAAAGGAAAGGTGTAACCAGGGAAGGCCATTGGACACACAGATGGATTTCAAACTCTGGGTGCAGGATCCAGCCAGCACTCCTGCACACCCAGAAACCCTTTACACTTAGCCTTCCAGAGCTGATCATTCTTAAGAGCACTGAGTTATTGAGACAGATAAATTGGATGTAAACTAGAGTGCCAACTTGGTTTTTTTTTTTTAACAATAAGAAATGTCACTGGGGCGCCTGGGTGGCTCAGTGGGTTAATCCTCTGCCTTCAGCTCAGGTCGTGATCTCAGGGTCCTGGGATCGAGCCCCACATCGGGCTCTCTGCTCAGCAGGGGGCCTGCTTCCTCCTCTCTGCCTGTGTCTTTGCCTACTTCTGATCTCTGTCTGTCAGGTAAATAAATAAAATCTTTAAAAAAAGAAAAAAAAAAAAAGAAAAAGAAATGTCACTGACAAGCAAACAAATGATAACAAGCCTGAGAAACATGTATTTCTTTTTAGAGTCAAAAGTCCAGCTTCATAAGAAGCTTTGATGAGAATGGAATCTGAGCCAGCAAGTTATGGTCATTAGGCATTCAGTGGCCTCAGAGCCTATGTGTCCGTGTCCCATCACCCCTCCAGCCGGAAATGTACTTGAGAAGGCTACGTGATTGTCACCTGCCTTGACAATGGACTTTTCTTTTTTTAAACTTACTAACATACAGATTTTTTTTTTTAAAGATTTTATTTATTTATTTGAGAGACAGAGACTACAAGTAGGCAGACAGGCAGGCAGAGAGAGAGGAGGAAGCAGGCTCTCCAAGGAGCAGAGAGCCCGATGCGGAGCTCAATCCCAGGACCCTGAGATCAAGACCTGAGCCTAAGGCAGAGGCTTTAACTCACTGAGCCACCCAGGCGCCCCGATGATGGCCTTTTCTAAGCTCCTTTTGCTCTCTCCACAAATCACCTTGTCTTGCTGGCTTAGGTACTGTGCTATATCCCCTTGGGGGTTACTTTGCATATTTCCACCCTAATCTTACATGTGTTGATTATAATCTCAAAGGCTGGTCTTTTCTCTACACTGTTGGGAGGGGTGTGGGTTGGGAGAAGGCACCTCACTGTACTCAGGCATCTAGTACCTGACAGTAATAAATTTGGGAAGGTGATAAGATAAAATCCAGGAAGGTCAAGAAACTTCTGTAGGGGTGCATAAAGGAATTAAAAATCATGGCACTGGCTCATTTTCCTTTCTTTTGCTTTCCCTGAGATCCAGAATGTCCCAGCATTACTTCCGTGGATTCACATTCCTTCACCTTGCGGCCCCTAAGAGTCTGTCCTTTCTAGTTTTTGATCAGTAATCCAGGTGGGGTATGGCCTTGCCTTATTAAGTACAGCATCTTAGGAAGCTAGATATTTTGTAATCACCAATACACAGGAAAAAGCCTGGGTGAGGCACCCTAAGCTTAGTCTTTCTGATTTATTTTAAAGCAAGATGTGGTTTTGTTTATTTTGCACACAAGTAGACACTGACATGTAATTAAGAATATTAAATGTGAGGGATACTTTCCCTTGACCAGTCTATATTAAATTTTATTGCAGAGTAGAAAAGCAGACACAAAAATACAGTGCCTTATATTAATTATGGGTGAAAAAATAATATTTATTGACTGAGTCAAAGCAGGGCATTGATGCTGCCTTAAAGCCATAATAACTGAAATGAAAAACAAAAGGTCAGTCCACCTCCCAAAGGAATTTTCCACAGAGCCATGTTATGAATCTGGCCAATCTTCCCAGTATTAATATTGAAAATGAATGCAGCATTCACAAAGGTGGTACGAAAACAACACTGAAGACGTACGCGCTCTGTTGATGTCACCTAGTGACTGGTTCATTTTCAAATACAAAAGAAAATATTTCCCTAGGAAGACAAAGTTCTGCCATGTAGAATTAAAGCCTAATCTGAGCTTATGGAGCCATGGGTGAAAAGCAGTATTGTTTCTGGGAAGAATGAAAAACTTAACCTCTTTGTAACTTCATGTGTGTGAATGTCCACTTTGAACTTCAGAAATGCACAATAAAAAAAGATCTGGAAGTTTCTTCAAACAGCTTAATTCTATAGATGTCTTATTTAATTCCCCGTGTGGTTCTTGTGTTTAGCCTGTGAGAAGGTGGCCCAGCTTGCATAGTTGAATTGGTTTGACCTGCATTGACTCCAGGGCAGGGTAAAAGGACAGAAAAAAAATGAGATATTAGTTGGGAGTCTGTGGGCTTACATGTATATATTTTTATTTTTATTTTTAATTTAATTTAATGTTTTCTTAAGGTTTTATTTATTTATTTGACAGAGGGTGGGGAGAGAGAGGGAGTGAGAGTGTGTATAAGCAGGCAGAGAAGCAGGCAGAAGGAGAGGGAGACGTAGGCTCTCCACTGAGCAGAAAGCCTGATATGGGTCTTGATCCCAGGACCCTGGGATCATGACCTGAGCTGAAGGCAGATGCTTAAACTGAGCCACCCAGATGCCCCAACATCTATTTTCAATGTGTGTGTGTGGTTGGGGGAGAGGACAGCTGGTTAAAACACTCAGAATTGTAGTGAATTTTATGAAGTTGTCATCAGCCCCCTTGTAGCTGATCAAGAGCTCCTTCATGGAGAATCACAGAGCAGAGGCAGGAACAGGGGAGAGAAAGAGAAGGACCTGTATGATAGAGGTGACACAGGTTCCCAGAAATAGCCTCCAGTACTGTTTTGTGTCAGGATCCTCCCGGGGGGCTCCCAACATTCCTCCTGTATGTTCATCCTCCGCTCAGGAATTCTCCAGAGACAGCCCCGCGGGCTTGAGTTCTGACGCATTGTTTTATAATTGTATTTTCACTTACTGACTCTTTGGGAGACTCTTCAACTCCTTGAAGGCAGAAATATCCTGCCTGGTATGTCTGCCTGGCACATAGTAGGCACTGAGTAAAGCAGTGCTGTTTTGTATGGATTCCCTATTTCTGGATTGACGGGTTGGGGGTGAAGATACCTCCGTTCCCCCAACGTTCAGCTTTAATAAGAAGCAGAGTGTTCTGTTGGTTTCTGATTCAAGGAGGAGCTTAGGTGGCAAATGCCCAAGGGTAGAATCGCATGGGCGAGGCTAACAAGGAGGGACGTTTTCACTTTCTGTTACCACCAAGTTCACATGGGTAACATCGGCCAACTGAACAGATAACTCCTGTTGACCGAGCACATTACAGTAACAGCATGTGGCAGGCTGGCTTCGGGCTTGGCCACGTACCCAGTTACTTGAAGCTAGTGGAATGATTAGCAGGTTGTATGCTTTGCCAGGGTTGTGTCACTAGGAAAGATGGAAAGCAGTGCCCACCCTCCCCCCGCAAGGTCTGTGAGCACCTTAGCACGGAGAGCCAAACCTGAGAAGAAATGTAGGCATCAGCTGTAGCTGACTTGCGGTGGTCTGTTCCAGGCTAGAGGTAGAGGGGGAGAGTTGGATGTTTTATGGGGCTAGCTCATCTCAGATTCCATCTGTGAATACAGCCTATCACGCTAAAGAGAATAGAGAACTCAGTGTGCAACAGAGGGGTATGCGCGTGACCAAATAAATAAAAGAGGTGGCTAAGAAGACACAGCTGTTGTATGGGGCTTAGATGAATGTTCCCCAAGGGTCCATTTCCAGTTAAGCCTGTCCTAGAGTAAACAGTAATTGCAGAGGAATGGCCTTTTAGACTTGGTGATTTCTGGACAGTATCACCCAGCTAGTTTGGATGGTTAATACTGTGTTCTATTTTTAGGCCTTTGGAGTGAAAGCAGAAGCTCATGTGCTTGGCACCAGTCAGGAATTTTCCACTCGTTCCCCATGTAGGGAAGCACTGATCTCACACTGGGCCCTCGGAGGAGGCCTTGCTCAAATTTCATCCCACCATGTCATCACGCTGGACTGGCTTAGGTTGGGGAGCGAAGGGGAGCAGTGGCATGACATCCTTTTGAAGGGAGCCTTTGGGGCGGCCTTCCTCCTGGGTACTCAACAGAACCTAGGGGTCTTGCAAGATCACTGCTGGAATCTGTTGAGCCACGATGGGTGGGAGGGTAACTTAGAGGCAGGCGGAGAGAACAGAAGGAAGGTTTCGTGAGGTTCCCTTCTTGCCTTAAGGAAGGGAGTTCCTACAGTTCTCATTGTTGACTCACTCCATCGCAGGGCAGCCTTACGTCATTCTGCAGGAAACAAAAAGTGACTTCACTGATGCAGAAAATTCATAAATTAGAAGAGTTGGTATCATTTCAAAACCAAGCACTTAAGAAGGAAGGACTGTCGCCAATCCGCACAGGCTGGCCTGAGCAAGTGGCGCTGGGCTGAGCCAGCATCTTCAGGAGGAATGAATTAGCGGGCCCCCAGAAGGGGTTAGGGACAGCTTGATGAAGTCCCAGAACCTAAGTCAGGTTCGGTGGGGTGAGGAGGTTCGGAGCCGACGACTAAAGAAAGAATTCTTAAGACGTCATTGGTGCAAAATGGTGGTTTATTAAAGCACGGGGACAGGACCCGTGGGCAGGAAGAGCTGCTGCTGCGGGTTGTTAGGAGTGGTTGGTTATATACGCAGGAGTTGGGTAGGTGAGGACAAAGGGGTGTTCAGAAGGGCTATTGGGGCAAAGAATACTATCAGGATATTGAAGGCTTAGTTGCTATCAAGTAAAGACAATTGGAAGTCTGGTGGAATGTTACATTCCTGCTATCAAGCATCCTTGTTAATGAGATTTAGGTTTAGAAGAAATTTAACTTTATTTACTTTTCCTTCTACCTCCACCTCCTTCGGTTTTTTATGGAGGGGAGGGTGACATTAGGGCTTGAGAAACTGAGTTCTTTGTCTTTGGAAATTGGGCTATTGATAAGGTAACTTCTTTGTTGTAATCTCAAGGACATTTGCAAACCAAGGGAGACTCCTGTCTTGTAGGATTGTGATCTCAGCAAGTTAACTATTTATCATTTTGTGGCAGTCAGGGGTGCCTGAGGAATGCTACACCTATGGAGGGGAGCGGATGGAAGGGGGGGGTGCAAGGCGCCAGCTCTTGCTTTGTCCTCAGCCAGCCTCCTGCTCCCTCATCAAGCTGACGGGGAAAACAGAATAGCTACCCTAGCAGGTCGTACAGCCCTGGGATGCTGTACCAGACAGGTACTGGCACGAGACCCATAAATCAATACCATGGAGACGGGATGGTAGTTCTAGGGGTAGGATGGGTGTGAATCCAACCAAGGATTTTTTTTTTTTTTTTTTAAAGTAGTCGGGAGCTGACACTGACTCACTCAGAGTTAGGTATGAAACTGTGCTCAGGTCCCATCTGAGGATCCATGTGATTTGGATCTTGATGCTGTGTCTGTATAAGCATGGGGAGGAGGAGGCCCTCCCAGTGTGTTAGTGTTCAGCAAAGAGTATGGACTCTGGCTTCACCGTTTCCTAACCAGGCATGCAGGGGCTGGTTGCTTAGCCATGGAGCCCCAGTTCAGTTCTCTCCACTAGGAAATAGAACCCAGGGCCCACCTGACAGCATTTGGAGGACTAAGCGAGGTCAAGGGCTTACCCAGCTCTGTGCCTGGCAGAGTGAAGTGTTTGGAAAGGTTCACACTAATATAAGTGTAGTAACTCGTCAGACCTTACGAGAGTTTAGTTCTCCTTGACGTTGACATCTTCAGGTTGGTTGCTAGTCTTTGGCAGCTGATCAGTCCTTCTTTAGTACGCCACTTGAGGACTCTAGTTTGAAACTGGTTGTATTACAGGCTTACAGGCCATGCTTGCAAACGTTTGGTGAGGCCGGTGGGGTCAGGTTATCTTCCTTCAGGCTTCCCCCTCGCTGCCTCCCAAAATGGAGAGGGTGCTGGATCTGTAGTCCCCCTGGCCCCTGCCTATTTCCCCTTCCATCTCTCTTCTCTTCCAGTCTACTCCCTTTCTTTTTTTTTTTGCTTCTTATATTCTCTTGGCGTCTTTTTCCTAAAGCAAAGATAGGAGGGATAGGCCTGGTGGGAAGTATGGGCATCAGCTTTTCATCAAAGTGGTTCAAGTCTGAAGGTCACCGGCAGCCTCTACCATCATCAGCATTGTCTCCCGCTGAGGCCTGTCCTCCTTACTGGACCTCTAAGCCGCTCCTTCCTCAAATGTCTTATTTTCCTGTGACTGGAAAGTATAGAGGGATCTATGGTCATTTGGGAGATGGCTGGACAGGACACTGCTAACATCCACTCAGGGCTTCTTTCCCTGGGACCAGATTGGGAGACGGTGCTGCTGTTTCAGCTGAGGCAAGTGTTGGCCCGCATGAGAGCATTAGAAATTAGAGTTGGTTTGTTGTGTTTCAAGTTCTGGTTGTTCATTGCCTAAGCTCATCTAAGTCTGTATCTTTCGGCAGTCTCACTGTGAATACTTGAATAATGCTATTTTGGGACGGATAAGTATAGTGCAGTTAATCCTTGAAGAACACGGGGATTAGGGTCCCTGACCCCCTGCACAACCAGAAATCTGTGTATAACTTTTGACTCCCCAAAAACTTAATGAGTAATAACCCACTGTCGACCAGAAGCCTTACTGATAATGGTTGATTAACACATATTTTGTATGCTATATGTATTAGATAATGATATTCTTACAATAAATTGGGAAAAAGAAAATATTTTAAAAAATCACGAGGAAGTTCAAACCTGTGTTGTGCAATGGTCAGCTTTATTTCTGTTCTCTGGCTGTGCTTAGGAACTGAGGATCAAAAATTATTCTTTTTTTTTTTTTTAAAGATTTTATTTTTAAGTAATTCTTCACCCAACATGGGGCTCGAACTCATAACCCCAAGATCAAGAGTCGCATGCTATACTGACTGAGCCATCTAGGCATCCCAAAAAATTATTCTTGATAGTAGAAACAAGTTAATTTTTTCACTAGTTTAAGATTATTTCGGGTACAGAGAAGATTAGCATGGCTCCTGAGCAAGGATGACATGCAAATCCATGAGCCATTCCATATTTGGGAAAAAAAAAGATTATCTCAGGGTAGATACTGAAATTTGCCCTCTCTGGAATACCACATTTTCTTAATTTGTAGTAACAAGTTGAATATCAGTTGGCCACATTATGCGGAGTTAGAACAAGCATAGAAAATCCCTGTGATCTGCCTGATTGAACTCTTTCACTCTTTCCCTGTTAACCAGACTTCAAACTTAGAATAGACTCAGGTCAGAGCCGAGAAGCCTTTTTTTTTTTTTTTTTTTTTGAGACAGAGAGCACGAGTTGGGGGAGTAGCAAAAGGGAGAGGGACTAGCAGACTCTGTGCTGAGTGTAGAGCCCCACACAAGGCTTGATCCCAGGACCCTGAGGTCATGACCTAAGCCGAAATCAAGAGTCGGATGCTTAACCAACTGAGCCACCAAGGCGCCCCAAGAAGGTATTAGAGATTTTATTTATTTATTTGAGAGAGAGTAAGCATGAGAGGGGGAAGGTCAGAGGGAGAAGCAGACCCCACCGCTGCGCAGGGAGTCGGATGTGGGACTCGATCCCAGGACTCCAGGATCCTGACCTGAGCTGAAGGCAGTCGCTCAACCAACTGAGCCACCCAGGTGCCCCCAAAAAGGTATTTTAAAAAGCAAAACAAAACAAAAAAAAGAACAGAAGAATATGCCCATTCTAAACACATTTAGATCCTAAATATGGAGAAGTCCCTAGTATCTGTAGGATATTATCCAGTTGCAAATGAAATGAAGGGAAAACAACAGAGTTAGAATAACAACTCACATTTATATAGAGCTTGCTAAGTGTCAGACAACCTTCTAACTACTTTGCACATATTAATTTCTTCAACCCTCATAATGACCCTGTGCGGTGGCCATGACATAGAGGCAGCATTGTTTAGTGATTAGGAAAACATCTACTCTCAGGTGTGTTTGCTAGCTTTCAAATTCAGGAAAGACAAAGATACTGTGGGCTGAGATGAAAGGAATGAGGCTTCATGAATAAAATGGAAGTCCTCCGTCCTTCAGAGGATTTATTTTTGCTACATTATTCTGTAAAAAAGAAAACATAAGCTAAGAATCATTGATGGCTGCAACTATAATAGCTCTCAGTTTATTATGCAAATAGAGTTTTACTTAGGTATTGTGACATTATGACATTGCATAGCAAACACCCTTTGGATAACCTGGGACCATTCATCCCATCGACCCAACGTAGCACATGTTACCTGGATGTAGACACCACAGCCACAGACATAAGATGGTACGCACTGCTGATTTCCATTGGATACCGGTTCTTTGGAGGGGCTGTGGTCGGAGTCAAAGGAGGTTAAGAAAAAAAACACCCTGATAATATTCATGCTAAATATATGGTACACATTTTAGCTTCACTTCCCTTTTGGGAAATGTTTGCTCTGGGAGTACATTCTACAGAAGGAAGAGACTTTCTGTGAAGGCCTACATCTCTAACGTGAAGAGGATTTATATAGCTCACCTTGCCTCGTTATTATTAGTAACCATGAAAGTATAACACATGTCACTATTTCTGGTGGCTCCGTAACCCAGATTACAAATTCAGCATTTCTTCAGGGACTCCTGTTTTATGTCAGGGAAGACATATGATCTGAAAACAACTTAGCAGTCATTTAATTACATATGACGCCCTTTGTACTAAGGAGCATTTAAGTGGGACTTTTCCTCTTGTTCCTTCTAGTGCTGCAGACCAATGCAACAAAAAAACTTGGAAACCTTGAATGCTGGTGTTGGGCTCCTTACAAAGAAAACTGTTTCATGTTACGTTTTCTGTTCATTATTAGGTAGCTGACCATGTATGTATGGACAAAAGGGTAAGTGTAAGAGGACAGATGGTAAAATAAGCATTTTCCCTTCGGAGAAGTACGGCATGGATGTCTTCATGGTCAAAAATCTCCTACTAGTGATAACAGTTAACAGGGGATCGTAACACCTACCAGGTGATTACTGTGCGGGGCGTAGGCTCACAAAGTATTGTAGGACGATGTAGACAAGAGAACAATACAGAGAAAAGCACAACCAGGGGTATTATTATTATATTGCAAGCTTTGCGATTTGAATGTGATACAAATGAACGAGTCAGACTCTGCTTTGTGATTTGTTTCTATGCTCATATAATGAGAAAATCGCCCCCTTATGGGCTACACTTAGAAATATTTGCTTAATATGATGCATTAATGAAACATATGAAAATGCTTATCTAGCATAAAACTAGGGGACTCTCGGTATCCATTTTGTCTTCGCAGAATGAAAGTGTCCTTGTGAAAGAAAAAGAGCTGTCAATCGAGCTTGCAAACATCAGGGATGAAGTTGGTAAGTAGGGCATTGACAATGAGGAGCCTAAAGACTGTCTTTTCCTGATACCTGTGAATGTGTGTTAACAAAAGCAATTATGTCTCCTGTGATCAGCCAGGGCAGGGCTGCATGGAAAAATGAAGCATCTTTCCCAGCACAGCGGTGGGTTAGGGAAGCCTTGCAGGGAGCCGTAATTTGTTTGTCTCTGTTGTTACAAGGACAGCTTCATAAACAGTTCACGGTGGAACTAATCTGGCCTCGACTGCACTCTTTGCAGATGGCAGCACACACATCTGTCAGTGTGGTGTGCTGGGAGCAGTACCCCTGCGTCTTGGTACCCCCGGCACAGGCAGAGCTCCAAAGGAAGCAGCAGAGCTTTGCTGGGTAACATGAGGTGCTCTCTGCAGTCTGTCTCTGCGGATATCCCAAGGCTTCCTGCTACCGTAGCCATGAGACATGCTATGATATAAAACGAGATCGGAAACATGAGCCTGGACGGATTAAACATGCTAGGGTTCATGTCGAAACTCCTAGTCTTTGGCTAGTTGATGGTATACTCACTCTGAACCAGAAGAGACCTTGCAGATGACAGGATGGTCCCCAGACTGGGGCTGTCCAAGACATGGATGGGATTTCACCTCTAACCCAAAGCGCAGACCAACTATTTTCCATGTTCCAATTTCTTATTTTTTTTTTTTCCTCAAGATTCTATTTATTTATTTGACAGAGAAGAAAGCACAAGTAGGCAGAGCAGCATGCAGAGGGAGAAGCAGACTCCCTGCTGAGCAGGCGGGGTGGGCCCAGATGCGGGACTCAATCCCAGGACTCTGGGATCATGACCTGGGCCAAAGGCAGCTGCTTAACTGACTGAGCCACCCAGGTAGTCCTCTGTGTTCCAATTTCTTGATCCCATGTGTCTCTTGGGGATGTGTTCGGCTGTCTCCCCAGGAATCAGTCAGCAAAGGTGAAATTAGGGTGGTCTTTCCCCCTTGGCCTGCTCTCTTCTCTTTACAGAGAACACTTCACCTGCAACCCATGTGGTCGTGCGGGCAGCCCACCAAGCACAGGTGTGGCTCCCTTCACGAGTGAAGGGACCTGAACGGTCCCAGCCACCCTTGGCAGGTGGCATCGCACCTTTTCCTTCAGGCCAGCCATGCAAACAGGCCTTGAATCGGAAGCCCAGACGTCCCTGGGGAATGTGGGCCTGAGACGTGCAGTGGACCCCACAGTGATTTCCAGACACAGTTTTCCCTTCTCCCCTCCCCTTTATTTTTTCCTTTTTCCTTTTTTTTTTTTTAATTGAGGATTTCTACTTCACTGTGAGTTTCCTGCTTCTTTTGTCATTGAGATAGGTCAATGATGGGCTTTTCTCCCCTCTGGGGAGAGCAGGCCCCTGTGGGAAAGCCATAAAGAACCATTCCTCCTTCCTAGCCTTACCCGTGTGTGATCCCTACCCAGCTGCAGGGGACTCTGCCCCTGGCCATCCCCTGACCAGGAGCCCCCGTGCCTGAGCCCCTATACAGTAGGTTTCCCAAGGAAGGCCTGCGGAGCGGGGTAGAGTTTGTGAGAGGGGCTCCCGGGAAGCCCAGGGCCACGAGTGAGTGTGTTTGTCAAATGAGTTTTTAAACTGTCTGCGACTTAGTGGTTCTGAGCATGGGCTTTGCAGGCCAATGACCCAAGTTCAGGTCGAGCAAGCTGGCTAATCTCTCTGTCCCTCAGGTTCCCCTTCCTAAAAAGGAAAGTCGATTAAAGAGGGTAATGCTGATGAAGCAGTCTGTAAAGGAGATTCCCTATTAGTTGTGGAGCACCTTGAATCTGAAAATAGAGGACAAAATCTTCCACTGTCACCTGAATTTCTCCCCAGAACAATGCCGGCACCCCCACGGATAAGCTTTGGTTCTGGGATGTGCATCCTGATCCTACCAGATGGGATGTGTCCAATCCAGTGCTGCTTCCCTCTGCCCTTTCCTGAAGCTTCTGAAGTCAGCAGGAACCACGCAAGGAGTACACTGAGTTTTTGTATTTCAGTCTTATTTGATGTCTGCCCTAGCGCTAAGAATAGAACCAGAAATCATCTGCCAAATGAATCAACGGTGGGGTGAGATGGGGGTGCAGAAGGCCTTGGCAACAGCAGGGCCTGGACCATTGTACCCCTCACTCAGCCCAGTGGATGCTTCGGCTGCAACTTCCTTAGCCAATGCAGAGCCTGCATTCGTGAGAGAAGACAGACAGTGCAGTGTGGGGAGCTACTGTGAACTCTAAAGTCTGCGAGTTCTCAGATCTTGGCCAGCAGGGCATATCCCCGAAGGGAAAAGGGAACTTAAGCTTATAAAGTTGATTTTAGAATGGTCGTCTAGAGACTGCCCATCTAGAGGTGGGCAATCCTGTCTCCTTAGCAGCAGCCCTGTCAGCAGAATCAGATGGGGGCCACTGGAGTGGGGCATCATGTGGGGTCATGAGGGGCAGCAGAGGGGAGGCTGGGGGGAGCTGGTATTTCCATGTGTTGTGAAATCAGACATGGAAGAGGAAGAAGCAGCAACCAACCAGAATGGTTTCGAAGTCTTTACTGCAGATCCCAGAACAGGGCTGGCCTATGCCCCAGATCTAAACATTCCACTCAAACCTGTTGTATTTGAACCCTGAATTCCACCATCTCCTCATAAGTACACATCAGTTGTTTACATCCTTGGTAAGAATAAATGCATTCGGGCGCCTGGGTGGCTCAGTGGTTAAGCCACTGCCTTCGGCTCAGGTCATGATCTCAGGGTCCTGGGATCGAGTCCCGCATCGGGCTCTCTGCTCAGCAGGGAGCCTGCTTCCTCCTCTCTCTCTCTCTCTCTGCCTGCCTCTCTGCCTACTTGTGATTTCTCTCTGTCAAATAAATAAATAAAATCTTTAAAAAAAAAAAAAGAATAAATGCATTCAAAGGGTTTTGGTATCTAGATAGAATCCCCTTAGCTGGTGGAGGGGGTGATGGCAGGAGGTGGGTCTCAGCCCTGGGGTGTATTAGAATCACCTGCAATGCTTTTTAAAATAACAGTTCCCAAAACCTCTAGAGCAACAGAATCAAAATATTTGAGAATGGGGCTTGAGTGTTTTTTGTTTTGTTTTCCTTTAATTCCCAACTGTTTATAAAGTACAGTGAAATTTGAGAACCAATGAACTGCATTGAAGGAATGGGGATTTCTGATCAGAGACAAGGAGTGGGCTGTAGGGAATATGGGGTAGTCCTGGGAGGGTGGGGATCCCCCAGTGGAGAGCTTTGGGCAGCTAGAGAGCCTAGGGAAAGAAGCCCAGGTGGGAGGGGAAAGGGTGCAGAAAGGAAAGATGCAGAGGACAAATTCCACCTGCTCTGAAATTATGCATCGAGTTGGCCCGAGTCCCAGAAAAAGGAAAAGAATATCCTCCCCCTTTCTTCACGTTGGCCTGTCAGGCTAGGGCTGTCCGTCTCTGAGACCCTCCCAGCTCAGTTAGATGGACTTTCAGGGACCAACCACAGAAATGGATCCCTGGTGTGTCTGCTGGCACACTTCATATTTAACAATACATTTTCAATTGTGACCTGTCTGGTGGAGCTACCACAGAATCGTCTAGAAGGTATATATTTTGACTAGTGCTTCAGTCAGAGGTTTTGATGTATGTTATCCCACACTGATGGAGAAACCTGATTATAATAGTTTTTTTAAGTAGGCACTTGATTTACATAAACTTCAAGAACATCTCCTAACGCGTGATGTTTTCTGACATGAAGTGTGTGGGAGATTTTTTCCATACTGACTAGGTGTCCAACAACTGAATCCAATTCTAACACTAACTGTCCAGGGTTAGGGCATCCCCACAGGCTAAGGACCACTCTCACAAGACCCACCCCACTTTGCATGTTGGTCACACGCTCCAGGGGCCACCTGTGCTTCTAAACAACTGGCTTCAAATTCAGGGGTTTCCACCACCCCCTTCGCAGGTCCAGTAATTCACCAGAATGACTTACAGAGCTCAGGAAAAGACTTGACTTACATGCATTAGAAAGGACACAACTCAGGAACAGCCAAATGTAAGACTTGCACAGTCGCGTAGGACGCATATTTGGGGCCTGGGGCTAGGGGGTCCAGAAGCTTCTGTGTCTTCTCCAGATGGCTTACTCTGCCAGTTCCCTGATGCGTTGGCCAGCCTGGAAGGGTGTTTATAACCCAGTCTCAAGCTTCCCTTCTCCCTGGTTGGGTTATTGAACACCTAGGATAGATAAAGCACAGGCCAGGCAGGGTCACCATGGATGGTAGGGTCATTTGTACCCTGCAATGGGGCATCCCCCTCTTAGTAGAGGATGACATGCATCCACATTTCAGCCACTCACCAAGCCCTGTGCCCGGACGTGGGGCCACTCCCACCAGAGGAAGGAGCACTTCTTCCGGATTTGCACAAAGGTAACATGAGGGCTAGCTGTGACCTAGAACTATATACTGGTCAGTGGTGACCAAGACTCACTTGTGTCCTCAGGTAGCTTACAATTGAAGCTCCATGGAGGAGGGGCTGTCTGAGATGGACTTTGCAGGATGACTAGGATCTGGAGAGATGCCTGTAAGAAAGGAAAGAGCACAATTCCTGAGCACCTGCTACCCTAGTGAATGACCAGAGCACAGGTCTGGCCCATTCTGCACACCTATGGAAAGAAAAAATCTACTTGTTCCCTCTTTTCATGGAAAGAAAGAATGAAAGAACGAAAAAAAAAAAAAGGGAGGAGAAAGACTTTCCACAGTTACCATTTAAAAGTTATATGAAACATTGAATCATGCTGCCAAACTAGAAGTTACATCTCTCCTTGGAGCCCTTAGATTTTCCCCATTTTTGGCTATTATTTGCAGTGTTATGCAAACTACTGTTTTCCTCATGTCATTTTCTTGGGAATATAGTCTCAAAGTGTGGACGAATCCTTTGGATAGATTTCACGTTTGTTCTAAACTCATCTGTATGTGACAGATCCTTGATATATTTTGTTTTGTTTTGTTAATTTATTTTTTTCAGCGTAAACCTTGCACCACACCCAGTGCTCCATGCAATCCATGCCCTCTCTAATACCCACCACCTGGTTCCCCCAACCTCCCGCCCCCCACCCCTTCAAACCCTCAGATTGTTTTTCAGAGTCCATAGTCTTTCATGGTTCACCTCCCCTTCCAATTTACCCCAACTCCATTCTCCTCTCCATCTCCCCTTGTCCTCCATGCTATTTGTTATGCTCCACAAATAAGGGAAACCATATGATAATTGACTCTTTCTGCTTGACTTATTTCACTCAGCATAATCTCTTCCAGTCCTGTCCATGTTGCTACAAAAGTTGGGTATTCATCCTTTCTGATGGAGGCATAATACTCCATAGTGTATGGAGGCATAATACTCCATAGTGTATATGGGTTTTAAGTCCCCAGACCCAGGACAGCCACCCCTGGCGCAGAGCCATAGAGAGTGCAGTGGAGAAACCAGGTCTTGGTCCCCAAGCCAACAGCGCGCCTGAGAGTGCGTGGGGCCCAGCTCCCGTGAGGGGCTGGGAGCCTCGCCAGCCAACAGAGGCACAGCCTTTTTGCTGTCCCCACTCGAGTGCCCTGCAGTGCCATCAGAGTCCGAGTCATGCCCCGCGCCCTCCCCTGAGAGAGGTGCTCTCAGACCGGAAAGACCAGGTACTCCCAGCCCCCAGCTGGGGCCAGCGGGAAAATCTCAGTGTGCGATTGCTGCTTGGAACTTCTCTTGCAGTCTGGAGCTGCCCAGACAGCCGCCTCTGCCGTGGTTTTGGGTACAAGCAAAAAATCCTGCGTCCCCAGGGATCGTGACTGGGAACCTGCTCTGCCAGTGGCCAAGGGGGGATTTATTTGGGCTCTGCAGCCAGACTGAGGCTTCTCTCTAAGAGGGAGAACAGGGTGCAGTTTGCTTTCCTCTAAACCTACAAAAACTGTCAAGGTGAGAGAGAAAAACCAAAGTGAACAAACATAAAAACCTCCAGAGAACAAAAGCCTGAAAACACCAGTTTCCTCAGAGCCCACCCCCTTGAGGGGGGCCGGAGGACTTAACTCAGAGAACATCATTGACTGAAAACCCAAGTGGCAGGCCCCTCTCCCAGAATACCAACCAGGAAAGGAAAAAAAAAAAAAGACAAGAGAGCAACCACCACTACTTCATAGGACAACTTTTGTTTTTAATTTGTTCCCACTATTCTGGCTCATTTTTTTTTATATAGATAATTTTTTAACCTATTTACCATCACAGTGAGATGTCCAGTACATCAAATTCCATAATAACCTTCTAACCTGAATTTTTAAATACATACACCTGTGTTTTCCTTTTGCATTTCTATTTTTTAAATTTCTTTTTTTTTTATTTTAGTTTAGTCTAGTTTCTTCCTTTTTTATTTTTATTTTCTAATATTCATATAGAGTTAAACTTTAAGGTAATCCCCTTTCCCCAATCAATGCTACCCCTATAGGTAAAACAATTTTATTATTTTTTTTTTTAGGTAAACCAATTTTTAATCCCCCTTTATCTTAGGGTGGTTGAGTCCTTTAACAAAGATATCAAGATACATCCAGGAAGAATCAAAACAACCTTCCTCGCCCACACTGAGTATAACCACTCTCCCATCTTTTTCTTCCACCAGTGTTTCTGTGTTTTTGTGTTTGTCTGATATTTTTTCTATAAATCCAAGATAAAAGATTATGGTGGATTTGGTCTCCGTGTAGCGAGGTTGCCTTATGAAGAGGAAATTCCATTAGTATTTCTCTCCGCCCTCTCCCACCCTCCTTTCCTTCTCTCTCGCCCCCCGTCTCTTCTCTCCCCAATCTCTCTCTCTCTCTCTCACTCACACACACACACCTGAGAAGAAACCGGAATCCCCGATTATGTACCAGGGTGAAGTCTGGGGTGGCGCATTTTGTGGTCTAGGAGTCGAGTCCCTGCGGAGTGGCTAAAATTGCTATCAGCTGTGTTACGTCCTGTCTCCTGTGGATGTGGAGACAAGGCTCTCAGCTCATCCTCCTCTTGAAAGCTTCTCATCCTCAAGTCACCCTTCAGGGACTTGGGGTCTTCTCTTGTGTTTGGAGTTGACCTTAACTGGGGCTGTCCTCGGAAGAGCCAAACAGTAGTGATTGTGGGATGAAGGGCATTTTAGATCTCCAGGGGACCAGAATCCAGCACCACATCCAGGGGAGAAAGAGTAAAGAGGCTAGAAATAGCTATTTGATTTTTTAATCACGTCTTTAAAATTCCCAGAAAATGTAGTTCTTAAAATATAAACCTCGATTTTTAGAAAAAGTGGTGCTCTCCAAATGGGGAAATCAAATAATGAATAATTGAAGGGTCATACTTATATTTGTAAATGCTGAGATAGATTTATAAGCTGTTCTTCTTAGACACAGATTATCTTCTTTCGAGATCTTGTGCTTCAAGTTACTGACCACCGGCAGGTGGGTATTTATGGTCCTCTCTCCAGCAAGGCTGCCTTATTAGGAAACCTGAACCTTAAGAAAAGTATGAATTACTTAAAAACATATCTATGAATTAGATGAACTCCACCAGATAGAAAAAACATGCGTGCACAGCCGGCTTTAAACAGCCTTCTGGCTCACACTCCCAGGTGCACTGATGCTCACTCAGCCAGAAGTCCTGCAGGTTGGAGGTGGACCAACACTAACCCCACTGTACACCTTCCCCCGGATTCCTGCCTCAGGTCTGCGCAAAGCTGGGACTCTCTGATTTGGTGTGAAATTGCCTCTCGTCTTCAAAGCTCTCGATCACCCCAGTAGCCCTCATTCTGGCTTTATTTACCTGCCACTGCCCCCAAGCCCTAATGCTGGTGGACAGAGCCAACTTCTGCTTCCGGTGCGTCTTCCATCACCAGCTATGAGACCCTCCTCTCTTGACCTTGTTACAAACAAGGTCTATTCTAGCTGTCCCCATCCCAAGTCCAGCACACAGGTTTTCTTTTTCTGCCAGCTTCAGACTTAAGGTAGACTTCGCCTTTTTATCTCTTTTGAACACTTTAAAAACACTTAACATGAAATACAGTTTTTAAAAAAGCATGCAGGGGCACCTGGGTGGCTCAGTGGGTTAAAGCCTCTGCCTTTGGCTCAGGTCATGATCTCAGCCCAGCATCTGACTCTCTGCTCAGCGGGGAGCTTGCTTCCCTCTCACTCTCTGCCTGCATCTCTGCCTACTTGTGATCTCTGTCAAATAAATAAACTCTTTAAAATAAATAAATAAATAATAAATTTTAAAAAGCATGCAATGTTTAACAAAGCAATCACTCTGGCTAAGTTTCTAAGGTATTATAGAGAAAGCTAAATTATTAAATACATTTTGATTCAAGTCAGCTTATTGAAACAAAGCAAAAAAAATACTTAAATGTTTTCTATGATTTAAAAAAGGAGATATTAAAGAGTTGTGGGTGTTTTGATATAAAGGTATATAGAAATCTAAGTTTGTGGCAGTAAGCACTGAGGTGTTATTTATTATGCTCTTAAGTTCCTAACTAGAGGAGGTTTTTCAGTTTATTTTCATTTATAATTAGCAACACACACCTACACCTACCCACCGCTGGAAGTATATTTGCAAGATGATTTTATTATGAAATGTCTTCTGGTTTTATGATCACAAGACCTTGTCTTTACGTAGTGCTTATACTTAGCAAGCTCTATTACACGATATGTCTTTTGTGTGTGTGTTTGTGTATATTGGACAAAATAGACATTTTTTTTAAAGATTTCATTTATTTATTTGACAGACAGAGGTCACAAGTAGGCAGAGAGACAGGCAGAGAGAGGGAGGAAGCAGGCTCCCCGCTGAGCAGAGAGCTCGATGCGGGGCTCAATCCCAGGACCCTGAGATCATGACCTGAGCTGAAAGCAGAGGCTTAAACCACTGAACCACCCAGGCGCCCCCAAAATAGACTTTTTTTAAAAATTTTGTTATGTCAGTCACTACCGTACATCATTAGTTTTGACGTAGTGTTCCAAGATTCATTATTTGCATGTTAACACCCAGTGCTCCTGAAATACGTTCCCTCCTTAATATCCGTCACCCCGGCTCACCTATCCCCCCACCCCCTCCCCTCTAAAACCCTTAGTTTTTTCTCAGCGTCCATAGTCTCTCATGGTTCGTCTCCCCCTCCGATTCCCTGACTTCATTTGTCCCTTGGTTCTCCTAATGTCCTCTGTGTTACTCCTTGCGTTTCACAAATACGTGAAACCATGTGATGATTGACTTTCATGATATGTCTTATTTACTTCTTCAGCAACTCAAGGAAGTAGGTGTTGGTATTTTTATTTTATAGGAACTTGAGGTTCAGAAGGATTAAGTGACTTCCCTAAGTGTATACAGCTGGTTTGGGTGGAGTCAGGTTCTGGAATTCTAAGTTTACCGTGGCTTCCCCACCCCCACCACCATTTTGATTTTTGGTCATTTTTAATTTAGCAAATTGAAAAATCAAATAAACAAAGTAAAATAGCTGCTTCTCCCACTTCTATACAACTTTCCCACAAAACTGTAAGAGATGTTAGTATGAATCTGTCAAATAGGAATTACAGTGTAATTATTTAACACTGTGATTGTAATTAGCCTGAGGCTATATCCATTCAGATTGAGTTCAGGACAAATAACAGACTCCTCCCAAAATGGTAGCTTCCTCGAGATAGATGGCTTTTCTTTTTTCTTCCCTCTCATGTAAAAATCAGGAGGTAAGCTCCCATGGGCAGGTATGGTTTTATACTACAAAGTCCCCAGGGGACCCAGGTCTTTTACAGCTCACTGTTGTACCACCCCAGGACTGTGCCCATTTTCCTCATGGCCCAGTGTGACAGTTGGTGCTATAGTCGTTATATTTATATTCCAGGTAATAGGATGGAGGAAGGAATGAACAAAGAAACAGAGTGTGGGTCAGCTGCCTTTGGGGGAAAGTTTCCAGGATCTATACTGCAGTTTGTATCTCATTGGCCAGAACTAAGTTCCAAGGCAAACCTTGCCACATCAGACTGGGAAATGTGCTTTTTTTTCTTGGTGACCTTGGTGAATTATTTTGTTACTAAGAAGAAGGGGAGAATGTGTATTGGGGGCTGTTATCAGCCTGTGCTAGGGGGCCCCCATTGCCTCCATTAGTGAGATGGATGGAGGAAAACAGTCCTGTCGCACCAGGAGATTGAGAGCAAAGGATCTAGCAGAGTGTTTGGCAGAATAGTGGGGGCTCAGTGTGCTATAATTCCCTTAAATGTCAGATTGGATTCTGTCTTCCTTCCTTTCACAGCTTTAAAAAACCTGAGTCAAGATGCAAAACCAAGAAGATATCTCAGAAAAAATAATGAATCTCAGAAAAAATAATGAATCTTGGGATCACAAAAATATAATGCACATTTTCTGATTTATAAAAATATCTCTTCTAAGCACACCAATTAAAAGATAGTTTTGTCAGATTGGATTTAAAAAAAAAAAAAAAGTAAGGCACAGCTATGTGCTGCTTAAAAGAAACACATTTCAAATATAAAGACATAAATAACCTAAAACTAAAAGGATGGGGAAAAGATACGCTGTGCTAACACCAAGAATTGGAGTGTCTGTGTTAATATCATGCAAAGTAACTGTCAGACCAGTAAATTACCAAAAGATAGTGACAGAAGAGTCTGCTCACCAAGAGGACATAACAGTACTTAATACCGATGTAATTAACAATAGAGTTTCAAATTACATGCAACAAAAACGGATAGAACTGAAAGGAGAAATAGACAAATCCACAATTAAGTTTGGAGACTTCCCTCTTCTCTCAGTATCGATACGACAAGCAGGAAGAAAATCAGTAGAGGCACAGAAGACCTGAACAACACTATCAACCAACTTGACCTAATTGACCTTGATACAACATTCCATTCAACAAGCAGAACACGCATTCTTTTCAAATACACATGGAACATTAAGCAACATAGAATATATTCTGGGCCATAAAAGAACCTCAACAAATATAAAAGAATTGAAATCATACTAAATGTTTTGGACTATAACAACTAGACGATAAACCCGTACCATGAAAATATCTGGGAAAACTCCAAGCATTTAGAAATTAAACAGCAGACTTCTAAATAACACACAGGTCAAAGAGGAAACCACAAGGTCAATTAGAAAATATACTGAACTGAATGAAAATAAAAACACGATATATCAAAATCCTTGGGATGCAAAACTCTCTCTGAATTGCAAAGCTGATCTCTTACTAAATTTGCTGAACAAAGTGGGAGAGACCCAGTATGTACTATCACTGACCTAGGCTCTCTGACAAGGAGGTAAGCAGTGTTATTTGAAAGAGGGTTTGATCTAACAGGTTTAGTCTCCTGTCAGAAACCAGAGCATCACAGTAGAGCCTCAAATATACTGTTTTCTTTGCAAGATGAGCCACTCAGCATGGCTAGGTTCTGGAAATGCATTCCCCTCTATAGGGAAATGATATTAGTTCTGAGCTGGGAAAAATTCAAACCAGTGATGTCAACTGACATGATTAGATTTTATTCCAGTAAATGTAATTTCATAAAGTCATTTTAGTTTCCATCCCAAATGGTGCTTACCAGTGCATAGTAATACCAAAACTGCAGACTCCCTTAAATATGCCAAAGGCTGGGTTTGGTTGCCATGGAAAATACATGATCAGCTACAATTTTACCAAACTGCTACTTTCTCTGAGACAATGATTTATTCCAATTGGCAGCAACATGTTTTTTTGATAGTTACAAAGGACTTTTAAGTCAATATACACAGAACATCCTAGTTATTTTTTGTGGAGATGTCCATTTGGTAATTCCCTAAAATATATACTATGAATAATGATAATTTTCTCTTCTGATACGTGTTAATATTTTTAACTCTGTCAGTTTAATCCTTAACTAACCTGAATTGACTGACTAGAAGAGCTCAAGATACCAAGGGCTGCCCTGGATTACCCTGAGGATAAGTAACTTTTTGAAACTCAGAAGCAGCTGCTTCCATAAAAGTTGTGACTTTATAAATCTGATATTTAAAGTGGCATATGGTTTACAAAGCTCTTTCCTATATTATTTCATTTGATCCTAATAGTAACCCTAAGAAATAGGTAAGATAGATAATGCCACCACTGTTTTAACAGTGAGTAAATGTTGCCCATAAAAAGTAGAAGCACACCCCCAGCGACGTAACTGTAAAGAATGACAGGGCTGGATCCTTCTCTCATTCCACCATGCCCATAGCATGCTGCCTTTGTGTTATAAGATCTCAACTAATAGCAAAGGAAGATAATTTTAAAAAACAAGAGAAAGACATGACATGCTATCAATTTAACCTGAAAATTGCTGAAGAGCATTTTGTAAAATATGTATTTTAAATGACATGCCAATTATGCAAGCATAATTGCTTCCCACTTATGAATTTCTCATGTGTGGATGACCCCTTGTTTTTCTTTGTGTGGGGTACTCTGGCTCGGAGCTTAGTGCAGTGAATGTGGACCATTCACTGCATCACTTTATAAACTTAACTGAACCCAGAAGAGGTACCCATCAGTGTTCCAGGAGTGGAAGGGGAATGGGATGTGATCTCTGATTTTGTGGAACCCTTATGTATTGGAGAGACAGACATAAGCAGATAATTAAAATCCAGTGTACTAAATAAGGGGCTAGAGGTCTGGGAGCTCAGAGCAGGGGTTGTAACCTACACAGGGATCCAGCAAAAGCTTTTTGGGGTAAAACAGCTGAGCTTACAGGAAATGAAGGAATGAAGAAGTGATTCTTCCATACACCAGATCAATTACAAAACCAGCATTAATGATGTCATTTATTTGGTCTCTCCATTGGGAAATGGGAAAAAGCAGTAAAGACAGATTTTCCATGTGGCTATTCCTAAGAAGAGGAAGGAGTTTGGATTTATGAGATGAGTTGTGTTTATGAAACTCTTTAAATTATTTGCAGTGTTTGGGATATAAGACTCCAATGATTCTCTTTTCACAGACTTTTTTTAACATTTGATTTTTCTTGTCTAATGACATGATGAGTTATTCTCGTGCATTCAAATAGCTACAAATATCACCAGGGCCATATTCAGGTGTCCAAGAGTACTATTAATCTATTTGCTTAATTTGGCAGTTTATTTGAACAAAGTACCATAAATTACATTATATTATATGCTTGTAATTCAGGTCACTCTTTTGATTAAAATTGTACTTCTTCAGCTAGGTTTTGTCGAAGTTAATTCTGATGAAGAAGATGAAAAACAGACTATTTCTGTGTTGCAAGTAACAAAGTAAGGACTTACTAGGTTTCAGTAATAACAAACCTGATCATGAGCTCAGGGCTCCTTAGCATGACTATCTTCTTAAAAACAAAACAAAACAAAACAAAACAAAATTAAATAAACCAAAAGCTCATGATGACAAATATGGTCAGAGTTCAGCTAATCAGAATGATGGTACCAAGGTGGAGAGGCCAGGCCAGCAGTTGAGTCCAGGGCATTTACTTTCGTGGGTCTGCTGTAATCCAGCTTTTTTTTTTTTTTTTTTTTTTTTTTGCAAGTATACCAGGAAGGACTCTGACTTTCAAGGAAACACTTTTAACTAAGTTCACTAGAGAGTGATGAGAAAACAAAAAATAACAGTTTACTAGTTTATAATGGCAAATATATCCCTCATAGGCAAGTCTCTCTAGAAAGCTAAAATTCTAATAAAAAGACTGTTGAGTGGACCAAAGTAAAAAATTTACTGGAAATAATAATGGCATCTTGCTGAGATAGCCTTGGGCAGTCATCTCCATGACCTGTTCTTTCCTAGGACTCAGTACTTAGCCGGGGATCCCACGGAAGGAAATAGAAGCCTATTAGCATAACCTGGGGGCTTTTACCAAATACCCATGTCCAGACTTCTGCTTCCAGCCACAGTACAGTACTGGACTCAACTTCCCACTGTACACAGCCATAAAAACAGACAAAATATATGAGATACCTGTTCCCAAGCACTGGGAGCACCACAGACCTGCTGTCCTTGAGAAAAAGGAAACATACAAAGTGAGTCCCATGTTCACCCCAGCTTTCTGCCTGGGGCCACTTCCCAGACCCTGGCACAAAGCGGGGCTTTAGAGATGGTGACCACCATCTCGCTTACCTGAAGAAGCAGATAGCAGAGTTCGAGCTGATTAAAATGGCTAGAAATTGTGGAACTGAGCCTGGCAAGGAGTAAGCTGAGTAGAGGAGGGCCCCAGAAATTTGCATAGGGGTTTCCCATGTGTTCTTCAATGAAGGGTAGGTTGTGTGTGCACTGGGAAGCCTGGCAGAGAGCGGCTGCTGCAGGGCTGGGAGCTGAATGGTGGTGTCAGAGGTTGTATCATGCTGGAAGACATTGGAATTCCAGCCCAGCCAAGGTGGAGAGATCTATGATCTATCACCCACAATGCTGAACATGTAACTTTTTAAAATTAGACATACAAAGAAGCAGGACCCATAATCAAGGAAAAAGATGGTAGAAATGCATATTGAAATAACACAATGTTGGAACTTTTATTATTTTATAATAGTAAAACCTATTATAAACATATTCAAGCACTTTTAGAAAAGTAAGCAAACAATGAGAAACTGGTAGGGAAGCACAAGAGAGAAATGAAAACTATAAAAAAGAGCCAAATTGAAACATTAGAACCACAAAGTAGAGGCTCTGAAATGAAAAATCCGCTGGATAGGTCTTAGAGCAGACTGGAGACTGCAGGAAAAAGGGTCAGTGAATTGGAGAGAATCAGCAAATATTATCCAGTATGAAGAATAGAGAGAGGGGCACCTGGGTGGCTCAGTGGGTTAAGCCTCTGCCTTCAGCTCAGGTCATGATCTCAGGGTCCTGGAATCAAGCCCCGCATCGGGCTCTCTGCTCCACAGGGAGCCTGCTTCCTCCTCTGTCTCTCTGCCTGCCTCTCTGTCTACTGGTGATCTCTGTCTGTCAAATAAATAAATAAAATCTTTAAAAAAAAAAAAAAGGAATAGAGAGAAAGTTTGAAAATATGAGCAGAGTGTCAGTGACCTTTGGGACTCCATCAAGGATTGTAGCAGGTGTGTAATTGGGTTGGCAAAAGGAGGAGGGAGAGAGAAAAATTGCAGAGAAAAAATACTTGAAAAATGGTGGGCATAGATGCCCTAAATTTGGTTTAAAAGAGCAACCCCCATGGGACACCTTGGTGGTACAGTCAGTTGATCATGTGACTCTTGGTTTCGGCTGGGGTCATGATCTTGGGGTTGCAAGATTGAGCCCCATGTCAGGCTGTGCGCTCAGTGTAGAGTCTGCTTGGGTTTCTCTCTACCTCTTCCTCTGCCCCCCATTCTCTCTCTCTCTCTCAAATAGAAAAATAAACCTTTTTAAAAAAAAGTTTAAAAATAAGTAAAAGAGCAATCCACAGACCCAAGAAGCTAATGAACCTCAGACAGGATAAATACAAACATAAAAATCACACGTGAGCTCATTCTCATCAACTACTGAAAACCAAAGATAAAAAGGAAATGTTCAAGGCAACTAGTTAAAGACACACATTACATACAGGGGAATGAAGAGATGAATGACAGGTAACCTCATCAGAAACAAAACAGGCCAGAAGGCACTGGAATGACATTTTTAAAGTGCTGAGAAAACAGAAAAGAAAAAAAAAATCAACACAGAATTCTATACTGAGAAAAATATCCTCTGAAAATGGTAAGAATTTGGATGTACAGGACTAAATTTAGATTATCAAAAGGATAAACACGTGGATAAATATAAAAGTCTGTTCGTTTTGTTTTTCTTAATCTGTTTACTTTTAAATGTTCAGTTTGATTATCTCTTGCTGTGAATACATTTATGTAATCACTGCCCCAAATAAGATTTATGACATTCACCTCCCTCCAGAAAGTTTCTTCATGCCTCTTTCCAGTCAGTTCCATCCCCCACCCCCATCTCTAAGGCAAGTACTTTCTCATTTCTGTCAACATAGATCAGTTTTTGCCTGTTCTGGGAACTCCTGTAAATGGGATCAGATATTTTATACTCTTCTGTTCCTAGATGCTTTTCTTCCACATGAGAGGTTCATCCACATAGCTGAGTAAATCGGCGGTGTGTTCCTTTTTATTGCTTAGTATGTTGCATTTGCATGAGCACACTAAAATCAATCTGTCTGTGTGTCTGCGGTGGACATTTGGATTGCTATTTTTTTGCTCTCATAAATAAGGCTGTTAGGAATATCCTTGCACAATCTTGTGTTTTCTTTCTCTCAGCTAAGTTCCCACATTATAAATTACTGGATCATAGGATAGATGTGTGCGTCACTTTAGGAGAAAGTGCCAAACGGTTCTCGAAATGTTTGTACTATTTTGTGAGACGCTCAATAGTGAGAGTTCCAGTTCCTCCCTGTCCTGTCAACATTTGGTATTGTTAGTAATTCTGTTGTTACTGTTTTAGCCATTCTAGTGAGTGTGAAGGCTATCTCATTGTGGTCTTTATTTGCATTTCCCTGTTCACTAGTGATGTTGAAGATTTTTTATGTGCTAAATGGCCATTTGAATGTCTTTTATGAAGTGTTGATTGCCCATTTTTTGGAGAGTTCTTTGTGTTTTTACTGGACAGCTGCCACCCTCTCCACCTGGGCACACATTTATGTGCTAACTGGCAATTTGAATGTCTTTTGTGAAGTGTTGGCTGCCCATTTTTTTGAGAGCTCTTTGTTTTTTTACTGGACAGCTGCCACCCCCTTCACCTGGGCACCACCCCCTTCACCTGCCACCTCCTTCATCTGGGCACACAGACTCAAGGTTGCCAAGAGCCTTCCTGGTGCCCCACTCATTTGTGTTTGTGACCTGTCTTCTAAATTGCAGCACTTACAGACTGACTCAGAACGGTCTACAGTCATGAATAGGAAAAATAGAAAGCAAATCTATTGCTAAGATACAAAACATTTTGAGGTGCTGTTCTTAAGATAATTTTGAATGCCTACTCTGTGTAAAAGTATTCTAGGTGTTTCACTCAGCAATCAGTAAGTTTTAATCCATGAACCCAAAGAGTTTATAATCAGTTGGGAAAACAGGCATGGCAGCAGATGATTGTAACATAAAAAGAAGGAAGTGGCTTTCTGCTTATAGTATCTGTTTGCTCCTGATGCTTTTCTGGCCCTCTGTCCTTTTTAGTCTCTTCAAGCTCTGGAGTGATCTCATCCACTCCCATGGCTTCAACAACCACGTAAGCTGTTCCCTCCCAGGTCCAGGTCCCCAGCCGTGGTCTCTCTTGAGGTCATCTCTTGGTGAATCACAGGCAATACCACTCCTCATAGTCAAATAGTTTTATCTCCACCCAACCCCTACTCCCCACATCAAAGCAAAACAAAATGAAATCTCTACTTCTCCTTCTATGTTCTTGATTTCATTCAGTTACAAGCTAAGCTAATGAGGCACCCACATGAATGGATGTACCATTTTGTGGGACACTCAACAAGCCCTCCTCAGACGGAGGGCTATTTTTCTCTCATGTAATGGTCTAAAGATGGAGAGACCCAAGGATGGCTATGCATCTGGATAGTGTGCTCCACTGTCCTGAAAGCCGTGGTCTCTGAATGTTTGGAGCTGATGCATGAAGGAGAGCATTTGGGTCTGAGGGAAAATGCAGGAGAGAAAGTAGAGGGCAAAGAGCTCCCTTCTAAAAATATGATCTAGACATTGCTGTATCACTTCTTCACATTCCTTTGGCCCAAGCAGTCACGTGGCTACACAGAACTACCAGGGAGACTGGCATGGCAGCCCTTTCAATTAAAAAAAAAAAAAAAACTTGGTAAGTATGGGAATAAGAGAAAGAAAAGGAGACAGGAGACGGTTATGCTCAACCATAACTTTTTGTCCCTGTTCTTGACGGCGTATTCATAGCATACACTAACACAGAAGGCTGGGAGTCCTCACCGTTTCTCCCACTCCTCATACTCGATACTCAAATCACTAGCTCCTCTTGACTGTACTTTTCAAGTATGTCCTCATTCGAATTCCTATAATGATGTAGTCTCTCCTTTTGCAAAAACCTCCTCACAAGTCCCCTGGCCTCCCTTCCTACCCCTAGAGTCCATTCTCTCTTCCTTCCCTGATTAAAATCCATCAGTCACCAGGACCACGTTTGCCTGTGAGAAGAACATGGTTGCCTCTAGCTAGGGGGTCTGGGTGAGAAGATCCATCACTCTTCACCATATTCCTTCCATGTTATTTGAATTTTCTTGTCTCATCCAGAAAATCGAAACACTATGATACAGAAAGATCCTTTGGTAGGTTTATATCCTGGATAGAATAAATAGAATGCAGACTTTCTAGCACGCCTACCAGGATTGCTGTCTGCCCTCCCACACACACTTCCTGCTACTCCCCGTCCCAGTCCTGCCAGCTTCTGTTGCTTCTTCCTGAACTGGTCTCCTTCTCCTCACCCACCAACCTCCCCAGGCTTGCTGGGAAACCATTATCTCCACAGTGCCCTATCGGGGCCTTCCTCCTCAGTGGCAAATTCTCTGTGGCCATAGCACATGGTATTACTGTCACATTGCTGTCAATGATCGTCCATCCATCCGATTCTTACTTCCTGTCACTAGACCAGGGCCACCCAAGGAAAGGGGCTGTGTTTAGCACTGTGTTTAGTTTCTGAATACCTTGCACAAGAGATCTGGTATTCCAGGAGCTTAAGGTCACATGGGGAAATTATGCGGGGAGATGGAGTTTACAAGAAAAACTCATCACTAAATAAAATAGTACAGTGGATTAAATAAGAATAATGTTTATGCCATTCTGCACATTTACATTGATTCCCATTTGCATCTCTTACCAGAGGCACTCCAGGCTATTTCTCCCTGTGATTTGTGGCAGATGCTTACAGATAAGGCATGCGCCCTACATAATCAGAGCTGCCATTTATTGTATGCCTGTGAAATGTCCAGGAGGGTAAATGCATGGTTTCTAATAATCAAAATAGCCTGCGAGGTACGCCCAATTTACAGATGAGAATACAGAGGCTCAGAGCAACAAGCATCGAGTTGCCCTGGGTTATATGTTCTACCGCAGGGATTTGAACTGGGGTTCCCAGACTCCAAACCCATGCCTGCTTTTCCCTTAGTGTTCTACCTCTCACATCAGCTCAGAGACAATGCTTTTGTCCTGTTTTACTGTCTGCCTCTCCACTCAAATGTATTGGTTCCCAGGTTAGGACTAAGCACCTCTTCACTCTAAGACAGTCCAAACACACAGGCACCAGCTCCCGGGGCTTGCTGCCCCACTCCCTGCCCCTAACAGGCTGTGCATTCAGTGTTTAGGTCTGAGTTTACTTTTCTTCTTCCCATCAGAGCTTCTGTGCACAGGCTCTGCTCCTGCTCTGCCATCCGCTTTATTTCCCTTTTCTACCCAAACCCTGTTTCTTCTTCTTCAGCTGTTCACAGCAGGGGTTAGTTCATGAAAGGCTTCCCCTATCACATTGATGTGACATCATGGTGGACTTGGGTGGGGGGGGGGGGGACCGGAGGGACCACAGACGGAGATGCTTGGTGTCCGGGAAAAGCTAAAAGTGTGGGACTCCCTCTTGACATTTATTCGACATTTATTTAGTCAGATCAGGGGATAAACTGATTTTTTTCTTCATAAAAAATGTTCACAAAAACTTTCATCATATTTAATGTAATTCCACTACCTTTTCTCCAAGTCAACAATCTGGAAAAAAAAAAAAAAAGATGAAAGTTTTCTGTACAGAGAAAAGTTTCCTACTTTTCTGTAAGATTATTCTCTTCAGTGATGTTCTAACTCAGAAGGCTTCATAGGGGGAATTTTAAAGGACTTGACTTTAGATAATAAATCATTTAATCTAAGGAAACAACCCCACAGTGTACACACACACACACACACACATCCAGACATGAAGAAAGTGTACATCAAAACACATCCGGCAGAGACCTACTGGAAGGACTGGGTTTTCCCTTCATTCCCCTCACGGTTCACTATAGGGAGAGCAGGACAATTGTGTTTGCTCTCCCTATAGTCTGAGTTCACCAGACGGCCGGTCAGGCGGCAGGCAGAAGCCATGCCAGTTATTTCACCAGTGAGAATTTAACATAAATGATTGTTAAATCGGCAACCAAAAGGCAAAACAAGCACTCTGATGTATCATGGAGGTAGCAAGTGTAGGAAGAAGGTGCAGGTACTCTGGTGAAATGATTGAGGTTAAAATGATTGAACCTTAGAGATTGGTTAAAGCCCTTCACAGAGCTGAGCCTTAAACCTCTGATGGGGAGTGCTGATCGCTGAGTTGGAGGAGAAGCTTGGGCTGAGAGCCAGACCAAAGAGAGAGAGCCGGGTGTTTGGGGAGGAGCTGGGAGAAAAGGTTTCCATGCAAAGGAAACTGTCAGTGCAAAAGCCCTGGGGTGGGAATGTGCCTGGACCAGCAGTCCTCCCTCTAGCATCAGAACCACGGAGAGGGCTGGAGAAGCAGATTGTAGCCCCCACCCCCAATACTGAGAGTTTCTGAGTCAGCCCTTAGGGGGTGGAGCCCCAGAATTAGCATTGCAACAAGTAATCAGGTGCTGCTGAAGTTGCTGGCCTGGGGATCATACTTTGAGAACCGCAGTCCTCAAAGCATTCAAGGAGTGGCAAAGAGGCAAGTGTAGCTGGAGCAGAGTGAACAGAGAGAGAGGAGAGCCGAGGTCCCAAGGCCATGGGGCCTAGATACTGGCAGACCTGGCAAGCCATCATGGTGACATGGCCTCTACCCTGAGTGAGGTGAGGGCTTCATGCAGAAGAGCAGGGGGCTGATACAGTCTTCGAGGATTCTCTCTGGCTGCCACCTTGAGACTCAGTGGTACAGAGGAAGGGGCCATGAGCCAACGAATGCAGGCAGCCTCAAGAAGCTGGGAGAGGCAAGGCCATGGATTCTCCCTGGAGTCTCCAGAAAGGAACCCAGCCCTACCAACACCTTGGTTGTTATCCCGGTGAGACCCATCTTGTATTCACAGAACTGTTAAGACAATAAATTTGAGTTGTTTTAAGCCGTTAATTTTTTTAAGTGAATTTTTTAAAGATCCTTTATTTATTTATTTGACAGAGAGGGATCACAAGTAGGCAGAGAAGCAGGCAGAAACAGAGAGGAGGAAGCAGGCTCCCTGCTGAGCAGAGAGCCTGATGTGGGACTTGATCCCAGGACCCTGAGATCATGACCTGAGCCGAAGGCAGTGGCTTAATCCACTGAGCCACCAGTGCCCTAAGCCATTAATTTTATAGAGGTTTGTTACAGCAGCCGCAAGAAATGAAGGCAGGGGTTGGAGACAGGAGAGTGAGAGAACTAATCAACAAGGAGGGTTACCTCCAACAAGACACAATCTTCCAGAGTAAAGATTCATTTTTTAAGTTTCAGGATAGGAAACTGTAGGGTTCCACACCTGTTGACTTCAGTTTTCTCAGTGAAGTAGAAGTCAAGGCTGCATGCCCGGTGAGGGTCCTTTATGGACGAGGAAGCTGAAGCAAGCAGAGAGGTAGCTAACTTGCCTGAGACCACAACAATGGGTTCAAACTAAGGCAGTCTGACCCCAGAACGCACCCTCTTAACCACTTCTCCAAGTAGCTGCTTCTGAGCAACGAAATGAGAGCATTTGAAGGGATCAACATTGAGCGGTGGTGAAGGCTAAGTTGGAGCCATCTCTGGGACTCCAAGGCCTAGTGAAGGGCATGGAAATGACCACCATTGTGGAGTGCTGGTGGAGTCTATGGTTGCCAGCTCTGAGAACAGTCCAAAGGCCATGGTCCTGGACAGGCCATTCATGGGTATGTCACAGGCACATACTGGGAGGCTGAAAATAGGTGTGGAGAGGAGCTACAAGCACGTACCGGCCTCCATCCTGCCCAGGATGCATGATGATGGGGAGGCTAAGGTGTCACTGTAGGATTCCAACTATGAGGGGAGAAAGATGGGAAGCCACCGGCAGGAACTTTGAAGGAAAGTCAGTATCCTTAGACTCAAACTAGCTAAGAGGGCATAGCCTCAGAGCTAAGTCTGAACACACAGGCTCAAGGTCAGCAAGGGAATCTCAGGCCAGGTAAGAGAGAACAGATAGGTGTGTGGTCAGACAGAGGCTCAGAGTAGCAGCGATGAGCAGGTTCTATAGCCTGGGATAGATACCAGACTGATGGTCAAGGCTGTGGGTCTTCTACACCCCTCAGCAGAGGCAGCACTCTACAGGCCTGAGTACTGAGCACTGGGTCTAGGGCCTTGCTACTCAAAGGGCGGTCCCTAGACCAGCAGCATCCTCCACCAGCCGGTGGCATGTTTGAAATGCAAACTCTCACGCTCCACCCCAACCTCTAAATCAATGTGTGCATGTTTAAAAGATCCTCAGATGGCCTGCATTACAGTTTAATACAGAAGCGCTGTATGTTTATAGCAGTGTTTCTCAACGTGCTACTTGGACCAGCAGCAGCTGACGTATCACCTGGGAACGCGTTAGAAATGCAGGTTCTCAGCCCCCCCCGCCCCCCGCCAGACCCACTAAATCGCAAGCCTCGCGTGTGATTCTGATGTTCACTCAAGTCTGACAGCCTCTGGCTTTGCCAAAACCCTGTAGCAGCATGAACTTGAGATTGCCACAAATGTGGACTGACTTGGTTCTGCTGCTCCAGCTCCTCTTGTATGAAACAGGATCACAGAGTAGAGATCTTGCCCACTTCGTAGGGATTTTGAGCAGGTCAGTTAAGGTCAGTTAACCTGTCCACGTAGAGCACTCAGGAGCGCCTCCAGCCCGTGGAGAGGGCTCAGTACCTGTTAGCTGTGATGCCATCCACGGTGTGCCTTTCCTGGTCAGATGTGCTTTTCCTTCCTTTCTACCTGAGACCTTTTTCTGGGAAACTGGAAGAGAAGGAAATGTTTGCATTTTCTGGGACCTCATGTGATTGAGAAACCCCTCCTGCTTCTCTGTGATTCGGTTTTTTAAAACAAACATGTAATATTTTAACTAGCCAACAAAATGGGGAACTTATCTTCTCAGGGATTCTAAGAATTATCACACAGTTCTCTGCTAATGAGGATTGCCTCCAGCCATCCTCAGGTCCATTAGGTAAGGTGGACACAGTCATCTCAGGCTTTCGCTTTGATACAGGCAGCCACTCCCCAGCCTCTAACGAGACACAGGATGGGGCTGTCAGGTCCTATCTGGTAACTGTGTCCTCAAACAATATGTATGTATGGATGTGCAGCAATCTAAAGCAATAATAACAAACACTGTGAAAATAATTTTTAGCTAGGGCAGCACTGACCTCCTACACCCTCATTGAGTACCCAAGTCTTACCTTCAGAGGTCAAGTTGGGCCCACTCCCTCTAGATATGTGCATGGAATGTGTGTTTTTTTATCCTTTGTCCCAGCCAAACATTCATGAAATGTGGAAAATATTCCCATTTATAAGATTATAATGATTCTTTGACCCTCCCAAAATAATCAACAGCTAATATTTATCACTAATCATTTATCCTGTGCTTAGTAGAGACCAAACAAGATCCTAAGCACCTACACTCAATTATTCCATGTAAACCTCACACTAACCCTAAGAGGCAGTCTCTGTGTGAACCCCATTTTACAGAAGAGGAAACTGAGGCTCAGTGGATTAATCCCCCTCACACAAGCATCAACTAATAAACTCAGGCCCAAATTTGTTGGACATTACAGCCCATGTTCCTGCCACAGCACTTGGAGGAGGTCTCTAACCCAGCACTGTGTAAAGACAATAACAGGATTAACTAAGAATGACCGAATAACTGAGGAACTTCCCTAACTGCAATTACATCATAACTTGCCTTAAGAGCTACAAGGTGGATTTGATCTGAATCTCCAGATGTCCCCTACTGAGGATACCTATACCCTTATTGAGGCCAGCTGGATGGCTCCTCCAACCCAGCTGGGATCCTAGTGCTAAGCTCCCTTCTGTCCATCCCTGGGTCAGTGTGTGCTAAGATCCCTCATCTCTCCCAGTGCTCTCTAAGTTTGACTTTGCTCAAAGTCACTTTAAGAACCCCCTACATCTAGCAAGTGCATCCCACTGAGATTTGTCAGATATAGTAGACACTGCATGGGCCACCACCACCTGACCCACTTCTTATTTATTGCCAGAGATAGTAAGCCCTTCACGCCTCCACCATCAAGGAAACTTCTGTCTTTCTCTAACAGGAGGGCCTGTGCTCGTGAGCCAAGGTTCTCCACAATCTCTGAGCACCAGAGGGTGGCAAGGCAAAGAACCAAAATAAAAGTACCCCCCTTCACATCATATGTTCCAACTGTGTCACACACAGTTGTCTTGGTATTTTCTGCAGTATTCTATGAAATGCCACAGGGGCAGGTCTCTCTGTATACTTTATACTTCACTGTCAGGAAGGTACCCTTAACATTGTAACCTTTTCATGATATTGCTGGGTTTTGTTTGGGATCACACACCCAGCCCCTATTTCCTACCAGGAGAAGAGGTTGGTGTGGTTCATCATCTGGTCTCTCTTAGATTTTATTTTCTCTAACTTGCTGTTTTTTCCATGCTTGTATTCTAAAGCTCATCAGTCCCTCCTCCTCTTACTTGACCAGCTCAAGAAGCCAGATCCACCACCACCCTCCATGCTGACTGCCACCTCCCCCCCACCCCGCTGCCTGCAGCCCCCGTGCAGGTCTTGGTCTAGGCTGGCTGCTTTGGTGCCACACGTCCTCACTAAATGTGAACTGTGGCCAAAGGACGTACTTGTGGGTTTTCAGGACTGAGAATTTTTGCTTTATCAACAGTCTTGAAGCCAGTTCCTTACCTACCTGGCAGCTGTGTGCTCAGAGAGAGGACCGCCACTAAAGGTGACATCTCACCTCCCGCCTGCCCTCAGGTATCCCATAGACCTCAGACAATGCTTCTCATGGGAATCTCCCAGAATCTTGGTTACATGCGGGTTCTGATTCAGTCCATCTGCCTGGGCCTGAGCTTCTGCATATCTAATAAGCGCGCAGGTAAGGGGACCACACTCGGAGCAGGAAGTCATCAGCACGCCGCCCAGTGAGGGCGAGCCTTGAGCCAGCCAGACACCATGCCGGCTGCTCCACACACAGAGATTGTATTTCATCCTGGCTCTGTTCGGTGAAGTACAGCTATCTTCATTTTTTTAGTTGAAAGCCATTTTTCTGAATGTTCCCTCAGTTTTGGTGACCATATAAATTATAACAGTCTGCAGGTTGATAGGAAACCACCACCGAGGATGTCATGATTCCCTCGGATGCAGTAAAGTGGCTGTTCTATTCAAGACACTGTTGCCAATTAAATGGGGTTTGCCCCTACCATAGAGACAGCAACCCAGGAACTGGGATAACCTGAAGTCTGAAGGTGAGAACACTCCAGGCTTCCTGAAAGAGGAGTGGCTTCCCATGCTGCCTTCTCCCGCACCGACTGACTCTGCAGGGAGGGATCCTTCAGTCTTGTTCCAGAAAGCATGTGTTTACAGAGAGCGGCCTGGTGTTCTGCTAAGTGGCATGGGAGTCCACTGGTCAAGGCAATGGGTCTAGCCAGGGCATCGGGCAGGTGTTTCCATTAATCCTAAACACACTCTTGGGCTATGGCCGATTGCGTGAAAACTGGTCCTTCTGCGTCTATATCTAAAAATTTGTGGGTAGGAAGAATTTGAGGTGGTGCATTTTATTGCTTAGAATTGATCCGTTGTATTTGGTAGTAATGAAGAGAGGCTGAGATGAGTTCATAGGGGAATGCCCATGTTTGAAAAAAATCAGCTCCTGAAAATTTAAAACATTAATATTCCATTCCCCTCTCCTTCCTAGGCGCCATCCAACTCCTCCCCCTTGGACTTGCCCTTCTCCCCACAACACCGCCCTCCCCCCCGCCCCGGGCACCCACCATCCTCACCTTCTGGTGTGTGGGGACTGTGCTTCTCAGGGTCAGGGCACAGGAAGACTTGTTCACACTCAGTCCTGGGTGAACGTGTCAGTGGTGAGGAGTGGGCTGTGGCGCATCATGACGTATGTTCGGGAATTTGAGGTGTCTTGTATATCATCATCCACTCTTGGGGCTGTGTTCCCAAAGTTTGACCTATAAGTAAGTGAAATGTTCAGAGTGAAACACCTCAGGAAGATACCTTTCTGTATCTGTCCCATAGCTACCAAAACTCCTAACATCTGGAAAATGCTCTTTCTCTTGCCACGGCCAGATCTTGTGGATTCTTTCAGAAACCATGTCCACCCCCACAGGGAGGAAAACACAGCTGCCAAACTGCCCCAGCTTCCCTGGGAGAGATTTACTAACTGGAATCTCTCCTGAGGTGTCAGGCTTTGAACACCTCAACACTTTTATAAAATGGACCACAGCCTACGAATCACTGCAATACAGCCTGTCCTCGTTCATCATTAAAGTGGCTTGTCAGAATTCAGGATCCTGAAGGGAAAGCCCTTCCCAGGTACGGTGGACTAGAGGAGAACCCCCCCAGCCTCTGTGAACTGTGGGCCCTCTGGTGTGTATGCATTCATCTATGAATCCAGGAGAGCTTTGTCTGATGCCTAATGCCTGGTGTTTCTCTCTGGTGGGACTCCTTCCGCCATGTTCCTATCTCCTCAAATGGCACCCTTGTCCCCCACTGCTCAGACCAGTCACCCAATTCATGCTTCCTGACTTCCTTCATCTCTTTCCTCCAATCCTTGAGCACGTTACGGTGGCTTTGCCTCCCAAATACAGCGCCCGTCCATCCATCCCTCAGCCTGCTGTAGACTTAGTTCCCCTCACCATGAACTCTGCCGGGGCTCCACACGCATCGTCTCATTGCTGCTCTTGTCCCCATCCTTGGCTCCTGTAGTCTGCAGCCACTAGAGGGATCCTGTAAAAGCTTACTTAGCTCTTGTTATCCCCCGTTTGAGACTATCTGGGCTTCCCACTGTACCAGAGTAGAGCCCCAACTCTTCCTCAGACACCTCGGGCTCTGCACCACCTGACCCTGCCTGTGTCTTGAACTTCACCTCCCTCTACTCTCCCTGTCATGGACACTCGAGCCCCATGGAAGTCTTTCTGTTCCTTATGGACCCCGAAACATTCTGGGCTCAGGACCTTTGTACTTGCTGTTTCTTGCACATGAGTCTCCCTGCCTCCAGTCCTCCGTGCACTGCCTCTCTCTTGTCGTTCACAACTAACTGGATGTTGCCTTCCCAGAGAGACCTCCCTGGTCCATCCTGCCTCAGCCTAACCGGCCCTTTCACTGGTCCTTTGTTAGTGTCATCCTTCTTTTACTTCTCTGTAGTTATTAAAAGCTTTAGCTAGCGAAAACATTGCTATTTAAAAGTTTTGTTCACTTACTTCTGACACCCATGACGTATGTCTTATTCACACCATGCCATGGAATGGGGGGCTGCGGGGGGGCTGGCACAGGGCAGGTGCTCAGTAAGTTCAGTCACTGTCTACTAACTGTCGGCCTGCCTGTGGGTGTGACCCTGTCCCACTGGTAGGAACACAGACAGGTAAAGGACTCTCCCTGACTCCTTCTGTCTCTTTTCTGCTCAATAATGGAACTTTCATGTCCTTTTCTCTCTCCTTGACATTTTCATCAAAACGAAGGTCTTACAGAGAAGCTGAGGGTAGGGCTGTGAAGGACACTGTGGCCAGAACTCACGCAGTCTGTTTGCAGACCAACCCTGTTAGCCTTCTGCCTGTCCCTGGGATCCGACAAGTGCAGACAAAGGCATTCGCCACCAGAGGGCATTTTTTCAGGCAGTATGGCTCCCCCTAGTGGGCACTCGTTGGTTACAAAATCACCGCATTAAAAACAAAACAAAACAAAACAAAACAAAAACCCAAATGAAGAACTTCACAGTGTAAAGACGCTCATAAAATTTAACCCCGTATAATTTCCACTCTGGGGGAGTTATCCTAATGGAAAAAGCAAAATAATATATGGGTGACATGGACCATATTTCCAGCAATAAAGGAGTATAAATTGTGGTACATCAACAGAGAATCTAAGGAAGCCGTGAAAATTTTAAGCATCAGGACACTTCCTAAAAGCATTAGGACATTTCTTAATAGAATATTAAGAATTCACACCACGGCAACAGCTATGAAGGGAGCCTGCAATTGAAAATTTCATCTTTTCTATGTAGGGAGATCATGGTTAATTTTTAATTTTTTTCCTTGAAAGTTGTTATGTCTGTTTAATTAACCATCCCCCCTCCCTAAAGAAGCAACTTAATAGTCTCTGTAACTGTGGGATCTCGCTCCATCTGTATGTGACGATGGTGACTCCTTCAGTTTTCTAGGGCTGCACTTAACTAGGTCCCTCTCGCTGGGGGACTTAAACAACAGAAAGCCATTTTCTCACAGTCGTGGAGGCTGGCAGTGCAAGACCCAGGTGTTGGCAGGGTGCTAATTCCTCTGGGGCCTCTCTCCTCTTGGGTTTTATAGAAGGACCCCTTCTGTCACATCATCTTTCTTCCACAGGCATCTGGGTCCTGTAAAGACACCAGTCAGATTAGATTAGAGCCAACCTTAATGCCCTCATTTTAACTTCACTACCTCTGTGAGGATCCTGTCTCCAAACATGGTCACATCCTGAGGTACTGGGGGTTAACAGCTCAGTGTAGGAATTCAGTGACTCTTATAATACTTAGATACTGACATAGGATATACTAGATTCTTACATACTTAATATGTGCTTATTATTTATGTACTTAATATATACTTATTAAGTATATTAGTAAATAATAAGGTTACTATTAATACTTATACTATTATAATACTTATATACTGTACAAATACTTATAAACAAAGTATTGTCTCTCATTATTTATTTATTTATTTTAAAGATTTTATTTATTTATTTATTTATTTGTCAGAGAGAGAGACGGAGCACAAGCAGGGGAAGGGGCAGAGGGAGAAGCAGGCTCCCTGCTGAGCAAGGAGCCCCATGCGAGACTCCTCTGGGATCCTGACCTGAGTCCAAGGCAGTCACTAAGCCCCCCAGGTGGCCCTCCTTTCTTTATTTTTAGGTGATTTTATAATTGTGTCCACTAAAGCCCTTGCTATGATGCAGAAGGCAGTGTAATATCGTTCCGTATACCTTTGTCCTGAGCAGTAGAGCCTGCGTGGTATTTACCTTTATCTTTTTTTTATCTTTGCTACCTCTTTGGCAAACTGATAAAAAGTTGTAATTATTTGAAAGACCATCAGCCATTTGTTTACAGGAAATTGATCTTACTCACTGAATTCTGCTCCTTTCAGTTGATTATGAGCTGTGGTTAACACAGTACTTTTTTTTTTTTTTAAGATTTTATTTATTTATTTATTTGACAGAGGGAGATCACAAGTAGGCAGAGAGGCAGGCAGAGAGAGAGGAAGGGAAGCAGGCTCCCTGCTGAGCAGAGAGCCTGATGCGGGACTCGATTCCAGGACCCTGAGATCATGACCTGAGCTGAAGGCAACGGCTTAACCCACTGAGCCACCCAGGCGCCCCAACACAGTACTTTTTTTTTTTTTTTTTTTTTTACAAATGGTGCCGCAGCAGTTTTCTCTGCCAGTGTCCCAAGGATCCCTACATCTTCATGTGTCCCACTCACCAGCTGATGGGTTGGTATCGTGGTATTATGCATATCTGGGGATGTGCTAAATGCAGCTTTAATAATATTATATAGTCTTATAGTGTATATGCACACATACACACCACCGTATACATTCTTACATACACCGCCCTATGTGTTCGGCTTTAACTGCACCACAGATTCTAATCCTGCTTTTGCTTTTCAAACTCATGCTTGTGAATTACAAGTGTTATATGTTCTTAACCAATCAAAATTATTGTCTCAGCTTCCTAGGTTCTAAGGATGTATTATCATGGTGTGTGTCTCCCACTATAATGTACCAAATGCTTTCACGAGAATAGAAAAAAAGAAAGAATGAACGAAAGTAAGACTCCAGATGTTGTGTAAGGCTATTAAATTAGCCTACCTTAATCTGTCTACAAAATGTCCGAATAGATATATTTTTGAAGATTGACCAGAAGAAAGACATGATGTGACTTTTCTTTCTCTGGGGACTCCCTTATTGGAGCTGTCCTCCTGGGGTCCCAGCTGCTCTTCTATCTAGTGTCTTCTGCAGGCTCAGGGCTTACAACAGGGCGGCATGGGAAAATTAGAGGTGTCCCCTCACTTGTACCTAATAGCAACTGGGAATTTGGGGATTGGAGCTCTATGTGAAAAAAATGATTACTTTGCCACCTTATAGACAGCAAAACAGAGGGTTTCACAGCTCATGATTTACTTAAGGCAACAGTGTAGTTCAGCGACAGCTCTTGGATGAAAACCAATCGTCTCTGACTCCCAGTCCCATGAATCATCCTGCCACTAATATCAATAAAATAACAAGTAAGATAGAAGAGTCTTGTTAGTTCTGACCACTGGATGCCATAACCTTTTCAAACCCTGTCTTCTTCATTATGATAGTAGTTCTTAAAAAAAGGTTTTTTTAAATTTATCTGTCAGAGAGAGGGAGAGCACATAAGCAGGGGGAGTGGCGGGCAGAGGGAGAAGGAGAAGCAGACTCCCCATTGAGCAGAGAGCCCAATGTGGGGCTCGATCCCAGGACCCTGGAATCATGACCTGAGCTGAAAGCAGACCCTTAACTCACTGAGCCACCCAGGTGTCCCAGTTATGATAGTAATTTTTAATTTTTTTTAACTTTTGAAACATAAAGAAATAATAGTTTTTTTAAATTAAATGTATGTTGTTGCAGGTGTTCATTGGACCTGGAGTCCTATAATTAAGCACACAACCCCCTGAATAAGGGAAGTGGAAATAAAGATATATTTCATTCCAAATAGAATTACATCATCACACTGTTTCTGCATCGTACCTTTTTTGTTTAATAATATGTTACAGATATCATAATGACACAAAAAGATTTACCTAATTTTTTTTTGCTGGTTACCTATATCGCTTTATATACAGGATTTGTCCCACATGTATATTGCACTGATCATTTCTATAACTAGCCCAGACTGCTTCCCCAAAGCAAATCCTGCTGCAGTCACCATCTGAGAGCTACTTTGTGCACTTGCAAAATTGTAGGCTTCAAGGGCATCATGTCATTTCTTTCTCCAGGGAACTGATTGGTTTTCATTTGTTTCTTTACCTTTCTACCTGCTTCTTTCCAACTACACAATCTGTAGCGTCAACTTACTGCCTAAATCTCCTAGAATTAACAACACTGATAGGAGTACTATATAATGAATAAATTTTTTCCCATACAAAATAGCACTTACCAAAACCAAAATACATGATTAGCATGTTTTGTTATTTTCATTTGAGCTCTATATACTCGCTCTATCTCTAGTTCAGAGGCAATAAGAATTGAGTTTCTCTCTCCCTCTGCCCTTCCCTCATGTTCCGTCATGTTCCGCAGGTATCGGTGTATGTGTGCGTGTGTGTAAGACAGTGAATTGGTGGGGTTTGCATTTCTGTTTCATTTTGCCAGCATGTATCCTTGTCCTTGTTATACGGATGTTTTCCAATCAGAATATGACCTTTCCTTCCATAAAAAAATCTACATTAATCCTCGGAGGTATTTTCCCTATCATGCCATTTAAAGTGTACAATTCTGTGGTTTTTAGTGTATCTGCAGTTGTGCAACTGTCACCACAATCTGTTTAGAACATTTTCATCACTCCCGCAAAAAACCTGTGCTCTGTAGCTGTCACACCCCAAAGGCTCCCACCCCTCGCATGTCAATGTTGAAAGATGTTCTTGCCCTCGGAAGCGGCTTATCCATCATATTCCCACGAATGGTCCATTAGATTCTACTTTCTCAGATCTTCCCTGTGTTATCAGAATATTTCATCTTTTGTAGCCTTATTGATGAAATATCGTTTCTTGCTTTGGTTTGCATATGCTTAATCAGGAATGGTGCTGACCATCATGACCTTTTGGCCATCTTTGTCACCTGTCTATGCAGTGCTTTGTAGACCTATTTTAAATAAAATCAAACATATTGTCACTACTTTGTCCCCATCCACTGGTGCATGCTATGTGGGGTAGAGACCACAGTGAAGTTAGTCCACCCAAATTACAGGAAAAAGAATGTCCTCCAAGCAGGCCCCGGAATCCAGAAACTGCCCTGAGGCTACCTGTGTGTCCCCAGCCGTCATCTAGTGGTGTCCTTGCTACTTCTGTCAGATGACTCCCATCCTTCCCCAGTGTAGGTACAATTACAGCTCCTCTATTTGCCTCCAAATTAAAATAATTAATATAAATAAATTAAAGATTTATTTATTTATTTTAGAGAGAGAGCACACACAACCTGGGGGAAGGGCGGAGGGAGAGAGAAACTCAAGCGGACTCTGTGCTGAGCACAGAGCCTCATATGAGGCTCAAACTCATAACCCTGAGATCATGACCCAAGTTGAAATCAAGATCCCAACTCTGAACCAATTGAACCACCCAGGCGCCCCTCTGGTTCATTTCGACTTTGTCTCAGTCCATCAACCGCTATATTTTTTCCCAATCACTGTTTTTTAAATGCACATTCTGTGGTCTTTGTTCTGTGCTATTAAAAAAATCTAGTCACCCCAGGAGGCAACTGGGTGGCTCAGTCAGTTAAGTGTCTGCCTTCTGCTCAGGTCCTGATCCCAGAGTCCTGGGGTCAAGTCCTGTGTCAGGCTCACCAGTCATCAGAGAGTCTGTTTCTCCCTCTCCCACTCCCTCTGCCCCTCCCCTCTCTACGCATGCTCTCTGGCTCTCTCTCAAATAAATAAAATCCTTTAAATAATTTTTTTTTAATTTAAAAATAAAATCTAGTCACCCCAGGATAAACCTGTCTTTATATACACACCTCTTACCTGGTCTGTGGATCTTGAGAGCCTATTTATTTATTTATTTATTTGCCAGCTAAATTCCCTGGTGAAACCGCTAATAAATTTCCCTGGCTGGAGGGTCTTTGGGAAAAGCCAGAACTAGGCTAAAGCCAGTGAGCCAGAACTTCTGGGAGCAAGTGTTTCCCCACTGCTACTTCCAGACCAGAGCCCCTTTGGCTGTTAGTTACTGTCAGGTCCTTTTATAGGGACCGTAGCCTCCAGCAATCAGGTGTAAGGGAGAACCCTCAACCTTTTCCACCACGACCTCACTACCAGGCACCAGAAAGCCTCAGACTGAGTCTGTTATTCACACTAGTATTTGTTAGCAGCCCCAGAAATCTGTCCCTTAGGTAAACCTTGCCCAAAAGATTGACTCTCAGTGGAGGTGACAACAATATTAAGGACATCCCTAGTGTATGTAACGCTCCAGATGGATCATTCGTACATTGCTCCTTTATACCATGGATCACTTCTCGTATAACCTTGCAATAATCAGTAATAAGCATTATCTTCCCGACTCACTACACACCCAGTTGAAAAAGAAATTTCATTTTTATTGGTTAACATTCAAATGAGAATGCAATCCCGCTTCTGTGATGCCAAACACGCGTGACCCGAACCTAGGAATGAGGAATCATCAGACACACCAAATCCATAGATGTTCTGGAATAATGGCCTTTAGTCTTTAAAAGTGCCAAGTTCAGAGTGTCTGGCTGGCTCAGTCAGTTAAGCAGCTGCCTTCTGCTCAGGTTATGATCCTGGGGTGCTGGGATCGAGCCCCACATCAGGCTCTCTGCTCAGCGGGAAGCCTGCTTCTCCCTCTGCTGCTCCCCCTATTTGTGTGTTCTCTCTCTCTCTCTCTCTCTTTCAAATAAATAAATACATAAAATCTTTTAAAAAATAAAATAAAATAAAAGTGCCAAGGTCCAGAAAGTCCAGAGCAGACCAAGTGTTGTCCCAGACTGGAGGAGAGTGAGGACACCATGCACCTAAAAGCAACTTGATGATTCAGAACCGGATCCTTTCTCTAGAAACGATATTACTGGGACAATTGGTGAAATCTCAGTGGGCCTGAACATTGGATGGCACTACTGGATCGTGGATCGGGGTCCATGTCCTGATCTTAATGAATACATTGTAGTCATGTGGGAGAATGTCCTTGTTTGCAGGGAATATACACTAAGGAATTCAGGGTTAGTGGGACAACAGGTAGCTCCTTATTCTCAAATCGTTTAGGGGACAAATGTCATGTGTACAATCATTTGTCCTGTACATACAAGTTTTCTCCGTGATTTTTTTGGAAGCGCAAAAATTATTTTTAAAAACCGCAACAGTAACTATAGTAATTGTTTGGAACTTAGGCCAACTTTTGTTGGGGAGGATTATTTTTCACTAACATTTTTCAAAATTGCTGGTACCAGGTAATTTTAAAAGGCAGAGAGTTCTCCAAGTCCATTTGGTTATTGCTTTTAAATTCTCTAAGACGGTACGCTTTCTGATTTCCCGCACCTGGAGGGGACAGCACCCACCGTCCCACCCTGGGCTCCCCCCATTACCTTGGCAGATCCTGCAAACTGCTTCTCCAGACCACGCCTCAGAATCCTCCAGCCGATGCCATGCCGGGACCTGGGACCCTAGGCCAGGTGAAGCAGGAGAGCAGGAAGGCCGCTGGGGTCGGTCTTCGGCTACTGGGCTGGCCTGCTGCTTACACACTGTTCTCATAGGGCAATGGGTCTGCGTGCTGTCCAGCCAATCCACCACTCATCTCATCAGGGGAAGAATGTTTTTAAACATCCCTATGCTGAATAAGAACGTTTTTAGAGCCGAACATGACAAAGGAGCCTTTGAACTAGCTGCCTCTTTAGGGTGGGACTTCTGATCAGGGTGTTTCAAATGCAGTCTCGCTTCCCCTGGGTGTGTGTTCCTGACCACCACCGCCCCCCGCGCGCACGTGCGCGCGTGCACACACACACACAGACACACACACGGTGCAGATCCCATTTAGCTGGCGTTTACACCATTACAAAGTACGTGACCGTGTTTCCCCAGCATGTCGAGCAGAGCGGAGGGCGTTTGTGGAACGTACATGTTGTGTGTGAGCACCTTTCTGTGTGCGTGTGCTGGGTGTGAGCAACTCCAGGTGGCCTAAGCAGAGCAGATAGATGTCAGGCTGTTTTTCTCCTTCTTGAAAACAGTTATCAGTGGAGGCAGCGATCTTGAAAATGGAAGCCGTCACTCCTGCCTGTCGCCTTAGGGAAGCACAAATGCTAAGCAGAGCAGGGGCAGGGTTGGGGCGACTGGGTATGGGCTGTGCCACTGTCCCCATCCCCTGCACAGAAAACACACCACGGCTCTGCCGGGTATCATGCCTACGCCAAGGGGTATTGAGCGGTTGTTCCTTCTGGCGGAGAAGAATGGTGGTTTGTGAAGCTCCACATCCCTGCACTTTCTCTGAGATTGTCCCACCTGGCATTTCAGCCCCAAGGGAACAGCCTTCTGTATCAGCGTGTCCTCCCTCCTCTCTGTCCTCACTTCCCCAGCCCCTCCCCATCCTGTCCCTAGATTCCAGGGACACTCAGGTCCCAAACCTCAATGGACATGAGTCACCATGGACCTTGTGAAAAGTAAATCCTGAGTTCCTGCCCCAGGGACTCTGACCCACTCAGAGCATGCCTAGGAGCGGGCATTTTTAACCAATACCCTGTATCTTGATGGCTGTGGTCTGTGGGCTCTTGGAGACGCCCTGCTGTAGTCCAGGTACACAGGGCTTGCGGTCAGAAAGCCCAAGTTTGCCTTCGCAGCTCTCTCTCCGCACACTTGGGCAAGTCCCATGAGCACCCTGGGGCTCAGGTTCGACCTCAACACCCAGCATCTGTTGTAAGGATCAAATGTGGTAGAGGGCAAAGCGCTTTGCAAACAGTGAAGCTCTCCAGAAGCAGGAGTAAGAGGAGCTCGCCCTGGTTGTCCCCATCCCCTACACAGGGGATGTGCACAGGTTGTGACGGTGACCAGGGTGATCCACCGGTAGGGAGTAAAGACACTTGGGTGTGATGCCTTTGGTCCCGTAACCCATTGTTTAAAAGGGGTTATTCCCCCCCACTCCTCCCCCAGCCTTCCACACAGCCAAGTGCGAGAAACTACAGAAGGAGAAGGAGGACCTGGAGAGGCGGTTCGAGGAGGAGGTGCGGAAGCTGGGCTGGCAGCAGCAGGCGGAGCTGCAGGACCTGGAGGAGCGGCTGCAGCTGCAGTTTGAGGCGGAGATGGTGCGGCTGCAGGAGGAGCACCACGCCCAGCTGCTGCACGTCCGGTGTCAGCACCAGGAGCAGGTCAGTCCGCCTGGGGCTCCGGCTCTGCTGTCGGGACACACGGGTGCAAAGTGGAGGGGAGCCAGCACTGCTTTAGCAAGAAGCCCCACTCCAGGAGGTGAGCTTCTGGAAAGTTCACTCTCCGACCTCTTCCTGCTGTCCCCTCTCTTCTCCCCACAGACACCCTGGCCTCCAGCTCCCTACTTCCCAGGCACACTCCCACTGGGCGCGGCGGGGGGTGGGGGGGGTGGGAGGGTGGGGAGTACTTTTCGCTCTGCCTGGAATGCTCTCAGACATTCCATGACTCCCTTTTTCCCTCTCATCCAGATTGTTCTCCAAAGTCACTTTCTCCATGAGGCTCTTTGTTTCTCGAAACTTACAGCTCCTCCCCCACCACATACGCACTTTTCCTGCCTCCTCCCTACTCTAGCCGCGTATCACTGTTGAACAAACTATGCCTTTGACTCAGGTCCCCTGTTTCTCATCTGTATATTCCACAGAGGGCAGTGATTATCATAAGGAAATGCCCCTAGCACTTGTGATGCGCCAGGGGACTGCTCTTAACTCTCTTCATATACTAACTCACCTAGTCCTCGCAACAGCCCTGCGAGGTGGGTACTGTGATCACCCCCATCTTACTGGTGAGGAGACCGAGACCGAGAGGTTAAATAACCAGCCAGAACTCACAGGGCAGGGCACAGAAAAGTCAGGGTGGAACTCAGTTTGGCTCTGGGGTCCCATGCTGTCCAGCACGAACTTCAAATTCTCGGCTAGGTCTATCGGTGCCTCATGCGCTGTGCCATGCCTGCCCTCAGCTCGCACCTGCTGAATGAGGGATGACTTCCTCTAGTTAACCTCAGCGGGCCAGTCTTGTTGGAGAGGGCAGTGCACCCTGGAGCAACTGGGGAGGGTTCCCGGGGTCATGCCCACCCCCTCAAGCCAGCTCCCCTCCAGGACTGCAGCTCGGGCAGCAAGACATGGGTCCCCTGAGAGCTAGTTCGGCTCCTGCCTCTGCTCTTCCTTCCAAGCCTCCAAGGCTCTGATGCCCTAATGCCCGCTTCTAATAGGTGTGTTAGTTCACGGCGTCTGCCGGCGACATCGCTGAAGTAGACTGGCATTTGTGAAGAGTGCTCTTGTATGCTGGGGCGTGTGCTGAGCGGCCCTTCATTATAGTGAGTGTCCAGGCTGCTCTCCTTGGACACCTTACAGACAGACATCCTGGATGGCCGTCCCCGGAGGCTTGTGAACGCAGAAGGCACAAGTATCATTTCAGAGTAATAATAAGCACTGCTATTGTAATTGGAAATCTCCCACTGGACAGCCCTTTATTCGGTTTCTCAGGTTAGCGATCTCCTTTTCTAGAAGCCTGTGGAAACCAGACACACCTGCCTGCTTGAGGTGCATTAAACCCTGAGCCCAGGAAACAGAGCAGCTGGCAGCTAGGGTTACCCACTGCGGCAAAGATCAGAAACTGAGCCCCAGCATCTTGCCTCCTAAGTTTGCGGAGAAGCGCTCCCCTGAGCAGGTGTTCGCACCTGCTGCTGTCCATAGCCGTCCCGATTTCCTGGCCCCTCGGTACCTCTCAGATGCGTGCAGAGACCAACTTGTTCTGTGCCTCTGTATCCCTGGGCTGTTCGTTCCCCGTTTTACACAGAACGAACGTATTTTCTGCCGTAGCCACTAAAAGATTTTTGATCTGCAGTTAGGGGTTGGTTGAGAAGATGCCAGGAGGCGAGGAGAAGATGCCTAGAGGGAGTCCTCCGAGCAGAGGTCATGTCGGGGTGCTGTGTATGGGAACCACAGAGCTGAAGCCAGAGCTGAGTGGAGCCTGTCCACTGGTGGGGCACTGTGGGGGTGCCTCACGGAGTTTCACTGGGAGATGTGCTCTCACCCGGCCTCTGGGCTGGGCCACAGCAGCCTTGTAGAGATTTAATACTGGGAGGGATTGGAGGGATTGACTTTCCCCTTGAGAATGAGTTACATAAGCCACACATTTAAGATTTACCTTAAGGAAGGCTCTGAGTTCTGTTCTTCTCAATTCTTCATAAGAGCTAGAGATTCATTTATTCATTCATCAGTGCAAAGAATATTTAGCAAATGCGACTGCACTCAAGGCATTATGGCAGGCGACTGGGAGAGATACCAAGATATAGAACGTGTGCACTTGCAGGTTAGGGATCGGGGGCAGTTCTGAGACAAGGACCCAAGGAACCGTAATACTGGGTGAGAATTACAGAGGGCGCATTTAGGAATTTAGATTACTTCCAGCTATAAGAGAGGGGAAAGCTTTATGAGGGAAATAGCTTCTGAAGACTTTCTATGCGGGTAAACCTGACCTATGGAAACCTGTTGGTTTGAGGGTGGGTGAGGAATGGCGATTTAAATCTGTGAATTGTTCTGTTGCTATCCTGACCCTCCCCTTCTTCAGCAGAGAGCACGCAGGCAGTGGAGAGGAAGGTGAAATGCATGTCAGTCCTGCATTCCCAGTTTGCAGACAGAATCAATGCCCGTTGGTCTAGTGCAGGAGAAGCCTCAAGGACATGACCACCATGGAGATTTGGATGGTCTGGGGTGTGAATTGCCCATGTGGGGATTTCCACACCCTGTGGGTCTTCCTTATCAGGGACAGCTACACTTGGCAATGCTAACTCTGCAGGTAGCAGCATGTCTGTGCTCCTGGAGCCTTAAAAACCAAGTTAAACAATCTGGCTTCTCCTTGTGCCCCAGTGCCCCAGGCTGGCAATGGGGAGGCAGTGTCAATTTCAACATGTAGGATTTTAGGGGGCTTTAACCCAACTTAGGAATTCACTGCTAGGGCAGGCTGACCTCTGAGTTCACTGCAGTTTCACTCCGTAGCAGAGATCCAGCCATCTGCTCGCCTGGAGGGGCAAAGACTGTCTGTCTCTGCCTACACCTGAACTTCTGACAAAACGCCCCTCCTCATCTTCACCCCACAGGAGTTAAATCAGAATTGCTGAGGGGGCCTGGCATCATTGGTCTGTAAAAGCAGGGCCCTGTCCTGCAGTCTCTGGTTAGGGGCACGAGCGGGGGGCATGGGGAAAGCCTCTTGGCTTTCCTCGGTGACCTCCAAGATAGAGTAGGACTTTGATTTTAAAAGCAGGAGTAAAAGGTCATTAAAATCAGCTCTCATTTTCTAGTTTGCTTCACATTAATAAAAGATCGCCAAAGCTCTCCTTTCTCAAAGCACATAGAGCACGCAGGACAGATTTTCACAATCAACGCACATGCTTTTCCCTGTGCACCCCAAGCGTCATGGTTTCTCTGTCCAGCTTGCCGCCCTTCCTTCCAGGCTGCCTGCGGCTGTCCCCCATGGATACTTAACCACACAGCCTGGTAGTCAGTGACCAGATTTGTGACCTTTGACCCCAGTGCTTCCTGACCCTTCGTCAGTTTGTCTTATTCCCTGACCTGGCCCTGAAGTCACTCTTCTCCGGGGAGATGCATTATGGATTCTGCTCAATAAAGTCTGAGCAGAGCCTTTTCTTGAGTGGCTGTGCTGGTTCTTCAGAGTTCCCACCAGCCTTCTCTCCAGGACATACTTTCTATCCTTTCCTGGAAAAAAATCACCCTTTTAGACTAGCTGGCAGGCTCAGCCTCCCCACACTTAATCAAGACCAACAGAGGCCACTTTGTCCATCATGTTGCATTACGTCGGTCATGTGCAGTTGGTGTTCAGTGGCCAGCAGCAGAAACCACGCTGTCCCTAATCAAACCAAGTGACGTCCCCGGGGGCCTGCTGTCTTCCAGTACCAGAGCCCCTGCATGCAGTGGGGAGGCAGTGCAGAGAAGATAGGGCCTTCCGGGCAGCGCTGCCCACGTGCTGGGCTGCATGGGGACAGCGACCCCAGGGACGCGATGAAGTCACACTGGGCAGTCTGGCTGGGAGGCTGTACCAGGATAGGAAGGGAAGGAGGGGCTTGTCCTTACCTAGAAAGGAATGTCAAGAGAGCCCTGGGCAGAGTAAACATGGGCCGGCTCCCTCTCTGACCAGCTATGAATGTAGAGTCTGGGGTAGGCACAGATGGGAGTTGAATGTGGTTTGGGTTTAATGAGTGAAACTGAGACTTTCTCATTCTAAAGGTCTTTTCGAGGTGAATTGCCAAAGCGTCAGACAACTGTATTTTGCAAATGGCCCCACAGCTGCAGTCTTACCCATCTGAGGGTGGTTTTTCCAACCTTTTGCTCTGCTGTAATTCAGCCCTGCTGAGCCACGCAAGCAGCTGGGGGAGTGTAGCCAGCTTCAGGGAACAGCTGCCTCAAGGAAGACCCGCCAGGGCTCTTCCAAGGGCGCCTCGATAGCCTCTTCTGTGGCACAGCCCACAGCTCCCTCTGCCTGCTAGAGAGAGGAGGGTGGCCCAGGTATGGTTCAAGGGACCCCTACCCAGGGTTCTAGATGGAAAAGAAGGATGCTTCACCCAGCGTAAGTCTGCTAATTTAGTGCCTTTAGCCTCTGACTGGGTGATCTGTGTGCCCAAAATGACCTTGTATTCCCCTTGGTTCAACTTGTCTGAATCTCCTCACTTGCCTTCAAAAGGTTTCCAGTCTTCTCAGGCTGAGAGACCTTACTGGCCGCTTCGGAGGGGGAACTGTGCTCCAGAAAGAAGCCAGGAGCCATGGGAACTGTGGGGATTAATACCATGACGAGAAAGGGCATGCCAAGAGTGGACAGCCCCTTCTTTTCTCTATGCCTTAAAAACCATAAAGATGTATAGAACTTACTGAAATTACTAAATACTGAAGAGTAAGGATTATTGTGCCCAAATTTTGGCTTATTGGCTCCCTTCGAAACTGGGAGTACCTTTGAAATGGTACTGGGCCTTCCATTCCTTGCATATGCCCTTTCCGAGTTAGAGACTTAGTATTTCATTCATAAAAGCACCTCCGAGAGGCCGTAACAGAGAGCTCGTGCCCTTCACGTATTGGGGGCAGTATTTTATCACCAGTAAGTCAAAGACCCTCCTTCAAACAAACCAGAAGGGCATGTGTTTAGCCACAAACATAACGTAGAATTGCCAGTCAAGGCATATTCAGCTCCGAGGGCACACGGGACTTTTCTGGAACCTAGCCTTTGCATTCATCTGTCTTTCCTGAAACCAACCATGGCAATTTATATAAGAGCCTAATAAATTAGAACCATACCAAGGATGGATGAAAGATGTTTCTTTATTCCAAACTGGGTAACGTAACTCCAAATAATGTGGAGTTACTTGTTTCTACAGTGTCCTATGGGCTTAACTGACATCAGTAATAAAGCAGAAAGAAAAGATATTCCATCTTTTTCATTTTTTTAAATCAGTGATTTATTTTTCCAGGAGACTAAAAGGCTCGGGACAAAGATGCTATGAAAACCTCATATAAACAGGAATTGGACAATTAAGTACTGTGGTAATCAGCCTTTCTGCCGAGTACATTCATAGCTCTGAGCCTCAAGTAAAAGATTGTTTAATCAAGAGTGACCGGCAAATAAAAGCAAATCATTGCATACCATGTCCGTCTGCATATGATTGGGCAGCTTTCCTCACACGGTAGAGTTCATTGTTGGTTTTGCCAGTGAAAAGTTCTCATTTTCCATAGGAAAGAGAAGTCCGACAAATTCTCCTATGCAATTACACTATCCAGAATGGGAATCCTTCCCATTTTAAAATAAAAATACTCTGATGCATCCACTTCCCGAGTGGGCATTCTTTTTTTTTTTTTTTTAAAGATTTTTATTTATTTATTTGATAGACAGAGAGAGATCACAAGTAGGCAGAGAGGCAGGCAGAGAGAGAGGGGGAAGCAGGCTCCCTGCTGAGCAGAGAGCCCGATGTGGGGCTTGATGTGGGGCTTGATCCCAGGACCCTGAGATCATGACCTGAGCCGAAGGCAGAGGCTTACACCACTGAGCCACCCAGGCACCCCCCGAGTGGGTATTCTTTATTGGGGAGTGCCCTTCCTCCCTTCGAGTCAAAGGTCAGCCCCAGAAAAAGGAAGGACTCTAAGAGATGGCTGGCTATTACCTGCCAGAAGCAATGTGTTCTCACCTGTCCGTCCAAGAGCGTCAGGCCCTGGGCCCTTTTTTTGGTTCAGTGTTTCTCAAATGCCAGACTTTGATACACTGGTAGGCCGTGAAATACATTTCATGACTTGCAACCGGCATTTTGAAAAAAAAGTGAGATAGAAATTTTAAGACCAGGTGATTTCAAGGAGGAAGGGAACCGGCTGTATCGTGGAACTTTGGTTTTGTGCGTGTGCCCATGCACAGTGCAAGGTACGGTGGTGTTTTATAACAATGGTTCACTGACAAAATTTTGGGAAAATGCTGTTCTGGTTTGCTACTGTGGGGCGGCGGGGGGGTGGTGTTGAAATTACTCCTTAAAGTCAGCCATTGGAGGGTAAAGCAACAGTCACAACAATAACAAAAACAGTAAACACACTGGGGGTGGGGCGGTTTGCAGAGATCAGGAGGGGTCAAAATAAAAATCCTGGAGCAGCCACACTGCCTGTGATTACATTCTAGAAATGTGCCTTCAGCCAGAGAAACAAGTGTAGTTCCACATTGCCAGGGCAGGGGGTAGAGGGAGTCCAAATTGCGATCTGGAGGGTAAGGTTACGGGGAGCAGGGGCGCTGAGCACACACAGATCTGCCGGCCAGTCCTGGCGCTGGGGAGAGCATCCTGAAGCTCCGGTGAGGGTCTTGCTAGGGTAGGCTACAACAACGGTGTGTTTGAGAGAGTTTCCCCAGCGGGGTCAGACAGACCTAGGCAGGATGGCCAGCTCTGCCTATTACAAGCTCTTGGCAAAACATTTCAAACCCCTCTAAGCCTCGGTCTCCTTGTCTATAAAATGGGCATAAAAATACCTACTTCGTGATGTCACTGTGAGAGTTAAGCGCAGGAACCAATGCAGGTTCCCTCCATTTGTCTTGTCCACCTGCCACTGGGTAACAGAGAGCCAACCATCCAGCAGAAGGCCCTCTTCTTTTCCTTATCTGCCATTTTCTCCATGATGGATTCGGTAGAAGGAATGGGAGTGGGAAGGGGGTGGGCCAGAAGCTAGGCCTTGGGCAGTGAAGAGCTGGCTCAGGCAGCTGTCCCCTACTGGGAGCTGCCAGCCTCCTACAGACAGCTGGGCTGAAGCGGTGACTTCCCTGTGACCGCCCCCTGACTTAGGGGGCTACCACATCATCACCAAATCCTGGCTCCCCTGCCTTGGTGCAAGACCAAGATGGATGTGATCTCAGCGAAATGGCTTGTCCTCGACGTTTTGGTCACAGATCGCTCTACTAGTTGAATACCAACTGCGTTCTCCAAGCAGCGAGGACACTCCTGCCACCCATTCCTCCATCTCTGTGTGTAACTATAGCTGTGTTCTCCTCCAGGTAGAAGATCTCACGGCCAGCCATGAGGCTGCTCTCCTAGAGATGGAAAATAACCACACGGTAGCCATTGCGATCCTACAGGATGACCACCACCACAAAGTCCAAGGTAGCTACCAGCCTCGATGTGGGCAGCCTTTTGTGGTGGGCTGTGCAAGCCAAGATGTTGCTGCCCCCCTTCCTCTCTTGCTCCTCTTCCCGTTTCCCCTTCCTCTCCATCCTGGTGTGTCTTTTGTGTTGCTTCTTATGGAAGGAAGAGATGAAAAATCCAGCATCCATCCAGGTAACTATTCCTTTCCTCAGAAGCATTTACTGTCAAACTTGCCCGGATATGAGAACCCCAAGGAGCTGTGCCAGGGGACGGACACCAGCCTGGGTTCCACCTGGGAATCCCTTGTAGCTGCTGTGGGCTTCCTGAGATCATTCTAATGTGTTTCAAAGCTGGAGAACCACTCTTTCAAAGTAGGCCTGGAAATCCTGTGTTTTACCTTGTTTGTGGCCTTTTAAAACAAAATGGCGACCCCGGGATGGGTGGGCTTTTTCCACACTTGTGGTGTGTTCAGAGCCACAGCAGAGTCCAGCTGGATCTAGGTCTCCATACCTCATACTCGGACACCACATTCCCCGTGGAGTTCCAAATCTTTCTTTTTATACTTTTTGTAACTTTGAATGATCTTTCAATATGTAGAGGTTTTTTGTGGGTCATGACAACAGTAACAACATCTACCATGTCTTACTAAGATTATTACTTTGTGAAAGAAGCTTTTTTACACCTTTGACATGCATTTCCATTAGTATATATAATTTATTTTTCAATTTCTCTCCCCACCTCATCTTTTTCCCTAGTTAACTGGTTGTTAAAGCATATTAAAAGCAATGAAATTCAATAAATAGATTAATGATTTTTAAGAGTTTGAAAGTTAACATAGAGGTTTTTTTTTAAGTTGTATTTATTTATTTTAGAGAGAGAGAGAGCATGAGGGGAAGGGACAGAGGGAGAGGGAGAGAGGATCTCAAGCAGACTCCACGCTAAGCACGGAACCTGATGCAGGGATTTATCTCATAACTCTGAGATCACAACCTGAGCCAAAACAAAAGTCAGATGCTTAACCAACTGCGCTACCCCGGTGGCCCAACATCAAATTTTTCTTTTTTAATTTTTAATTTTTTATAAACAAATAATATATTTTTATCCCCAGGGGTACAGGTCTATGAATTGCCAGGTTTACACACTTAACCGCACTCACCATAGCACATACCCTCCCCAATGTCCATAACCCCACCCCCCTCTCCCAACCCCCCGCCCCCCAGCAACCCTCAGTTTGTTTTGTGAGATTAAGAGTCACTTATGGTTTGTCTCCCTCCCAATCCCATCTTGTTTCATTTATTCTTCTCCTACCTCCTTAACCCCCCATGTTGCATCTCCACTTCTTCATATCAGGGAGATCATATGATAGATGTCTTTCTCCGATGGACTTATTTCACTAAGCATGATACCCTCTAGTTCCATCCACGTCATTGTAAATGATGGCTGCATAGTATTCCATTGTGTATATATACCACCTCTTCTTTATCCATTCATCTGTTGATGGACATCTAGGTTCTTTCCATAGTTTGGCTATTGTAGACACTGCTTCTATAAACATTCAAGTGTATGTGCTCCTTCAGATCACTACGTTTGTATCTTTAGGGTAAATACCCAGTAGTGCAATTGCTGGGTCATAGGGTAGTTCTATTTTCAACATTTTGAGGAACCTCCATGCTGTTTTCCAGAGTGGTTGCACCAGCTTGCATTCCCACCAACAGTGTAGGAGGGTTCCCCTTTCTCTGCATCCTCGCCAGCATCTGTCATTTCCTGACTTGTTAATTTGAGCCATTCTGACTGGTGTGAGGTGATATCTCATTGTGGTTTTGATTTGTATTTCCCTGATGCCAAGTGATATGGAGAACTTTTTCATGTGTCTGTTGGCCATCTGGATGTCTTCTTTGCAGAAATGTCTGTTCATGTCTTCTGCCCATTTCTTGATTGGATTATTTGTTCTTTGGGTGTTGAGTTTGCTAAGTTCTTTATAGATTTTGGACACTAGCCCTTTATCTGATATGTCGTTTGCAAATATCTTCTGTGAGTTGTCTTTTGGTTTTGTTAACTGTTTCCTTTGCTGTGCAAAAGCTTTTGATCTTGATGAAATCCCAATAGTTCATCTTTGCCCTTGCTCCCTTGTCTTTGGCAATGTTCCTAGGAAGATGTTGCTGCGGCTGAGGTCGAAGAGGTTGCTGACTGTGTTCTCCTCAAGGATTTTGATGTATTCCTTTCTCACATTGAGGTCCTTCATCCATTTTGAGTCTATTTTCGTGTGTGGTGTAAGGAAATGGTCCAATTTCATTTCTCTGCATGTGGCTGTCCAATTTTCCCAAAACCAACACCATTTATTGAAGAGGCTGTCTTTTTTCCATTGGACATTCTTTCCTGCTTTGTCAAAGATTGGTTGACCATAGAGTTGAGGGTCTATTTCTGGGCCCTATATTCTGTTCCATTGATCTATGTGTCTGTTTTTGTGCCAGTACCATGCTGTCTTGATGATGACAGTTTTGTAATAGAGCTTGAAGTCCGGAATTGTGATGCCACCAACTTTGGCTTTCTTTTTCAATATTCCTTTGGCTATTTGAGGTCTTTTCTGGTTCCATATAAATTTTAGGATTATTTGTTCCATTTCTTTGAAAAAAAATGGTTGGTATTTTGATAGGAATTACATTAAATGTGTATATTGCTTTAGGTATCATAGACATTTTCACAATATTTGTTCTTCCAGTCCAGGAGCATGCAACATTTTTCCATTTCTTTGTGTCTTCCTCAATTTCTTTCATGAGTACTTTATAGTTTTCTGAGTATAGATTCTTAGCCTCTTTGGTTAGGTTTATTCCTAGGTATCTTATAGTTTTGGGTGCAATTGTAAATGGGATTGACTCCTTGATTTCTCTTTCTTCTGTCTTGTTGTTGGTGTAGAGAAATGCAACGGATTTCTTCTGTGCATTGATTTTATATCCTGACAGTTTACTGAATTCCTGTACAAGTTCTAGCAGTTTTGGAGTGGAGTCTTTTGGGTCTTCCACATATACTATCATATCATCTGCTAAGAGTGATAGTTTGACCTCTTCTTTGCCAATTTGGATGCCTTTAATTTCCTTTTGTTGTCTGATTGCTGAGGCTAGGACTTCTAGTACTATGTTGAATAGCAGTGGTGATAATGGACATCCCTGCCATGTTCCTGACCTTAGCGGAAAACAGTTTTTCTCCATTGAGAATGATATTTGCAGTGGGTTTTTCATAGATGGCTTTGATAATATTGAGGTATGTGCCCTATCCCTACACTTTGAAGAGTTTTGATCAGGAAGGGATGCTGTACTTTGTCAAATGCTTTTTCAGCATCTATTGAGAGTATCATATGGTTCTTCTTTCTTTTATTAATGTGTTGTATCACATTGATTTGTGGCCAACATCAGATTTTTTTTTTTGAAGATTTTATTTATTTATTTATTTGGCAGAGAGATCACAAGTAGGCAGAGAGAGAGAGAGGGAAGTAGGCTCCCTGCTGAGCAGAGAGCCAGATGCGGAACTCGATCCCAGGACCCTGAGATCATGACCTGAGCTGAAGGCAGTGGCTTAACCCACTGAGCCACCCAGGCGCCCCCAACATCAGATTTTTTAAAATTTATTTTTTAAATGTTCTTTGAAAACCACAAAGCCCACTGTGCGACAATCAGTACTCATGTTTTGCTTCCCTCAAGCACCAGCCCTACCATCTCTGGGATTTATTTGTACATGAACAAGTCCAGGCTGGGGGCACACCTGGGTGGCTCAGTGGGTTAAGGCCTCTCTGCCTTTGGCTCAGGTCATGATCCCAGTGTCCTGGGATCGAGCCCCACATCGGGCTGTCTGCTCCACGGAGAGCCTGCTTCCTCCTCTCTCTCTCTCTGCCTGCCTCTCTGCCTACTTGTGATCTCTGTCTGTCAAATAAATAAGAAATCTTAAAAAAAAAAAAAATAAGTCCAGGCTGGAGGCAAGGAAGAGTACTTCCCTGAGAACTACTTAAATGTATTACCTGTGTCCTGAGAGCATGTCTCCCACTTAAAGTACCAATCCCCACTCTTGGCTGTACATTGGAACTACCTGGGGATTTTTTTTTAATACTGATGTGTAAATCCCATTTCAGAGATTCTAATTTAATTGCTTTGGGGTGCAGGCTAGGCATCAGGATTTTTAAAATCACCCAAGATGATTCTAACATCCAGCCAAATTTGAGAACCATTGTCTTTGAGCACAGTATTAAGCATGGGACAAAATATAATGACCATAAAATAATGAAATTTATTATAGATACTAGTGATGGTTTATACCATCTCCAGAGTAGGTACTAGCTTTTATCTTGTGTTTTGGGGATCATCTGAAAGTGTTCTAAAATCCATCACTGCACTGTAGGAAAATGGTCTCTGGAAAGGGAATATGAATGGAAATAGTGCAATGAACCGCAGTGCTTGCTGCCTTTTCTTCTGTATTTTCATAAAAATAGACCTGGTAGAGTTTTCTGGTGAATGAAATCTCACTTAGGTACCACATCCAAGTCATTTCAATGTCAAGGGAACATAGGCATATTTAATGATAGATAAGAAGTTCATTACTATGATCAGGGCGATGCTTTCGATGACTATTAAAACTAATCATGTAGACAGAGCTACGTGGACCAGAAGCCTACATGGTTTTATGTCAGTGAAATCAGCACAAACTTTTTTTTTTCCCCAAATGTAAATTTCAGCTATAAACAACTGGATTTCTTAGAGACTTTTGCCATCCTTACTTAAAAGATTTGGGTCAGTGGAAACCACAAAGTCTTTCCTAATTGCAGCTCATGCCAGCCAGAATCATAATTGCTGGCCTCCAGTGCTCTCCTGTTCTAAGCATGTGATCCTGGCTGATTAATGGGACCTTTCCTCCATGCAGTTATGAGATGAAAACAAATTGCTTGTGTAGCTAGAATGAGATACACCTCACCCAGCTAATAAGATTTTTTCCATCTGGAGGAAAATAGAATCCACTCACTAATAACTCTTATATGACATCTCTTTCTGCCTAACTTGCAAATTATTACTGGAATGACAATTTTCACAGCATAGAATTGTTCCCAACTCTCCAAGAGGAAGCAGTTCAATTAGTCCTTCCTTCTGTCCGAGTGTCTTAATATCAATTCTTTGCTCAAGCAAATCTTTGAGATCTGTTGTTTCCAAAGTGTGGCTCAGAGGCCACCAAGGTGCCCTTGCAGATGCAGCCCTGGCCCCCTTCACACAGCTATTCCCCAGCAAGCCCAGGCTGGCAGCATGGCCGCTCACAACAACACGCTCCCTGGAAGGCCACCTTCTTCAGCCCCAGATTGCTGCATCATGGTGGAAAGGGGAGTGATTTAACATTGGTGACCCAGCTGTTCTACCTGAGGAAAACTTGGAGAATGACAAGTATCGTGGAGATAGATACAGATAGATACGGAGTGGTGGTAGAGCAGGTTGAAAGAACGGGTGTGTATGTGCTTGTGAGCGCGATTGTGGCTTTTTTTTTTTTTTTTTAGAGGGAGTGGGAAAGAGGTGGAGGGAGAGAGAGAATTTTAAGCAGGCTCCACGCTCAGCGTAAAACCCAATGTGGGTCTCGATCTCATGATCTTGAGATGATGACCTGAGAGGAAATCAAGAATTGGATGCTTAACCTGCTGAGCCACCAAGGTGCCCCTTGTGTTCTGTCTGCTTCCCTCCCTCATTTCTTTCTTCTTTCCCTTCTTTTCCTTCTTTGTCCTAGTCTTTGCATTTGATTTCCAAGTATGGAGCTATCGGCCAGTGTCCCTTATATACCTACATCCTAAGTCTGGCAGAGTCTTGTTTGATCCTTTTCAAAAGACCAACTTGACTCTCTGATCTCTTCTCTCCAGAACTGATGTCTACCCACGAGCTTGAAAAGAAAGAATTGGAAGAAAATTTTGAAAAGCTGCGGCTGTCCTTACAGGTTAATATTCATTCTCTTAACTCTGATATCTAGATAAATGCCGACATTGACCCAGCATCTGCTGGGTACTGGATTCCATACTAAGCGCTGGAATATAGAGGTAAATGGGACAGACTCCCTGCTCTTTGAGAAGCTACTGTCTGCTCAGACAGCTGTGACCTGAACAGTGACAGACAACACGAAAGGTAACACAGACCTACACCCCATGAATGATACCATTAGTGAGCACACAGGAGTTCCAAGACACTGCTCCCCACTTGCCATGCTCAGAGGGGCACCTGAGCTGTGTCCAAACGAAAGGGAGGACTTGAGGAGGAGAACATTCCAGGCAGGGGGAATAAAGGGGTCATTCATAGCATATGTTCTGGGAATTACAAAAGGGGCTTTAATCACCTGGAGGTGGGTGAGATGAAAAGAACCTTCTTTGCCTTCCACTGTCCACCTGCAGAAAATGTGGGTCTCAGAGGCCAGGGAGCTGCCTGGCTTCCTTCTGACCTCTACGGGGAGAATGACTGCTCTCCCCAGTCACGTGCTTCTCCCTCCTTCCTTCTGGGGACCCAGGCCACCCCCACCCATAGGACGGAGCCGCGTGGGAAGCAAGGGCAAGGTCTGTGGCCTGGCTTCCATTCCCAACTAAGGTTGCCTCAATTATAACAAGATTATTTGTTAATTATTAGGAGCACTCACATCTGGAAATTATGGAAGGTGATGACTAAAACTGTAAGACAAAGGTAGGAATTTTGCTTCTTTGAGGGTATACTTTCCCTTGGCAACGTTCATTGCACAGAGCCTGCTCTCCAAGAAAAGAACCCAGGATTGTGGAGCTAACCAGCGTCACAGCTACTGAATGTACTATATGCAGAAGTTTAAAAATGGGCAACCACCTGCTGTGAGCCCACCCCCCCCCCCAATCCCCTACCTCTTCATCCATCCGTCCGCTGATGCTTCTGCCCGTACAGTCCTCACATGGCTCAGCTGCAGCATCTAACCCCAAACTGCCTTCGTGTGCCCCACATCCCATACCATCAGATGCACTCCTTGCCAGGACATAAACCAGGACCACATCGTGATGTAACAAACCCCTCCAGTCCCAAAACCAAAAGAAGTGAGGGTTTTCTATCACATGTGAGTCTTCACTCTGCCACTAACATTAAATTGTCATGAACTGTACACAGTTTGGTTGTAATGCTCAATGGGCAGAATTCATCTGGGTTGTTTGGTACAGAGAGGATGAGATTGTTGAAGCCAAACTTTCTGGGCTCCTGGTGCTTAGGGCAACAGGTCTGGGGATAAGCGATGTAAGCTTTGAGTTTAAATGCCCAGTGTACCTCCTCTTAGTAGCTTTGAAATCATGGACAGTCACATAAGCTCTGTAAACCTTGCTTTACTCATCTGTAAAATGGGGGCGATAACAGTACATTCCTCAAGGTGTGAGCAGATTAAGGGAAGTAACGGATGTAAAGTGCAGAGCATTAGGTTGGCTCACAGTAGATGTTAGTAAGGAGCTGCTGTCACTGTCATAATAGTTTCAGCACTGTTACATTTACTGCTGTTACTGTCACGCCACTGGTTAATTCCTGAGTGGCCCTTGCTATGCTGGGTCACCAGCTGGGCCTTTCTGCCTCTCCACTGGACTCAAAGGAGCCACCCCAAGCTGAAAAACAGTCTCTTCTGCCTGATTGCTGGAGGGCACCATTGTGTGCCTGTGGATCTATTTTGAGTCCTGGTGAATAAGGCAGAAAAAACACAGTTTGACATTTTAGATCCATCCCCAGGGGGCGTTGGCCAGATGCGTCTTTCATTGTTTTGACAGTGTGGACAAGTTTGGTGTGGGAGCTGGGTAGTGGTACAGCTGTGTGTCGTCCCGTTCTAGAAGATGACCGCACCGCCCAGTGACTGTGCCAGACCCCAGCCGGGGTTGCACTGGGCTGGGATCTACATTCCCCAGCTCCCATGTGTGTGTGCAGACCACCCATGACAACTCTGTCACCCTAATGCACCAGACTTTGTGTTTAATGACACTGTGGGGGCTTTTCTTTTTCTTAAAAATGAAATCAGAAATAACTGGAAACAAACAAACAAACAAACAAAGGAAATAAAGAAAGAAGGAAAAGAAAAAAAGAGGAAAAAGCACCTGCCAAAGATGGTTTGCAGAACAGGGTCCTCTGGGGAGATAGAGAAAGCAGGCAAGCCAGGGCTTCCTCCAGGACGGGGTTTTTATGTGGGATTACATAATTTACAATGCCTTGCTCTTAAAATGAGGGAGATGAGGCCGTTTCTGTTGTCAGAAGAGTTCCTGGGGAGACCCTAAGTCCCTTCATTTTAATGTCACAGAAACGGTGCCGTGGGGTGGAGAACTTTGGGATACTCTGTGCAATCGAGGCACCATCTAGCATTGCGAGAAAGCCCACTGCCTGGCATCCTTTGCTGGCAGCAGTGATCAGGCGTTGCTGGGGTTGCAGGGGAGGCTGAGGGCAGTTGCACCTGGCCCAGCAGCCAGGGCAGGAAATGGTTCCTCCTCCGAATCACCATCATCTCAGCCTGCACACAGAGAGCTGCCTCATGGCTGGTGTGTTGCCTCCCTTCAACAAGCTGCCGATTTGGAGAGGAAGGGCAGCACACTCATGTTGGGAGGCACCTTGAAGTCGAGACACCTGCTCTGAGTTCTCCCACACCCCAGGGTCAGGACGCTTCATGCGCAGTCTCAATGCCATGTGACGCCCTCTTGGTGACGCCCGTGGGACAGGTGATCCAAGCAGCCTCTGATCTCTTGACCCCTCAGAGAGTGCACCAGGCCGGGTAGCCCTTCCCTCATAGCTGCCCAGGCCACTGTGTCTGCGGCGGACTAAGCTGGGCTTCTTGTCATTCCCTGCAGGACCAGGTAGACACACTGACCTTCCAGAGCCAGTCTCTGCGGGACCGAGCCAGACGCTTTGAGGAGGCTCTGAGGAAGAACACTGAAGAACAGCTGGAGGTAGTCATGCTCCCCAGGCCTCTTGGCTCCCAGGGGGGCTTCACCCCGGGAGTCCCCTCAGCAATCTTCCCTGGAACGGACCTCTGTGTGGATCTGTGGCCGGAGTGACAGCCGGCCAGAAGAGGTCCCTGTCAGTACCCTGTCTGTGTCTCTTCTGACACAGAAGACAGACAGCTGTGGGTTTCTCCAATGACATGTTATCTCTGCCAGATGGCACACTGCTCCCCAGCTACTGTCCCAGAGCTCCTGGGAGCTCTGCACCCCAGCTGGGACCCCCCCTTCCACTCCATTCTCCCCCAGCTTTGGTTGCACTGGTACAGGGGACACCACTCACACCTGCCTTAGTGGGGGGAGTGGAGTGGTTTCCGGAAAAGCTGGCAAAACTCCCTCCCACTGATGGAGGGTTGCCAGATAAAATATGTGACACCCAGTTAAACTTGAATTATAAAGAGGTGAATTTTTTTAGTATAAGTATATCCCATGTAATATTTATACTTTAAAAAAAAAAAGGTGGTTTGTTGGGAACTCTTGACTCAATGTCCTATATTTTGTTGTTGTCGTTCTTGTCATTATACCCAGCAACTTCACTGTAGCATTTCTTTTTCTAAAGTGCCTTTTCTGCTTTTTCAACTACTTTGCTCCTTTCCCCTACAAGGATGCCCCACCCCCACTCTGCGTGGGCCCAGGGGAGACCTGCAAATCACAACTTGTCTGGTGAATCAAGCAGTCTGGGTCCATGTTAAAAGCTAGTGATGAATTTAGACTTTTGACCCCAAGGGTTCCCATTGGGGGATGGGCTGGTAACATCCAGCCCTCCCAGAATCCAGACTTTTTGGTGGATGATAGCTTTACCTCTCTCATTCCCCAGGGAGCTGGATTTCTCCTAGCATCTCCAGTGGGAAACCAGTGAGCATCTTTATCAGGGAAGGCTGTGAGTGGGCTCACATTCACACTCCAGTGCCTCCCGGGAAGCTTGCTACAAAAGGCTAGATTTTGCTGAATTCATGGCACTGGGGAATACTGGGCTTTTGCTGGGCCCCCTGGTAAATAGCTCTTGCTCTCCGCTGTTGTAGATCGCATTGGCTCCCTATCAGCACTTGGAAGAAGACATGAAGAGTCTGAAGCAGGTATTAGAGATGAAGAATCAGCAAATACACCAGCAGGAAAAGAAGATTATTGAGCTGGAAAAACTGGTGAGTCAGCCTGCCTCCTTGGGAGAGCCCCAGTAACCTGAGTGGTATGCCATGTGGGCCTCACAGACGTCCTCACTCACTGTCTGCAGAGGCTGGGCCCTTCCCTGTCCATCCCTGACACCTGAGCAGAAAATGCCATGGCCAAGTCTCAAGAACCTTCTTAGGAAGGGAGGAATTCTGATAAGGAATCCGAGGTGGCCTTGTACTGCACAACGGGGCAGGCCTCCTAACTGCAGCCTCCATTCCCCATCCATCCCTCCTCCCCTGGCGGACTGCTGCTTCCTCCCTCCTCCCTGCGAGGGATGGGTGGTAAGCCAACGTAAGTGCAGCATCACGGAGGTGTATGCCAGGCACTGCACAAAGCACTTTAAGTCTTTGTTCTTTAACCCCTGACAGCAGTCTACTGGAGCAGGTACCATCCAGAGTCTCCTTTCATAGATTCAGATGCAGATGGAGGTCTAGGCAGAGGGCGTTATCTCACCCAGAGGTTGGGAATCCAGGCCCAGGCCCCGGTGCCTGGTCTCATAACCCTCTGCCTTCCCTTCAAGCTGGCTTCCACAGAACTAGAAAAGGCGCCCCTTTGGGGAAATGGAGCCCCCCTGAGCTCACTCCCCTCCCCGGCAGGCACAAGGGTGGTGCAAAACCTAGAGCTGGAGACAAGTCTTTCGAAGTTGGTAGCAGAGAAGCTAGCTTGCAAGGAGACATTATCTTGATGTGGAAGTTGGCCTAAGGGTCTCAGATAGACCTTTTTCCCCCTTTTTTACTGTTATATTTAAATATAAGTTGATGCTATAAAGAGAAAAGACATACATTATGAAAATTAGAAGATAAACAAAATCAAGAAAATTAGAATATATCTCCAAGTGCTGTTAGTACTTCCCAGAACTTTTCCTTGGTACTGTGGACATGCCCCACACAGGGAGAACTTTGTATCCTGCTTTCTCCCAGCCAGCAGATCGTACTTGCCATCTCAGTCACGGATCATCTCATCTACTTTGTAAAGTTCCCTGCTTGTGTCTGAAATATCCCTTGAAGCTGGATTTCTCAACCCTGGAGTCGGTCTAGATGCACCTATTGAATTCAGTTGTCATGTCCCCTTTTAATCTAGCACCCCCGCTCCTTGCAGATGTCTCATACCGCACGTGCTTATCAGGTAGGATGGGGGCAGACAGCAGTATGGCTGTCACTAACCAGCATCCTGGGCCGTGGTGACCCTGTGGTGCCTCCCAACAGCCCAGAACTTCCCAGCAAGGTCCGAGCCCTGTCCTTCCCAGCCAGGCCCACACAGGGACTGACGACCCTCCAGGCTGAGCCGTCCGCATTCAGTTGTCTAGTCCCCCACAAACTTTAGGGTTTATTTGGCTGGTTTTTGCCAGAATGTTCCAGGCATTCTACAACCAGTCATGACTTCTCCTTCCAGAAATCTTTCTAGGCATAAAGCAAGAAGCAGTGTAATCACTTCCCATTTCTTGAGTGCAAAGATGAAGGCTGTAGGGAAGTTTGTGGGACAGAGCCCAGCCCTTTGGCTCTGACCCCTAGTCCTGGTCCTGGAAGGGCGACAGTTCTCCTCAAAGATTAAGACCCAACAGTGAATTTGTCATTTTCTCTTCAAGAAATAATTTATTTCTGGGCAGCTGGGTGGCTCAGTTGGCTAAGCAACTGTCTTCGGCTCAGGTCCTGATCCTGGAGTCCCGGGATCAAGTCCCGCACCAGGCTCCCTGCTCTGCTTCTTCCTCTGAACTCTCCCCTCTCATGCTCTCTCTCTCTCTCTCTCTCTCATTCTCTCTCTCTCTCTAATAAATAAATAAAACCTTTAAAATAAATTAATTATTGGGCGCCTGGGTGGCTCAGTGGTTAAGCCGCTGCCTTCGGCTCAGGTCATGATCTCAGGGTCCTGGGATCGAGTCCCGCATCGGGCTCTCTGCTCAGCAGGGAGCCTGCTTCCTCCTCTCTATCTCTCTCTACCTGCCTCTCTGCCTACTTGTGATTTCTCTCTGTCAAATAAATAAATAAAATCTTTAAAAAAAATAAATAAAATAAAATAAATTAATTATTTATTATTTATTTCTGAATTTATCTTAGAATGGAACTGTACTTCCACAAGGCCCTAAGGGACACACAGAGAAAAAGGCATAAATTGCAGGAGAATAATAGCCATGGAAAATGTTATTTTTGGATCATATACCAAGCCCATCTCAGGTTTCAGGTTCCTGGCTGCCCATATGCTCAGAAGGAAAAAAATGTGTCCATGTTATTTATATTTCTATCCCTCCGTTAATTCAGAATGTCATATCGAGCATACACGCCGGGGCCAGGGAGGCCGATGCTATGCAGTTGACTGTCAGGAAGAACCAGAGGCCATCGGCCACACTAGGTCCTGATGGTGTCCACTCACGTCTGACAACTTGTCTCTGACTGCAGGAGCACACACTGTAACAAACATATTCTAGGGGCACCTGGGTGGCTCAGTCAGTTAAGCGTCTGCTTTCGGCTCAGGTCATGATCCCAGGGTCCTGAGATTGAGGCCCGAATCGAGCACCCTGCTCAGCGGGGAGTCTGCTTTTCCCTTTCCCTCTGCCTGCCACTCCCCCTACTTGTGCTCTCTCACTCACTCTTTTTTTCAAATAAGTAAAACCTCTAAAAATATGTATTCTACACAGGAACCTGATGGATACACACACACATATATGTAAAAAACATGTATAGCTAAAATATGAATAAGAAATACTTTTACTATATAGAGTGCACTCTGATATTTTGTTTTATTTTGCTTAAAAAAGAAATGCTACTCACATCTCTCTAACTTGATTTTGCAACCCACTAATTAATACATTGCAAACTGCAGTTTGCAAAGCACTGTTCCTTTTTTTTTTTTTTTGAAGATTTTATTTATTTATTAGAGAGCCAGAGTAAGTGTGTGAGGAGGGGGAGGGGCAAGCAGACTCTGGCTGACATGGAGCCTGACATGGAGCTCCATCTCATGATCCCAAGATCATGACCTGACCCAAAATCAAGAGCTGGACACCCAACCCCCCGAGCCACTCAGGTGCCCCACAAAGCACTATTCTTGATAATCCTCCAAAGGTCAGAAGCCAAGGGCACTGGTCTTTTATCTTTGTCGTGGCCTCGCTGAGAACCTCTTATACTGCTTTCTTTGTAGGCGGAAAAGAACATTATCTTAGAAGAAAAGATCCAAGTTCTCCAGCAGCAGAATGAAGACCTCAAAGCAAGGATTGACCAGAACACCGTTGTCACAAGGTAGGTGGGCCTGGGTGTCTGAGCTTAACGAAGCACATATCACCTACAACACGGCTTTGCTCTTGAGCTCCTGGGAGGGCTCTGTGTTTATCCCGGCATCCACTGCGTCTCATTCCTCTGAGCTGGGAGGCTTCCCCCCACACAGGCTCTTGGCATGTTGCATAGGAAGACAAGAAGAAAACACGCCGCGGGGACCACAGGGCCTCGGCTGCCGAGCTGTGGTCCTGGGGCAGCCTGGTCATGGCAGTGGGGACGGCAAGGAGTGACCAAGCCAGCGAAGCCTGCAGCCGAATGAAGCTGCTCTGAGTAACCCCGTTCCCATCTCCATCCCCTGCTCTGAGGGGCTGCAACCTTCCAGGAAGGATGCGGGGGTCCTCCCCTCCACTGTCAGAGCAAAGTCAAGCAGAGTCTGGGCTTGATCAGCCAGGTGCAGCTTCCAGGCAGGCTTCAAAGCTTCTGTGGTTCCGGTTCCAGACCACTGCAGTCAAGCAAGTATTTCAGTGAAGCCATCCAATGACTTTTCCCCCAAATGAATGGTTTCTCGGTACAACGAACAGTCACATTTACACTCTCCTAGAGTCTACTAAGTGTGAAATACCGTTATGTCGAAAGAAGCAATGGACACACCTTCATTTAAAAATACTTCACTGCTAAAAAAGGCAAGCCGTCATCTACACTTCCAGCGAGTTGTCACATTTTTGCAGGTGGATGGTCTTGGCTCACTGAGGATGGCTGCTGACTGATCAGAGTGGGGGCTGCTGAAGGCTGTGGGGGGCGGAGGGGTCTGTGCCAATTTCTTAAAACAGTGAAGTTTGCTACATCGCCTGACTCTTCCTTTCACCAACCATTCCTCTGTAGCGTGGGATGCTGTTTGGCAGCATTTCACTCACAGCAGAACTTCTTTCTAAACTGGGGTCAATCTCTGAAACCCTGCTGCTGCTTTCTCAGCTAAGTTGATGTAAGATTCTAAATCCTTTGTGGTCACTGCAACAGTCTTCACGGCATCTCCGCCAGGAGCAGATTCCAGCTCAAGAATCCACTTTCCTGGCTCATCCACGAGAAGCAGCTCCTCAGTCCGTCCAAGTCTGATCATGAGACGGCCGCCGTGCGGGCCCATCTTCCCGCCCCACTTCTAACCCCAGTTCTCTTGCTGTTTCCACCACCTCTGCGGTGACTGTCTCTGCGGACGCCCTGAACCTCTCCATGTCCTCCAGGACGGTGGGAACCAACCTCTCCCAAACTCCGGTGAATGTGGATATTTTGACCTCTTCCCATCAATCATGAATGTTCTTAATGGCATCTCGAATGGTGAATCCTTGCCAGAAGGTTTTCAGTTGTCCAGATCCATCAGAGGAATCACTGTCTATGGCTATAGGCTTACAGAATGTGTTTCTTAGAGACTAAGACTTGAAAGTCAAAATTACTCCATGATCCAGGGGCTGCAGGATGGCTGTTGTGTCAGCGGGCACGACAACAACATTCATCTTGTATGTCCCCGTCAGAGCTCTGGGATGACTGGCTGCGTTGTCAGTGAGCAGTCGCATTCTGATAGGAATCGTTTTTCTCAGCAGTAGCTCTCAACAGGGGGCTCTACATATTCGGTAAAACATGTAAGCAGACGTGCTGTCACCCAGGCTTCGTTGTTCCATTTCTAGAGCACGGGCAGAGTAGGTTTAGAGTAATTCTGAAGGGCCCTAGGATTTTCGGAATGGTCAGTGAGCCCCGGCTTCAGCTGAAGTCACCAGCTGCATTAGCTCCTAACGTGAGAGTCAGCCTGTCCTCTGAAGCTGTGGAGCCAGCACGGACTTCTCCTCTCTAGCTCTCAAAGTCCTCGACGGCATCTTCTTCCAGTAGAAGGCTGTCTTGTCTACACTGGAGTGTAACTGCCTTCATCACTATCGTAGCTGGACCTTCTGGAGAACTCGCTGCAGCTTCTCCCCCAGCCCTTGCTGCTTCACCTTGTACCTTCTGTTACGGAGCTGGTTCTTTCCTTCAACCTCATGGACCAGCCTCTGCAGCTTCAGACTTCTCTCTGCAGCTTCCTCACCTCTCTCAGCCCTTCCAGAATCACAGAGACCTAGGGCCTTGCTCGGGGTCAGGCTTTGGCTTAAGGGAATGCTGGGGCTGGTTTGCTCTTCTCTCCAGACCACTCGAACTTTCTCCGTATCAGCAGAAAGGCTGTTTCACTTTCTTATCATTTATGTATTCACTGAAGCAGCACTTTTAATGTCCTTCAAGAACCTTTCCTTAGCACTCCCGACTGGGCTGCCTGTTTGGCACAAGAGGCCCCAGCTCTCAGCCCATCAACGCTCTCAACATGCCTTCCTTACTAAACCCTGGTTTAGAGGGAGAGACATGCCACTCTTCCTTTTACTTGAACCCTTAGAGGCCACTGTCAGGTTACTCGCTGGCTTAACTTCAATATTGTTGTGTCTCGGGAAATAGGGCAACACCCAAGGAGAGAGGAGAGCCATGGGGAAAGCCTGGTCCACCAAGCCGTCAGAACACACACATTCATTGGTTAAGTTTGTGATCGTGTACAGGTGCAGTTCGTGGCACCCTGAAACAATTACAGTAGTAACCTCAAAGATCACTGGCCACAGATCAGCCTAACAAACATAACAAGAATGAAAAAGTTTGAAATATTGCAACAATACCAAAATATGACTCAAGAGACGTGAAGTGAGCCAGCGCTGCTGGAAGCTTGGCGCCGACAGCCATGCTCTCCCAAGGGCTGCCACAAACCTTCAACTTAGAAAAAAACACAGTGTCTGCCAAGTTTCAGTAAAGGGAAGCCTGGTACCATGAGGTGTGCCTGCATTTTGTCCAGGAGGACAGAGCCCTTTCCTTGAGCCCCACGCCCAAGCCCTGGCCCACTCCTCAGCTGTACTCCTTATTGGATCCACGTGGGTCACTGGGGGAAGCACACACTTGTGCACACACTCACACACATCCTTGTGCTTCCTGTCACACACATGCACACTCGTGTGCACGCTCTCAGACTTGCACGGTCATGCTCCCTCGAATGCACACACGCTCTTGTGTGTACCCCCCTCCCAGGTCCCACGCATATGCTTTCACACATTCACACATGTTGCCCTACAGCTGACCTCGGGGTGTTGGCGGCCCATTCCCATCCCAGAGGGTTACAGGGGAGACCATGTAAGGGAAGCAGGTCTTTCCCCCCACTTTGGCAGGAGGGCCGGAGCCTCTGCTCTACCTGAGCCACTGTGCCTCCCCAGGAAATCACAGAGGCACCCTGGTTCAAAGAGCCAGTCCAGGCTTGATCCAAGTGAGCTGGCTGCCCGGGCTAAGTTCACCCAGCTGCAAAATACATAATGGGCTTCACCCTCTCGGTTCCTCACAGGTGCTGTCATTTATTAAAAAAAATATGACAAATCGAGCAACTCACACTTCACGACCGATGGCACGGATGCCTTGATTCGTTTTTCATTTAGCACATCCTTTTCTCAACAAACATCAACTGAGCATCTGTTCTGTGCCAGACACCCGGCTGGACGCTGTGGATTCAAAGAAGGCAGCTCTGGTCCCTGTCCCCCTGCACTCCCGGTCCAGCAGGCGGGCAGGTGCACAGATCAGCCTTTGCAGCCAGGGAAGGCAGTGCTATCATGGAGACCCCAACCAGGGGCAGGGAGGCCGGGAGGGGCCCTGAGGCCGACGGCACCGTCCCGTGCTGTCCTCGCGTTGACTGCCAGCCTCCTGGCGGCACACCCACACCAGCTCCCCACCTCCCTACTTTCCTCTTCTGCCTTCAGCATTTGCTCTGTCCTGTGGACAGCTAGCGCCTCCCCTGATGGGGCAGAGGGATGGGGAGTCTACTGGGAGCAGATGTGTTCCTGGGACAAGTGGAAACCACGCTTCGGCCCATGGCTCTTGGTCACCGCAGTTCCACTTGCCCCTGTCCTCCCGCAGGTGCCTACCGCCTCCTACCTTGCCCCGAGCCCACCAGCCTGGTGAATCTCACGATCAGTGCCCCCCAATCCCCCCGCCGCCGCAGGATTGCTACCTGACTGTTTCTTGTTCTCCTCACGCAGACAACTGTCGGAGGAAAATGCTAATCTCCAGGAATACGTCGAGAAGGAAACCCAGGAGAAGAAGAGATTGAGCCGAACTAACGAAGAGCTGCTTTGGAAGCTCCAAACGGGGGACCCAACGAGCCCAGTGAAACTCTCCCCCACGTCCCCCACTTACCGTGGCTCCTCCTCAGGGCCCTCCTCTCCCGCCAGAGTCAGCACGACGCCCAGATGACGCCTCACCATGCAGCCTGCGGGAGCCGTGGCTCCCGCGAACCCCGAGCTTCCACCCCGAGGGAGTCATGACCCGGGGCCGGCCCGCGGCGGGCCCTGCGCGCATGCTCAGTAGCTGCACAGCTGCGTCCTAAGCAAAGTCCTCTTCTGATCCTCATATAAGACTGCCCTGGTGTTGGCACTTAGGAAAGCGTAAACAGTAGTGTCTGGTGTGCAAACGTTTGACCGTAGTTAGAGCCAAAAGAAAGAAACTCCCAGCTGTTCTCGAGCAATGAACTCTCACTGCAGAATTTCAGGTTAGTTACAAATAGCTCAGTTTTGAATATACATTGAATAATCATGTGTACTGCACCGATCTGTGTGTATATTGAGATACACGTATATACACATGCAGCGGTTCTGAATTGCATTTTTTTATAACATGATGTGCTGACATATTTTGGTGAAGGTCAGCAGTTTTCTAACTTGTGCCTAAGAATTATTGGGATATGAAAATGCATTTCTATCTAGCTTCCCAGGAATATTTCTACCCAAAATAGAAAAAGGAAAAAAAAAAGATACAAAGAAGAAGCGCCTTTCCGCCTACCACGAAGTGGTACTCTAACACAAACACCAGCGATTTGTGAACGGTAACTGCCTTTGGAACAGTCTGCTTCTTAGTCAACATGATGTGAGGTCACTACTATTCCATTCGCCAGTTTTGATTATTAATACTCCTGTCGTGAGTGCCTAAAGGACAGCAGCAGGATGCCCTGAAGGGTTTAGCAGTTTTGCCGATGATACTCACGACAGTGAATCACCCAGTCTTGTAAACACAAGTTTTGCTTTTTTCCTAAGTGGCATCTTGGAATCCATCATGAAGCTACTACACCCTCCGGAAAATATGGAGGAGCATGACCTTCTGGAGTGAGGGTGAGGATGACCTTGGAGTTGGCCAAGACCGTCCGCGCTCCATCCTCCAGAAGGGAAATTGCTGATAGGATCTGTATTCGGACGGAGCACAGAGTAGGAAAGCGTCCTCCGGGATCCCCCCCGGGGTGCTCCGATGTGATTCTCTAAATGGTCATCCCACCATAAGATGACCCACAGGCCCCCATTTCATAGGCAACCAGCCTCCCATCAGTTTGGTTCCATAACCCAACCCTATCACTATACTCTGAGATGGCTCAGGGGTTCTAGCAGGGGCTTCCAGAACACCGACCCTTCCATCCTGGGATCCGTTCCAAGCTGTGCTCGACCATCACACGACCAAGCCAGGCGTATTTTCTGCCTGATGACCAAGCAGTACCACAGCCGACAGAGGTCCCTTCTTAAGCCCAGGAGGTTCTTCCCAACAGAGGAACCTGATGGAAAGGCCAGCCGGCGGTCCCTGGCTCCTGGACTGGCATTTGTCTTGGAAAAGGTAGACGTAGAATGTGAACGAACGCTCTCCCCGTAGTGCTGTGGTATGGTAGGAGCATGACACACAGAGAAAGACGTAGTTTTAACAGTTGATATGGTGACGATAACGATGCCTTTGTTCCCTGTTTGCGACAAAGACCCTGCACTTTCTCCAGACGGCCCCTCAGAATGGTCCCGAGCACAGGGCTGCCTCCGAGCCTGCCTGAGGCAAGCAGACTCATGCAGGGATGCCCTTTGTGCCAGGGCCCCAGAGCCAGGAGGCAATGGCTCCACGGGAGGGGCCACCTTACCCGGGGCCCCGCCTGCTCGGCTCGCACGCGGCCCGCCGGAAGATAGGCCCGGTCTGTGTTCCTCGTGTGAGTCAAGGTTGGGCTTGCTGGCCTCAGGGACATCTCATTTCTAGCAAACCTCCAAGGGTCTTTGCCCATCCTCGGGACATACACAGTAGATCCCCATTGAAGAAACATGTCTCTTTTCCTTTAGCAGCTCTGCATGGTGTTGTGATGTTGAGTTGGGCATTCCACTAGAGTAGATCATGCCACGTTGACTAAATACACAATTATTGATTCTATGAGCAGGCACCGCCTTCGAAAACGTCGCTTGGCGGTTGCTCGGCTCCGCCCGGGAGGAACCACTTGGACACCTGCTAAACGCAGTTACACAGCAATACAGAAGTCAGTGTTATGTTAGAATGTGCTACCGTGTGTTAGCCTATTGCAGTCAAAGTCATAGTGATGTTAGAACTAAGTAACCCCTCACTGGGTGAACTGAAGTGTTGCCCTCACCAGCCCTGCCCTTCGGTACTTGAGCTAATTCCCACATTGCCCTGGCTTCGTTCCTTCGTCGTTGGCACCCATCACGTGTTGCTCTTAACCTCAAACATGGGGGCACGGCAGACGCTGTGTCCCATCCTCACAACCCCTGCCCCCCACCCCGCCCCACACACCATTAGGACCCGGACCTCTCTCAACATGGAATCTCCCGGCTGTTCTCCTCCTGGGCTGGAGTGGTTTCTACAGACCGACGCTGTAGCCTCCCCACTGCCTAGGACCCACCAACCCTCACCAGCCTCTTCCTAGTGTTTGGGAGACATGTCTGAGCCCTGCAACCACCCCTGCCCTCCACACACTGGATGAGGTTCCGGGGCGAGGGTGGGGGAATGTCCGCGGAGGGGAGGGAGCTGACGGGCTGGCCCACTTGGTGATTATTGGAATGGGGTCACACCTTATTTATCTGGCCCCTGCAGTTTCTGTGTTGCATATTTGTGTTTGAAGCATATTAAAATGAACTTGAGGGACCTTCTGTGATATGCACTTGATGTACCTGTCAGCCTGGCCCTGTTGGACTCCAGGAAATTGAGGCTGGGATCCCAGGCAGGGAGAAGTTTGGCAGGCTACGTTCCCTTTCTGCGTGTGTCAGGGTCAGCTGATGGTCACCAAGAACCCCTCTCCCCAGACACAGCAGGTCCAGGGGCCCTGCAGCTGTCTTCCAGCAAAGACCCCCCAGCAGCCCTGCCCTGTACTAGGGAAAAGCTCAGAGGCTCTGCTTGGCAAGGCCATCTTCATGCGCTGGGGCATGTTCCCGCAGGAACAGGGCTGGAAAAGGACACAAAAGACTGAGGACGATCCCCTCACCACTGATTTCAAAATCAGACCTAAATAGATCTATGGTTCTGCCCCAAAGAGAGTATGATGTGTCCTAAAGCCTGTCAGTTTTATCTGGATCAACACAGATCTGTCTCTCCAGTGACAACGGCCACTGTCATGCAGTTCCTTATCATGAGCTCTTTCCCCAAGCCGAGGGGCTGGGGCCTGGTGTGGGGGGAGCACAGGACCCTGGGGGGCTCTTGAGTAGTTCCCCCAAATGCGGGCGGGACACCTCTTTCTACCCGAAAGCACTTGCCCTCACTCCTCCCCCGCCTCAGGTTGGCCAGCTGACCCTGCAGTGTCCACGTGGGCCTGGCCCTTCCTGGGGTTCCAAGGGAGACCCCCCGGGTTTTGCAGGCATGTGGGAGAAACAGGTACTCTACAGAGACCCCAGCAAGCCCGCCCTCCAGAACAGCTGCCGAACAAGGGACCCCATACAGGCGATAAATCATGTCAAGTCACTTCAGGATGTGACAGGACCACCGTGGTTTCCCTCTGAACCACCCACGCCTTCAGATGGTGGATGCTGACTACCTGTTGATTAACGATCTTAATCGTCATCAACCTATCAAACCTGGTCAACCTGTCCCAAACTGTTTCTTTTTTTCTTTCGGGGTGTCTTGTGCCTTCCACTTTTATAGCCATTACTTTTCACTGTCCTTCCCCCTACACACGAGGGAAACAAGGTGCCCAGCAGCACCTCCACTTCACCAAAGTGAAGTGACTCGCCCGCTGGCACATGTAGGAAAAGAGGTCAGCGCTGGCTTCCTCCTGCCTGTAGAAAGCTCCGGCCCCTCCCCTAGGTTACCTGCAGCAGGCAGAGGAGATCTTTGAAGACAGCTCACTCAGCGCCCTCCTCTGTGCCCGCCACCCCCGCAGGGGCGATATGGACTGGCGCATCAGGAGGGGAGTGGTGGAGGAGTTAAGTGTGGGTCGATACCTCAAAGCCGGACACTTGCCGCCTGCTATTGGAGTTGAGAGCTGTTCTCATGGCTGGTGCCCATGATGCAGCATCCGTATCCTGCTGTCAAGTGGCAACTCGGGGACCACACCCTGTCATCACGTCCATGGTCCTCAAGGGTCAGAGTGCTGCCCGTTGGAGAGTTTGGGCCCCCAGACTTAAAAAAAGAAAGCCACCACCAAAGGCTGGGAGCCTTTCCTGGGTGTTCATTCACTTAAATTGGCGAAATGTCTTTTAACTTCCTGAAACAAAAACAGGGCCACCCAAGGTGTCCTGAGCACCCCACCAAGCTCGGGTTCTCGCACTCAGCGGGGAGGGAAGATGCACTCAGGAGGGATGGGCTCCTTTGCCTCACTCACCACATCTCCCAGTTTCACCCGTGCCAGCACCGAGCGGGGATCAGATGGTGTGCAGCTCTGAGTTGGGACCAGCCTGCTGCATGGGACCAAGGGCCCCGCCCGGTGCTCTGTGCCTCCAGCCCAGGGTAGCAGGCCTGAGGCACCCACTCCCAGACCCCCGTACAGCTGCTGCTGTCCGCACAGTGTGTTCTTGTCTTAACTGCACCCAAATTAATGTAGTGGAGCCGTGCTGCCATCGGCCCTCCCCTGCCACACTGTAAAGCGCAGGCACTCAGTAACTTCGTCGTTTCAAGGAGCAACACCTCCAAGCATCCATGGGAAAGTCTAACCTGCAGGTATCTCTTCCCCAACTCAGTCCCGAGCCACGGGGATCCGGAGCTGACGGGTTGGCCAGAGCGCTGCCTTCATTAGCAACGGCGGCACCTGTTTTTATTCGCTGAGCCTTTACTCACATTGCATTTTATTCAACAGCAGCGTTTACGGCTCAGTGGGCAGCCAGAGTTTGGTAAAATTAAACTGTACCCTTTTGAAGAAGGGCGTACAGGGTTACCCACAGTTGGCGTCCCAACCCTCCCTGCCGGCTCTGTCTGGTTGTTTTCAAGGCTGGGCAGGAATACGCAGCCTAGTGAGGAGCTCGGGAGGATTCCTCCGGAGCTGCCGATGCCCAGCTGTTTTGAGGCAGCTTTTGACTCCCCAGAAGTGTTTCATAACCACACTTCCAGGGAAAGCTTGCTCCAGGTGGCTCCCCATCAGACCTCCCGCCTGGAATCCCCAGTCGGGGCTCAGGGCTCCCTAAGAGATGGCTGAGATGGGGCCGGGGGGCGGGGCTGCTCCTCGGGCTGCCCACCCCGCACTGGCCACTAGGTGGCGCTGCGACGCCGCGGGAACCGAGCTCCGGCTCGTGTTCTGGGAGGTGGGCTCTAGGTGCCTGGTGGCTCAGGAAGCCAGACGCTACCTGCCCGCGTGGCCACTCCCCGGGGCCGGGGACCCTGCGCTCGGCTCACCGGCGCCTGCAAGCTGTCGGCAGGACCTCTCACCGAGCGATCGCTTGCGGGGGTCCGCCTTCTGCCAGCCCGCGGCCCCGGCCACAGGGCACACTCTGGCTGCTGTGGAGCAGGGAGGCGGCACACAGTCCGAGCTTTGGGGCCTGGTGCCAAGCGGAGGATGGCGCTGGTGGGGGGCGGGGGTTGGCTTGCAGACTGATTCTCCTGTAAACCTGGTGTGAACCTGCCGCAGCTCCCCCTGCCCTGCTCTCCTAGGGCTCCGGGTGTCTGCTGAGAACACGCCCAGGTTGGGCCTTGCCTTCCGCTGGCAACCAACTTCTCCGTGTGGTCATTGAATCGCTGCCTGGTAGTGTCTGAGAGTTAAGACCCCTGGACAGAGTCGGCCTCCTGTCCAAGAAAAGGCTTCCTTCCCTGGGGGTGGAGGGGATGCGGGAGAGATGCAGCCCCAGGGACAGCTGCAACCCTCCCCCCACCCCATCCTCCTGCACAGACTGTGTGCAGCAGAGGACAGGGCAGGGCTGAGGTGTACGTGGTGCGAGGCGGCTGGCGCATGGGCACCCAAGGGCTTCGGTGGATGAGCGGCTTTATGCCCCTGGGGGGCAGCAATCTTGGTGCACAGACAGCCCCCCTCAAACCCAAGCCAGGTCTGGAAGGAGTGGGAGGTGGGGAGATGGCATGAGAGGATCCTAAACTGAGGGCTGGGGGATTCCCTGGTTGAGGGACTGGACTTTGGAATGAGCATTTGCACCAAATGCCCCAAGGCCAATGAAACATCACAACATCCGGCTGTGGAGAAACAGAGGATGCTAAAGAAGGGAAGGGCAGGATCTGGAACTCTCTGTGAGGCGCTGCCAAGCTTGGGGACCCTACCGGCGGTAGTCTTGAGATCACACTGTGCATGCCAAAGCCATAGAATTTATTAGAGTTGGCAGAAGCATGAGATACTGTACCACAAAATAATCTGATTTTACAACATATAGTAGGAAGTTGTCAACATACAGTGTTGTCAGCAAAAATGGGATACAGAGCAGAATTTCACATTTTTTTAAGGGGTGGACATGGACGCTTGTCCTTAAAATAAAAACAGGAGAGACCAGCAGAGACAGCCTGGTTTGCAGTGGGCATCAGATTCTAAATCTAGTATTACAATTATAAGAAACTATAAGAAAACTATTAGAAAAATAGAACATCAAACAAGCAAAAATATTATACAATTTACATAATAAGAAACACAATTCTTTTAATAATGGCTCCATGTTCAGTAGAAGAAAAAGTTTACTGGAGAAACCACAGCTCTGTGGGTTTGATAATAAACCAGCCCTCACTGGGATCATCATCCCGTGCTTTAGACCCATCGATGCTGGAAGGCACAACTTAAGCGGGAAACTTACTTTAAATATATATTACAACTTCTCAAATCGAAAATAAGTCCCAAGCTTTAAAAAGTTTGTCATCAAGAAACACAACATCGTATACCTTGTTAATTAATTAACAGTCAAAGCACATCTTCCCAGCCCTGCTTCCTGACCCTGCTCATACCCTGAGACCCTGAGAAGATCAATTGCTGGACTTCACAGCCAAGGTCTTGATCTCATGGGGGTTTTTAGGCCGGCAGTTCCACACACTTACAGGACCATCGGGGTCAGGGGAAGGGGGTTCCTTGATAACTGTGCCCTGAGGCCCTTGGCCGGTCAGTGTCCCACTCAAAAGAGCACTGCTGCTCCATGAAGCAACGGGCACAGAAAGACTGGATTATAGTGACGAATATCAAAGTCAGTTGACATTTTCTTCTTTTGCCATAAAAACCCATCAGGCATCATAACCATGATGATGAAATATGGAGTGTAGCTTCTTGCAGCACTGGATCAGTGAATCATTTCATTACCAAAAAAAGTCCATAGGAGTCTGACAAAATGTCTATCTCACTCCCTGAGGAGCCTTACATACAATACTCTCATTATGATGTCAAACATATATCTGAAGTTATACAGAACCACCATACATAGCATATATTTAGTTCTATCTGCCAAGAACTTTGTAACAGTTCCACACACAGGCACACAAATGTTGCACACCTATGGCCAGCAGAGTGCAGACAGGCCTGCAGACACACATCTCTGTCCATGCGAGAACACATCGGCGATGGGGCCTGGCACGAAGATTCCTCACTCCCATCTTGGTGATCATGGCTTTTGGGTGCTGACAGGACAATCAACTTTGATGAGATGTATACAAGTGAGACACGCAGATCAGAAGACGGTCCCTGCTCAGAGCTGGCAGGTGTCCTCTCCTGGTGATGGCCCCAAAATGCCCGAGTCCGTCTATACTCTGGCTGGGGCCGTTCCGAGGCATGTCCACACTCACCCAAGGAACCCACCCTTGGACCCTGGACTCACAGCCGTGGCTAGTGTTAGGCTAGAGACCATCCCGGGCAGACTGCAGAACTCACTCAGCTCTGAACACCCGCTGGGTGTTGCAAGGAAGGCATGCAGTTCAGTTCGTGCCCACTGCCATGGACGAAGCCCAACAAGCAAGGGCCAGAGGCCTCAGCCGGGGGCACACACAGGCTGTGCCAAAGGTACAGAACAGGGTGTGCCAGAGCCTCGAGAGCTGGGGGCAGCTGAAGCCCCCAGAGTGCACACACAGCAGGCAGGCAGCCTGTGATAGCCAAACCACAGCACACAGGACCAGGAGGCCGATCTCTTAAGTGAGATGACTCAGTGGAACCGAACCACAGGTTGGGGAACTGGAGAGGGAGAGGTTCTGACAACAGTATTGATTTAGAGTCTTTCCAAAACACCCTAGGAAAAATGGCCCTATCTACTCTTACAGGTTTGGAAAAACAAATCAGGCCCCAAGTTGGGTGGAAGGGGTGTGAGCTGGTGGGGTGGGGTGAGGGGAATGCAAAGGCCCTATCTCCTGCCCAAGGCCCCCTCCAGGAAGCAGGCTCAGCCTCACTGGCCCACAGGGTCTGACTGCTTCCCTGGAGACCCCTCACACTCCTCAATCATCAGCAGAGGTCCTGAGGCCCTGCTGTTGGCTTCTCTGTGAGTCTTCATGGGGTCACAAAAACAGAAGGGCAGAGGGCACTTCGGGAGGCAGGAAGGGGTACTTGTTTGACACAAATGGGTCTTACCAATATGGCTTTTTGCAACTGGGTCACAGATAAAAGCAGACACAACATTTCCAAAGGGCATGTCTCTAGAAGTGTGGAATTTCTGATGGTATAGAAAATACTGGCCAAGCCATGAAACTGATAATCATATTCTCGCTTGGGGGGTAGGGAGGCCAATTGTTGGGCATTTCTGGTGGTTATTTCTTGCCTGTGTGTGTGCATGCCCCGGCGCGTGTATGTGTTTATTTCTGGGGAAGGAATGAAGGATGGGATGGGAAAAAGCCTAACAGCGCTGGGGAGACTGACCCCAAACATCATTCCTTACATTACCACCCTCATACACAGAAGAAAAAACCCCTGGCAACTGAATGGAAATTAGTCTCCATAAAAGCACAGTGACCATGACAACTATTTCTCTGCGGGACCTTCAGGTGTCCTTTTCCGAGGCTTCTGGAGGCACTTCCCACTTTGGGGTGAGGAAGGAGGACCCTCCCACTCCAGGAGCTTCGCATTCCGTGGGATGGCATCAGCGAACACATCTTGTCAGTCGGCAGAAGGAGACACGTTGCCAGCTGAAATGTCATCTGTATACAGTCTATTGCCTGCTGTCTTGCACAGAAATTTCAGCCAGAAAAAGATATTAAGGTAAAAAAAATTTTTTTTTCTCTCTCTCCCCTACACTTTTCTCAGATATTACCTTTCCCTCAAGTTCTCTTTGCCTATGTGGGAAAGTAACAGACAAATCAAGCCAACAAATAGCTAACAAATTCTAAGAAGACAGCAGACAACCAAAACCCCATGAAATAAGTTAATATTTATCAAAATATTATACAGCACCAATCTACATAAATTTAAATACCTTTCTTTGGAAACCCATGCTCTGAGCCCTTATGCTCCTCCCTCTATAACATTCACAAATGATATTTAGAATAAAGCTTCCAGGCAGGTGATCAGGGCCTGGGGCAGAGGCCAAGCTCTTGGCCACCGGCCCACCAGCCCTCCACTGACCGACCCTGCCATTTGGCTGGCCCACAAATTCTTGCAATTCTCTCCGAACCTACTGAGGGAGATCAGACAAGTGCCGTCAATTTACCAGGCTTATTTCTACCAGATTTGTGTCCAAGGTCGGACAAGAGGGAAGAAGTGGGAGTCTGAGCTGCAAAGCAGCATTTACATTTTCTAGGGTGTCCACATGCCTTCCTCCCTCCCCTCCAGTTCACGTGAGGCCCTTCTGTCTCCCAAGTCACGTTCTCATGGGAAGGAAGACTGCGTCAGTGTTCTCGTTTCCTTGGGCTCCTCTCCGCAGAGTGGGTGAGAGTGTGGGGTGCTGCAGGGTCCGAGGAGGGAGCACGGAGCATGGAGCTGCAGGGACCCAAGCCGGCTCTGGGACTGACAGAGGCAGGGGGTCCAGGGCCAGGTTACGATCCAGATACAAATCCACAACGCTTGGACAGCAGTATGACCCCCACATTCTCACGCGCAGACCCCACGCTTGCAACAACACACCAAGGAAATATTTGGTCATTTTCCAAGTTAACACGAAGTGCCAACTTAATTTGGAGTGATTCGCAGATGCTAACAGAGGACTCGGTTTGATTCTATCTAAGGAGGGGCCAAACAGATCCTGTTGGGACCAGAAGCAGCGAGCGGGGCCGGCCACTGTCACCTCAGAATGAGTGGACACCTGCCTTGAGAACCTTACAAGACTCGAAATGCTAACCCACAAGCATCAGAGGGCAGGATTTAGTGATTGGCAAAGACCCACAGAATACAGCGTTCTAAGCTCTACTAATCTAAGGCCAGTCCCACAGGAATGCAGTGCCACACTCCAGTTGCTTGGGACACACAACTGTTGGCGCGAGATACCAGAAGCAGCCAGAACCAGCCTGGGGCCTGGAGCGAGAGAGTGCGGCTGGGGGAGGTCCCCACACTTGGGCACCAGGAGAGGCGGCCCTGCCTTGGTCCTGCTGCCGCGTCCCCACAGCGGCGCTCCCTTCCTCCTGGTCAGTGACGGAAACGCCTGCCCTCAGCACCACTGGAGTGTGCGGGGCTGTCCGGTGTAGCAGCAAAACCCCTGACTGGAAGGGGAAGGAGGAGAGAGCTTACAGTCCTCACAGCCTCTTCTGGAAGCAACGCAGGGAACAGGAATGGGAGAAGGAAACCAGTCTTGCTTTTCCTTTTTAAGGTAAACTGCTGTCCTTTGGCTCCAGGGGCAAGACTTCTGGGGACGTATGTTTTGGAGTACTCACCTTGCCTCTGCAGCCGGCCTTGGGGGCCACCTGGGGAGATGGCTATGGAGAGTCTGGAGTGTGCACATGTTTAATACCAGAATGGTCCCCAGGGAGGGAGGCCCGGATTCCCAAGGAGACGAGAAACAGTGACTTCCATTCTGCCTGAGCACACAGCAGCATGCACACGGAGATGGAGAGGACGGGGCCGCTTTCCATGTTCAGAGGGGTGTTAGGAGCCGCGGTGGCTAGCTGTGGCCAAGCGGCCCCTGCTGGGGAGCTGTCCGAGATGACGGGCCCTTGTGCACCTGCTGCGGAGCGAGTCTAAGCAGGACACACGGGCTGTGGGCTAAGGCTGCGTTTCAGGTAGCTGCAGCGTCTGCTGCACTGGGGCTGTGTAGATGTGGGTGGGTCCTGATGCACTGGTGGACAGAGTGAGGTGCTCCCAGGACCTCTGCGGGCATCCCTCGGGGTTGTGGTCACCTCTGAGGGAGGGGCTGCATGTCACTTGCAATGGTCCAAATTGCCGTCAGGAGTCCTTGCTTGGTCAGCGGCTAGGGAAGCCTCCTCGCTGTGCCACAAACCATAACCAAAATAGATGATGAAGCCTGCAGGCCGAGAGCAGAGCGCGCATGTGAACACAGCTGGTGAAGGAGCCCACCCAGGAAAGCCTCTCCACGCTGCCTGTCCTGGGCCCGAACCCAGCACAAGCAGCCCCCACGGGCAAACTTTCTGCCCTCGGAGAAATGACACAACTTTGACTAACATCTGCAAAAGCAGCTCTCCCACCTCTACATGCAGCAAGGGCACATGCCCTTCTGGAGAGCCTCACACTGGGCTGGATCCTGAGCAGGGGGAGCAGCTAGGCTAGGGGCCCCGGGACGAGTGCTGATCCCGCAGCTTCATCTGCTCACCACCCAGCTTGTGCCCTGGAGCTACTGATGGGCCCGTGCTGCTCCCTGCCAGGGTGGGATTTCCAACGGGCATCACGGCTCCCCAAGCTGTTCGCACGGCCTCCGGAAGCCCACTGTCTCTGTTTTCTCTACTTATGTGGCTGTCAGATAGGAGGCGGCATTCAAGTCGCCTGCAAGCGTGTGTAACACAGGAGTTCAGTCTGTTCTGATGTCCAGGACTCCAGAGGTCCCTCGGTGGGGCCCAGAGATCTGAGCTTCTAACCATCCGCTCAAGCACTACCGTCGTCTGGCCCTGAGGCAACCTTCATGCCAGAGGGCAGGCCTCAAAGCCCTGGAACTAAGCTAACGGCTTGGAGCCCAAGACTCATGTCTAGTACGCTTAAAACAGGGGTCGTCCGCCGTCGCAGGGGAATGTGTGCCTCACCCTGCGGTGTGGAGGAATGTGTGCCGATCACACACGACTGCACACACTGACCAGCTCTCCCACAGGAAGGCTCTACAGGGGACGTCTGTCCAACCAGCTGCAAGCCACACTTTGCAGACAATGTGAGGCCTGCAGAGAAGGATCTCCAGGCGGCAGCTATCTGCCCCCCAAGCGTGGTGACCCAGGGCGGAGGCTTTGGCAGAAACAAAGTCCTGGCGTTATAGCTCTTGTCACCAACACTGAGGGTGAGAGGAAACTCCTTGGTCACCAGCACTGAGGAAGGAGCCTGAGTCCATTTCCTGCAGTTCCTGGGTTGGATACCCAGGTAGGGGGTAGGCCACGGGCGACCTACAACAGGGCCAGCACCCAAACGGTGACCCCAAATCTCCCACATGGGCCAGTGGGCAGGGGCTTGCTGGGCTGGGGAGGGTCATGGTCCAGGGAGATAGACTGGTGCTTTGTCAACAGTAGACCATTGCCTTGTTCTTGTTACCTTCAACTCTTGCCATGACATAACTAGCTCAGGCAAGAGCAATTAAAATGAAAAGTATCTGAAAGGGAGGGGAGACCCTCACTGAGGGAAAACCCCTGACTACATGTGTTTTCATTATGCTTTGAGATTGGAAATGAGAGAGGCTCAGTGACAAGAGGCACAAGTTGTAGAAAAGACAAATGACCAGCGTAGACAGGTTCGGGGCCTGGGGCAGAGGGGCCTCCGAGAGAGGCCATCACAGTAAAACCCTGACCTCACATACCTATCAGCATCCACACTGCAAACCGGACCCACGTGCCTTGGTCCAGCTGCATCATCAGATAGACGTTCACAAAGATGCTCAGGACGGGAAGTAGCGGCAGGAAGGGCACCTGCAAAGAAGAGTGGGGTGAGGGGGGTGCATTGTCAAGTCTGTAGGGGGTGGAGTGCAGGGGGTGTTGCCTTTGAGTCATTTAGCAAAAATGCCCTAAGAAAAGCCCCTACCCCTGAAACAGATGGACTGCGCTCTTTATATGGGGAAGAGAAGGTGAGTGCACCCCAACCCACACACATATGCACAGCCGCACCCCTGCACCGGCAAACTCTAATAGGTGGGGGTTTGGTTCTAGGCTACCAAGTGCCAATGTGGACTCTACTCTAATTTTCCCCTCTTGCTAATCTCCTGTTTAAGAAGGGGCTAGAAGAGGGACTTCTCCTTATCTCCAACACTGAACTACTTCATTACTTGTGTAAGCTAAAATGCAGACACCTTGGTCACCTCCAAGGCTTAGTAATGCGATGCGCCAGCCACATACGTTAGATGGACACATGTGAGCTACCCCAGCAGTGAGCTGCGTCACTGACACCTAAGAGCTACAGCAGGGAGGGGTGCCTTCTTCCAGGGTCGGGTCCCCACCCGTTGTCCCTGAGGCTGGCCAGCCAGCCCCTCTGCTCCACACAGCCTGGCCTGGCAGAGCTCACGCAGGGCGCAGAAGGCCTGGGATCTGGGGCACCTACCACAGAGCCTACCAGGAGGTTCCCTGCGGGCAGAGCTGCTCACCTTAAATGAAAGCTTGGTCTTGCTCTCAGGCTGCCTCCAGATGATGATGGTAACCAGGGAGCAGAGGAGGACAGATCCAGCAAGCACAAAGATGGCCCACAACTCCGCTTTTGTCAGAGCCTCCTTTCCGAGCACGGCAACAATGCAGAAGGTGAGGATAAGAATTGCTAAGAAGGAGGGAGAGAGGGGTGCAATTCAATCTTTTTTCAGATCCCCACAGATAGCCCCAAAACCCACGGAGAGGGAGGCTCCATTTCTGCAGCCACCAATTACGGTAAGGGCAGAGCAGCTGACATCACAGTCCAGGAGCAAGACAGATGCTTATCTCTATCCCTTCCAGCACTTGCCTCCACCACCCGGGACAAGAAACCCTGCAATACCAACAAGCAGGACCCCAAACACCTTACAGGGAAGGGCAGGCTCTTACCTATGAGGCTGGTTGAAATGTTCACAATTAGCCCGGAGAATTTGCAAGGCTCCATATTTTTGGGTGAGAGTATGTTTTTCAAAGAAAACCGTTCTGCTTCTGGTAAAAAGCCTGTCTGGGAATCACTGGTGCTCACCAATTCATTCTGGTCCACTTGATCGAGCTCATCGGTAGTTCTGGCCATCTGGTATACCATGTTAGGTTGCTCTGGCTGATACCTGTAAAGAAAGGTATTGTGTGACCATCAAAATGTGCTTTCATTGGGCAAAAGGATACATATTGACTCAAGTTCTTAGTAAGCTTTCAAAGGTAAATTGCCCAGGACACAAGGCATAAAATGGGAAGAAGATGGTCAGAACGATGCATTCTCTGGCAAAGTAGATACAGAGGAGGAGACCTGAGTCCTCGGCTTCTTTCTGTTTCTGCTTCTGGGCAATACCCTCCTCCTTGGGGTCTCAATTTGAGGCAACTTGACCTTCCCCATGAACTAGCCCAAAGGAATATCCTGAGATGGTTTCCCTTGCTCTGAGTAATAGTACTGGCCCTTGGATGCTTATAATATTTGGCCACTTCCAACAAAACTACAGCTGAAGGGAGCTAAAAGTACAAACAGAAATAGGAAGCTGTGACATTAGGATCCTGTTTGGTGCCAAGAGCCAGAGAAATGTGTCGGCAAGCTGATGGATTTGAGAAATTCTCTTTGTGAGACTTAATTGCATCAATTTATTTTTAAAACTCCAAATGGCTTAGAATAAACAACTTTACAGAGCTGGCCGAAAGACTGGGCCTGTGGCATGATTTCCAAGACATAAGCTTCCTGCAAGTAAAGCATTCATTTTAAACGAGGCTCCTTATCTTCCCACCCAAAATGAACAGAGCTCCAATCTTTTCTACCAGCGACGAAAACCAGAGTGCTTTCTGAATTATTTTGCATCTAATCTAAGTGTGAGCATAAAGATATTTAACCATTTTTTACTGATTCACTTATGTCAACACCATTTGGTCAAATGAGAGTGTAAGGAGAACCTCAGAGAAGACTCCAGGGCTGAGCCCTCAGGACGGAATAAACGGTCACAGAACTAGCAAACTAGTTTTAGCCAATGCTACACGGCCACGGCTGAGGTTCAGCCCGTTTTACACAGAGTAGGTGCTAAGCATTCCTGAAATGGGACAAATGGAGTAAATGCCCTTGCCAGTATAAATGCCCGAAAGGAAGTAATGAGGCTTTGCCCAGGTGACCAACACTGAGTCTCCAGGACTCCATATTCTCATGATAAATGTTCCCTTGAGCCTTTCCTGGTAGTGAGGAAGCAGAACCCTGTCCTTTCAGAGCGAAGGACAGCTGGAGCCCAGGGCTGTGCCTGGGAAGGGGGTACACCGAGGGAGCTGAGAACACAGGGCACCACTCCTGGGCCCTGAACTGCTTTACCTCGGCCATCCAGGGGCTGGCCCAGCGTCCACAAAGCTGACACGGCCAGAGCCTGGGAAGTCTTGCTCAACATTCACCTCGGCCACTCAGTGCCATGTACTGGGACTGACTTCTCTTGGGGCAGCTTGCGGTGTTGCTATAGGACAGCACTGCCCTAAGAATCATACAAGGATTCTCCCAATTCCCACCAGGATTAGTCCCCAGTACCCTCCAAGCTAAGACCCTGGACCAAACTGAAATCATTACCCTAAGCCTTCAAAAATTCTGTTCCCTGGACCAGGCCCAACAGTTAGGCTGAGAAGCTGTCACCTCCCTCCTCCTAACATCCCGCCAGAAAAATGAGGGCACGTGATAGTGAAAGGTGAGCCCCCTGACTCTTTTCAATGATGTTTTCTGTGACTAGACTCTCAACCACCAAATCCCACACTCTCTAGGGCAATTCCCAAAGGAACTAACAAGAACCTGAAATTACACCTTATAAACCATTAACCTGAACTTTCAAAAGGCTAACAGGGTACATCTTCACTATCTATCATGGAATCCGGAAAAGCCATACATACCGTAAGACCAACACACAGGCAGCCACCAAAGAGTAAGCCAGGAGAGTGCCAATCGACATGAGGTCCACCAAGTCCTTCAGGTCAAAGAGAAAGGCCATCACAGCTGAGGAGGAGACAAGCATCAGGATCCACAGATGGCCCACAATCACAGCCAGAACCACCACCCACCCACGATCCAGGGTATACAGGGGGAGCTGCTTTTACTTGCTTCCTCACCCCAGCCCTTTCCATGGAAAGACACTGTGACGACATTGCTTAAAGAGAAGAAATGCTCAGGATTAAATCACATTAACGGTCCTCAGCAGATAGTAACAATAATTAACATTTATATGAAGAGCACTTCCATGAACAGGACCTTTCTTGATCGTCATGGCAACTCTGCAAGCTATCACTACACTATGATAGAGAAACTGAAGTCAGACATGTTGGAAGACTTATTGAAGGTCACACAGCTAGGAAGTGGAAAAGTCAGGATCTCAACTAGGTTCTTGTGGCGGAGCCCAGTGCATCTTTCTCTGCACTGTACAGACTCATAGACAGTTACATGTTATCTATCCATCTGCCCACAAACCATCCACCCGTCATCCATGGATCAATCCATCCTCTGTCCATCCATCACCTATCACCCATCCATCCATTCGGCCATCACCTACCCATTCATTCATCATCCATCTGGCACACACTGAGAATACGCTGGTCAGCGCACCCCAGCAAAGATGTACACCATCAAAGTGGGCAGACCAGAGAGTCTCCAGCTTCCCCGAGTATATCATCCAACACAGGCATCAGTAGGCAACAGTGATGAGCAGGTGGATGAGGTCAAGTCCAGTGCTCTGGGAGGATCCACAGGGGCTCCTAACCCAGACAGCTGAGTATGGAAAGCAGTGCTATCTCCAAACAATACTGGTACCTCTACCATGACCCCATTTATAAAAATCTACAACATGCATGCTTATTTGAAAATCTTTTGTAATTTTTGTGAGAGTCTATCTCTCTATTTATATGGGTACACTTGTCTGGTTTCCCATTTAAACAACTTGGATAGATCTACTTTGGGGTATTTTCAAATCATAGGCAATCAACACAAGTTAAAACAGAAACACAAAACCATTCCTTTTCCACAAATATTTCTCAAGCCCCTACGGACTACTCCAACTAAAACAAATTTACATTGAGGGTAGATAACAGGATCAAAGAGCAATGCCGGGCCTTCTGGATAGTCAGAACAGTGTCCAGCTGTGCAGGCTGCAGATGCCTATGTCCCCACCCACAAAGAAACTCCAGCCAGACTTTTTCCATGTGGGGTGATTTCAGAAAACCAAATACCCATTGACCACTCCTGCCAAATGAAAAGAAAGAGTAAATCCTGGTTTGGTGAATGCACGTACTTTATAGTCACTTTAAAGATTATAGTTTGAGCTCCTCTGATCAGCACAGGAAGGGAATTAAAGTCCAGTCTTTAATATGATCAAATTACATGTAAATCCTGAAAGAATATTAACTAGTTCCCGTTCTTCATCTCTTAAATATATTGGTCATATTCTGACATGTGGTGTCCCTTAACCTGAACATTGAGATCGTGGTCAAGAATGTACAATTACACAACAAATTTGTTAAATAATGAAAAACTAGCTTTCTTTCGTTATGTGACATTAATTCACAATACTAAACACACTTTGATAAAGGGGTAGATACTATTAACAACAATCCATTCATTTAAGATGGTCAAATGTCTTACCAGTGGCTATTTGACTAGTCCCTGCGGTACAGAGGGTGAACTGGTATCATATGTCCTAATATCCCAAAAAGACCGTGGAAGGAGCCAGCCACTTTGGCATAAAAACCAATCAGGAACTGAAAGCCAGGTCTCCTGGGTGTGGGTATACCCCCTCACTTAACCTCTCTGTACAACAGGCTGGATTATGGCTGTCTCTTGGGGCTGGGAGAAGCAATTATTGGGGGAGAAAATATAGAAAACCAATAGCACAGTCCTTCGATGCTCCCCTTTTCTTAATCAGGGGCCCCTGGAATATCGCAGAGCCCCAAGGTTCTTTGTGTATGGATTTCAGCTGTCAAAACCATCCTCTTGGGGGGGAACCTGATACTTGATAAGATAAATCTTCTCTAAGCCTGCCATTATAAACTTATAGCAATCGGCCTCCCCCGCAACACCCCCGATATCTCCTGGAGAACAGGTAGCACATTACCTAAAACACTGATCTTAAGGGCTTCTCATTACCGTGAGGATCCACAGGCTAAGAGACACAGAGAATGAACTTCCAGTACTAACTAAACAGTCTTCCAGCTTGTTACCATGCAAGAAGGTGTCATCCCACCAAAGTCTACTGAGGAACATTCAGAAAATGGGAAACACAAGTGGCTCTGTAGGGATAGTGGGTGTTCTAAGCTCTGTCCAATGAGAGGATAATCATAATAAAAGGATTCAAACATTTTTGAGAATTCCATCACATCCTCTGTAAAACTGGCCTCTGCTTTTAGTCAAAAGGGTGGCTATCTTACAGGAAATCAGGTTCCAAGGGTGAAAACCAAAAGTTAAGAAGACCAGCTCTAACTTCTCACAGACCAGCACAATTCAAGGTATTTCCCTAGGGACCAGCAGTAACTCCACTGTTAAAATACTGGCAGGTGGGATTAGTTCCAGTTCTTACCAGCAATGGCACCTGAGGTCAACGTGGCAATTATTGGTGTTTTGGTCCTATCGTTGATTTTGGCCAAAAATTTAAATAGCAGTCCATCTTCAGCCATGGCATAGATGACTCGAGGCATGGGAAACATGGAACCTAAAAGACTGCACGGGAGGGAAAGGCAAAAAGCACATGTAACACTATCCCATCAGGAAGAGAGGCCTCCTAACATGATCACTACGTGGTAGACCATGCTGCCCTGAACTCCTCACCGAGAAATGCCACCCTCCAAACTAGGGGAAGCCCATGACTGGCAGACAAAATTCATCGCATCAACCCCAGAAAAAGCACTTACTGTATGTGCTCAGTGAAAGAACAGCTTAACCTAACAAACATGCATGGGATCTTCTTCATAGTTCTTAGGAAAAGGAAATTTTGTATTTATTCCCACAGTATTTCTAGCTGAATCAAACAGAATATAAAAGCCTCACTGGGCTCATGAGGATTTCTCTGTGGTAAATCAACGATTAGCAAACGTTTCCTGTATGTACAGGCTAATAGCAAACATCAGGGGCAAAATGTTTCTTATTCAAAGCCACTTTATCTTGGCTGTCTGGGGGGCTCAGTCAGCTAAGCGTCTGCCTTCGCTCAGGTCAGGATCCCAGGGTCCTGGGATTGAGCCCTGATTCGGGCTCCCCGCTCAGTGGGGAGACTGCTTCTCCTTCTCCTTCTGCCCCTCCCGCTCTGCTTGTGCTTTCTCACTCTTAGTCCCTCTCTCAAATAAATAAATAAAATCTTAAAAAAAAAAAAAGACATTAATTCCCTTTTTTAAGGCAGCCTCCGCTTTATGATAAAACTAAGGGCCAAAATACAGTGTTCAAAGAGGTGGCCTGCTGTAGGGGCCAAGGCTGGGGACAGCAAGCCAGACCCTTGCTGAGTAGATGTCAGAAAGTAGGCCTCAGAGTCTTCAGGGTGAAAATACCAAGAACAACTTGCGGGATGGTTGCTAACAGCAGGAGGAGAAACCACCTCATCAGGGTTGGGGTGCTGGCTCTTTGGGGGAAAAAAGCGAGATTAGCGGCATGCCTGTGTGTCAGGCCGCACACAGCCCACCACCTCTCACCCTCCCGAGAGCCTCACCGCCGAAGGCCTCACCTGGTGGAAAGAGCGCAGAGTGAGCCGACGGCCACCGCGTACTTGGCACCTTCCCAGCCCACATACTTGAAGGCGTCGGGCAAGGGACTGTCCTTGTCCAGGCAGAAGTATGGCATCATGAGTGTAAGGGCAGCCGACACCCCGAAGTAAGCGATGAAGCAAATGAGGAGGGACGCGACAATCCCCACGGGGATCGCCTTCTGAGGGTTCTTGACCTCTTCACCTAGAAGCAGCAAGGAATCGGGCCCAGGAGGGCAAGACAGTAAGGGGCAACCCCCCAGCCCCACAAGATGCCCGCGCCACCCACGAATGACACCCCTGACGTGCTCAGCCCCATGGGAACCGGGGTCTTCGAGCTTCTGGGAACCATGGGTGGCCCTCCGCGCATGGATCAGAGGACCCATAGTGCCCAGGGAGGGTGTTCTCGGCCTCTAGGCCCCGGTTCAGCCAAGGAAAAAAGACTTGTTTCCTTTGGCAGAGAAAATTCAGGAGGCCCGACTGAGCCCGGCCTATTCAATCACCCGGATAACAATATTTTTAATGGCCTCGTTTCTCCCTGATGACGCCCAGATATGAAATCGGGCTGAGCGACGCTGTCATTATCCTGTCCTAGCAGCACACCAGTTAGTCACGTTTGTGATGCAGGCTTTCCTGCCAGGCACTGCCACTTGGGGAAGTGATAAAAGGGGGGGAAAGATTAGCAGGAAGCTACAGATCTACACGTTACTCACGTGTGAAAGAGCAGCAGCCGGCATTGCCCCACAGGAAGGAAAACAGCACCCCTGGGCAAAATTAGCCCAGCCTGTCTGACGAGGGAGGAGGACCCGTCCAGCGGGCAGGGAGGAGCCGTACCTGTTGTGGCGATGCAGTCAAAGCCCACGAAGGCATAGAAGCACGTCGCTGCCCCAGACAGGACACCGGAGAATCCAAAGGGCATGAATCCACCAGCGCCAAGTGTCCCTTGTTTTGTGTCACTAGGGAAAAAGAGCCAAAGATCATAACACCCACTTCACAGTCCTGAAGAAAAGCTGTTCCCAACAGTAGTGTGTCCCCTCCACCCCTGGCCACTGCTGGCCTGGGGCCCTCCAGACGCCTAGTAAATGATCCCCGAGGCAGCTGTCCCTAGACCCCGCGGGCCACAGGCCTCCCTCCTTTACATAGCCCAGAGCCACAAGGGCACCCACTGAACTCTTTCCAGAAGTATCCCTGAATATTGGCTTTGGGGACAGGGGAGAAACTGTGACACAGGGTGTCCAACAGGAAAGAGGGAAGAAACCAGCAAGTGAGGCCTCTCTCCCAGGACTGTCAAATGAAGAGCTGCCAAATGGGTGTGTGGCCCCCACCCCAGGAACACAATGCAAAAAGTCTCCGATATTTACCAGTAACTGCAGTCTCAAACATTTTCAGAGACACTGCAGTGAAGGAAAGTGAATGGTTCCTGCCCACAAGCACTCACATGCACACGGTAAACAGGGATGTCTACATGGGTGGGGACTAGAGCTCAGTATGGCAAGGGCACATGGATGGGGCTCAGGACACAATTGCTGAAGTAATGAATATACGGCCATATACAGGTTGTCAGCCCCAGAAATCCTTTACAGTTCAGAAAATAGTTCCAGCGAAGTGGAACCTTGACTTGAAACAGTGTGCCCCATGCCGAGAAGAGCCACATGAGCTCGCGGCCTGCCACCACTCACACTCTGGATGGCCACTCCAGGCCCTGCCCATCACGAAGTGGCTCTAAGCCGTGTACACCCTGGTCCGCTGCCACCACCTGAAAAACAGCCCAATTCCCAGCCCCAGGAAGGATGGCCTGGCTCCTCCCTCACCAGCCATGCCTTTGGCTGGCCACAGGGCTGCAGGCGTCCTGTCGCAGTTTCCAGAGAATGGTCACCACCTTCCCATCGCCTCTCCTAACTCAGCAGGCTGATGACAGCCCAGCTCTGCAGGGCAACCTGCCCCAGACCACCTGGCTTCCTAACATTAGAAGAGCCATACAGAATATTCTAGTCCTATAAACAGATGTCAATTGGGTTAGCAACTCATTGGCCCAATTTGCTTTCAGAGGGATTCATCAACTGACTAATAAAACAGACAGCCACTTTGGTCCCAATTATTGTGTAATGGGGATTGAGCCCTTGTACTGATTTCTAGAGGATCCTTGATTTCACAATCTGGAAGTCAGAGCATGAGTAAGGTCCTCAATCTGGGACTCATGGCAGTTCAGTAAGTAGCAACGTGAGGGAAACCCCAAGAAACCCACAAGTGAGAGATGTAGGAAAAACTGTTGCCAGACTCAAAGGGAAGTCACCCCCACCCAAAATACAAAAATGGAGGCCCAGGACAAGTAAGTCGGCAAGGCACAGGACGTGCCCACCACATCCATAAATCACAAAGAACACAGAATGCCCTGGTGAGCTGACTCCTATAATAAAATGTTTGAGGCCAAAGCCTAAAACAAAACAGTTGACAGTCAAATAGCTCAGGAAAGGGGGACTCTTAATCAGAGGGGCTCCTGGCAGACCCTTTCAACTTCTGACCCCAACTAGAACATGGGAACGTCTTTGCCAAGACCTGGAATTGGGCCCAGCTCCCCTGTGCCTGCCGGGACAGACAGACAGACAGACAGGTACGGAAACCCTCTGGATGCCCTCCTGCCACCACAAGCCCTCTAACACCAAGAGCTACGGAACAGCCGCGAAGAATAAATGAGTGTCAGGACTGCTGTTACACACGTCCAACCCCAAAAAGAGGCCCTGAGAGAGACGACCAGGGCTGGAACATGCCTCTGTCGTGCAGCCGGGGGAAGCAGGAGTAACGGTGAAAGCACGGAGTTATGGAGAGCTGGAACAAGACAAGGGCATCCTTCCCGGCTCCTCAGAGAGAGATGAGGGAAGGAATCCCATGGAAGGGGAGCCACAGGGAAAGGGCTGTTCCTATGTAAGCTCCCGCAGCCACCAGCCGTGAAACCAGCTGTGGGTGCTCCTCCAGATCCTCCATCGCCCCGTGGTGCTCAGACTCCACGCACCACAACAAAGGACACAGTCCCCGTACAAAAGCCCTGTGGAATGTGCTAGTAAGGCAAACATGCAAGGTGCAGAAGAGTGGAGACAGAATGTTACTTTTTATGTAAGAAGAGAGGGACTATACACATAAATTATGTATGAAAGTTATATACATAATATACAAAATAAATAGAAATACATACTTGTAGTTGCTTGTATTTATACAAATAAAAGCTGGAAGCTTACACACAGAAATGATAAAAATGACTACCCATGGCAGGGTGGGAGATGAGGCAGATGAAGAAAGGAATGGGAACAGAAATTCTCGAAACAAACCTTTTCATAACATCATGACAAATGAACCAGGAGAAAACATTACCTACTCAAAAAATTAAATTCGATGTTTAACTTGGGTATTCTGCTCCCGGGACAGCGGCTCGCTATGAAATAGTCACACAACCTGTTCTACATGGCCTCAAACCAAAGCATTTACAAATGTTTTGTGAAGGCTCTTTATGTGAATCTGTCATCGATGTGCTCTCCGCGTGTGGGGGCTGTGCCCAGTCAGCATCTAGCCACCAACACACGAAGACCCGGGGAAGCAAGCTCTCAGGGGCTGCCGTGGCCCACACCTGGCCAACATCAGCTGGCAGAGCAGGTTAAAGCCAGACCTCAGCCCGGTGCCCCGACTCCTGCAGCTGGGCTGCCCAGCTCTTCCGCCTGCCACCCAGCCAGTCACCCAGGATAGCAAAGAGGGGAACTGGCACAGGAAAGAAAAGCTGTCTTGTGGCCACCACATCTGCGAGCCTGGGGTGAGGTCTTGACAGGCAGCCTCCATGGTGTGGATGCGGGAGGTCCTCTCCCCCGCGTGGCCTTTTCCCACAGCATCCGTGGAAAGCATCCTGCGCTAAGATTCTGTTCTTCTGACTTCCATCTGCCACCCTGACATATACTGCTAGTTGTTCCCAAAAGCCATACCCCCTTCTTCCTCACAGTAATAGAACTTAATTATTTTAGCTAGACACAGGAACACTAAGAATAAAGACAGTGTGTTTCTCCGACTCCAGCTGCGAGCTGTGGCCCCTTGATTTGAGCAGACATGAGATACGCATCTCCTGAGAAACATCAGGGAAATGAAGTGGAGAGGGAGGCTGCTCCTCTCCTTTTCTCATTTCCTTCCTGCTGCTGGGCGCCATCTTGGACCCTGGAGTGACGCTGGGAATGTGGGCCATGGACAGAGCCATCAGACGGAAGAACTGGATTTCCGGCCCACCGAAGCCATACGCTGGACTGACCACCTGCAGATGTTGACTTAAGAGAACGAAACCTTTATCTCGTGGAAGCCAATGTTATTTTTGGGTTTCCATCCTCCCTGACAAGAAACCATATGCAACATAACTACGGTTCCAAGTCGTGCTGTGGCTTTACACTTTGCTACACTTGTGGTCCATCTGTAGGACTCTGGCTAAGAAAGCCAGAAGTAGCAGGAGACGAAGGCGGCAAGGAACCCACCAGGCTGTCGGGTCATATTCCCAGTCCAGGCCAAGCCACAGACAGACTCCAGGTTCACAGGGGCGTCCACAGCCAAGTCATGGAGACCAGATCACAAAATCACAACCCGGTGGGGTGAGAACGGCCACCAACTGTGGCTGAAGCTCTCCAAGCTGCATGGTTTGGCTGGGAAATGCCCTATTATTTCAGAGAGACAAGCAATTTCATGAAAGACTACGTAGCCATGCTCAGAAATACAAATCTATGGCTGCAAATAAAGGGGAAGAAAGAAGTTTCTAGGTTTTGACAAAATCAAAGAGCAAACTGTGCCCCAGACTGGCAGCCTTCTACCTCAGGGCAGTGCTCTGGGGGCTGGGGGCAGCACAGTCCTTTGTCACCGGGACCCAGAGTGTGAGGACTACCCAAGACAGGAAAGACTATCAGCAGGCACAAACAAGCTCTTCATGAAAACAATAATATTCAATCTCCATCGACCACCAGGAAAAAGACACGCCATCTAGATTTAATTCGTGACCTGTGAACCATCACCAGCAAGAGAGTCGTCCCAAGTTTTCAAAATCTACTGTTACTCCCAAGCTTAGTTTGAACTGGCTTTATTCTACCCTGAGATACTGAGCACCAATAAATCTGGCATACATAGGATTCAGGAAAGCTTAGGAATGCTACATTAAAAACCCTCATTTCTCAGCAGGGCCCAGCTGGCTCAGTGAGTAGAGCATGTGACCCTTGATCTTAGGGTCGGGAGTTCTAGTCCCACTTGGACATAGAACTTACTTTTAAAAAGAAAATTTAAAGGGGCACCTGGGTGGCTCAGTGGGTTAAGCCTCTGCCTTCAGCTCAGGTCATGATCTCAGGGTCCTGGGATCAAGGCCTGCATCAGGGCCTCTTGCTTAGCGGGGAGCCTGCTTTCCCCTTTCTCTCTGCCTGCCTCTTTGCCTACTTGTGACCTTTCTCTCTCCCTGTCAAATAAATAAATAAAATCTTTAAAAAAATTTTTTTTAAATCCTCATTTCTCTGTAGTCATTTAGTCTCCAAAAGGAAGACTCTTTTTTATTTGAATAGTTAACCATATAATATGTCATACATTCAACAGTTTCCTGCTTGTGTTCTAGTAGTGAACTCATCACACATCAATGCCTGTCCAGTGACCAGATCACTGTAAGATACATCTGGGCCTGAACCAGAGACCAAGTTCACGTGTGACCACTCAGATCCCCAGTGTGGGACGACCTCATTTCTCAGTCTCCCTTGCAGCTAGATGTGGCCACCCACTGGATTCTCACCAGCAGAATGTTGGCAGAAGGGACATACGTGTGTCTTCCGGATCTGCCCTCCAAAGCATGGGCACAGTCTCTCTCATACCCTCTTTCCCTCGAGGAGAGCCCAGCTCTGACCACACAGAGGAGGACCCCATCCTAGGGTGGGATGGAGCAACCTGTTGGATCCCTGCAAGCCTGTGTGCAGCCTCGTGGGTCAGTCAACCTGGGCCACTCATGTCAGGGGCTGAGACATCATTTTAAAGACACTGCATTTTAGGAAGCTCTCCTTACCAGAGCTGTGTAACCCTTGGTTGTAATTACAACAGAACCGTAGACAAAAATCTCACTCCCCATTCTCTATCCTAGGACCATAAGATTCCCCTGAAAAAAATCTGACCTAAAAAGATCCAAAAGATACATCCTAATTTGCTTGGCTTTTATTTTCTAGATAGTTGGAGCTTGTCGATGAGGCTTCCCTGAGGGTCCTAAAAAAGCACAGGTCTAAGAGCTGGCCTGTCACCTGCCCCTCATCCTGGTTATTTTGAGTCAGAGAATATAAGGGTGTTGGGGTTTTCAGGGCTGACACACCCCAAGTTGAGGGTGGGAGAAAGACTATTATAATCACATTTTCATAAATCAGTAATTCTGAAAGCCTCTGATAAAAGCCTGTGATAAAAGTCCTCCAGGTTTCTTCTTCTGTCTATGTTATTAATAGGAAGGAATCATAATCAAGGGATAGCACCATGGCTTTGCCGAGAAAAGCTTTTCTGAAACCAAATTCAGAGGTTGGTCAAGAAACAGAATTTGAGGAATAGATTACTTAGGGAGTCTGACAACGATCTTCAACTATGTACAATTTCAGAATTAGAATGAAGATTTTGTTTTCCTGAATATCTTCCTTTATCAGACAATACACTGTCGAGTTCAGGGAAATGAAACTTGACAAAATTTCAAACCAAAGAAACGCCCTCGGCTATTTTACTACACACAAAAAAAATAATTCAAATTCAAATTACTTTTTTAAAAAAGGCATGTAGTGTTCTGGCCAATTACATGCCCCCAACGTGCGTGTCTGTTTAAGTACCAAGTACGAATCAATGTCACATATTGAGAGGAAGGAGAAACAACTCACTTGCTCAAGCAGCGATGACTGGATGTGTTCTGGAAATCCTCCTCTGTGAGCTGCCAGTTTTTAATCGATCCTTTCACAAATCCTGACACCATTATGAAGCCCAAGACCAGAACATTGACACAAGTGAATATTTTGTTGACCATGGCCGACTCTTTCACACCGAGAGTTAAAAGTCCTGAAAAAGCGCATAAACAAGAAAATTTTGCCTGATGGTGTGAACTCTGTGCCTGAGGAGTCCTTCCTGGGACAGGGACAGGGATGGGACGAGAGGGTGAGTTAAGAAGAATCCAAGCGACACCAAACCTCCCAAGATTTCGGTGAGCTTCTGGGAATGGGGCTGAATTAATCATCTTTCTAGAGGCAGGGATCAAACTAACCAAAGTCCACACAGTGGTTCCCAAAGCCATCAAAGTTGGTCTCGCAGGCCCCCTCTGGAGCTAAGGGTGCCACCCGGCAGGCACCCAAGGACTGCAGCGATAGGGAACACCATAGCCCACCCTCCTGGAGCACAACCCCCTCCCAGGGATGAAGAGAAGGCCCTCTCCCGGCATCCTCTCCACTCACTGACATAACTTCCTGGGACTCCCCTGAGGGCACAGTGGGATTTTTTTTTTTCTCCAAGGAGGAGACATCTGGCTGAGTGAGTTTGCTGGTAGAATGGAAGATTATTCAGATTCACCGTGCAACATTAGCAGTATGAGCAATGGCAGCTTTCTGTGATTGCGGCACCACAAACCATAAGGTTCGTCATCAGATTCAGTGCATGTAAAACGACGTCTAAGCTAGACAAGTTACGGATGGATCATAAACTCACATTAAAAAAAGTAAAAAGACCCAAGTGATAAAAACACATGGAAACCACATGACAACACTGTTTCGGAGACTTAGGCCACATCATCACCTGTGGGTACACACACCATTTGGGGACTGCTGTGGCTAAACTCCTGGCTGGGGAAGAAAAGAGACATGGAAAGGTGTCCAAGTGACAGGTGACCACCACTTATGACTTGAGACTGCTGCCCTGCCATGCGCACCTTTTATAAACTTAAAATAAAAAAATGCATTTCACAATAGAAGATTTGATTCTGAAATGAAGGTGCTAGAAGGGAAGTGAGCAATTAATCACAGGGAACACCTCCTCGTGCTGTGCTCTATTTCTCTCTGGCGTCCCTCCCTCTCGTGTTTATGAAAATCTCCCAGTGCAAACTTAATTTCTGATACACGTTCCTGCCAGCTGGACCAGAAATACTGCTGAGACTGTCCTATGCAAGATGATTTCAATTACATGGTGCGTAAAATAAGGCATGTTGTTTTTAGAACCCATCCAAGATCTTCTAGTCTCAAAGGGGGATTTATCTGCATTCAGCTTAATGCTTATACAGTTAAGTGCCACATGGAAAAAAAACTCCCATCCTCGAGGCCGGGACACGGATAAGCATCACTAAGAGGAAGCTGCCTTCAGTCATCTTCAAGCACTATCTGTAATTTTAAAATTCTGTACCCGTGACTCTGCCATTAAATTTTTTTTTAAAGATTTTACTCATTTATTTGACACAGAGAGAGAAAGAGAGAGAGAGAGAGCGAGTGTACAAGCAGAGGAGCACAGGCAGACACAGAGGGAGATGCAGGTTCCTTGCCAAATAGGGAGCCCGATGCGGCACTCAATCCCAGGACCCTGGGATCATAAGCTGAGCAAAAGGCAGACGCTCAACCAGCTGAGCCACCCCAATGTCCCGTGAAACATTTCTTTAATGGGCATTTTGTTGGCTGTTAGGTGTAAAACCATCCAAGACTTCTCGAGCATCCAAGGCGCATACTGGTGCCCAGCCCGACCTCTTCCCCTCTCTGTTCCCCGAGGAAGAATGCCACTTCCCTTTACAAATGCTTTCCACGAAGTCAGGGAAATTCCTGGGTCACTTAAACAATAAAGCCCACCATACTAACAAAATCCCACTCTACAAATAGCTATACAAATACCTGAGATTTTTTTTGAATTAAATGACAAGCAGCTTTGACAGCTAGTCAATGGGTCCACCCTGTGTGTACAAGAAGCGGCTAAGACCAACAAGATGCCTGCATTCGTCACAGAAAGAAACAAGAGGAGGGGAAAGGAAGATGAGGAACAGTTAGAAAGGGGCCTCATGGGAGCCTGCCCTGCACTTCAGGCCCCTTACCCCAACCGAGGTGTCCCACTGCGTGGCTTTACCTGTTAAGATAAGAATGATGATCACAGCAAATATGTCTGGGTTTTCGGCCAGCACTCCAGGGGCATTCAGAGCCATGTACGTCCGCGAGAACTCCCCGATGGGTTTGCCAATCAGCTCGTCAAACGTCGCACTCCAGGCTCTCGCTACACTTGAAGTACCTGTCATGAAACAGATGCACCAGAGGAAATTGATGGAAAACAATGAACAGCATTTGTCATCAGGCTCCACTTCACAGCTACCATGCCAGGGGTCATGGATGATGCGCTGGGACCCAGTGGCGGCAGGCAGACCCCGGTCTGTGCTAGCTCAGAAGTGAGGCTCAGTTAGTGCCTGCAGCAAAGTGATGGGGCTGGGGAAGCCTCACAGGCCCGGAGAGAAACACACTTCCCACCACAACCCAGTATGTTCACGGTACTGTGTTTCCAATATACAACTGAATAATCAACAGTTTGCAGAACAGTGCTATTTACCCTTAGCACCTGAGGGGCACGCTGGTGGTATTTTTCAACTCTACTTATTTTATTTCATTATTAAAAGAAATACTGGTGGCAAACCATGAAGCTGATTTCGTGATCTACTTAGGGACTATGGTGGGCAGCCTGAGACATCTAGCTCTGGAAGCTTCTCTTCTAAGACCCTCCCGACAGCAGAGCTGAGGGTCCCCACCCACCAGGGAATGCTGTTCTCCCAGTAAAAATGGAACAAGGAGATCCACATGTGCTGACCATCCCCCTCAGCAACAGTCACCTGCTCACCCCGGAGCTGGCGCCGGCCCCCTCTGCTGCTCTGTGCCCAAACCTGGGCTCCCACTACCTGCCCACAGGTCCCCAAGTGTCTGACCACAGCCACAGCCCAGCCTTCCTCCTCTCCATCCCACAGTCCCCACCCTGAGGATCACAAACGGACACAGCACCCCAAATGCCAACAGCTGTTGACTGCATGCTCTTTCAACCTGAATCAAATCACTGCTTTTCAAGGAAACGTCACTACAGTTCCAATATTCACATATAGCACTTTCCTTTCCTTTCAAAAGGGAACTCGCCGGTGACTGTGGTCTGGATCACCCATAGAATATGGCTGGGGGACGAGATTCAATGTTGCTAGTGGGTCTCCTATTGAGTGTGTGTCTGACAACTCAAAAATTTAACCATGTGTCTTCATCCTTAGCATCCAGGCTGTTACGAGTTCTGCTCATCGCCAGCCCAAGGGAAAAAAATGGTCTTCCCCTCTCCCCAACAGAGGCCAGCCCACAGCTGATCAGGCTCCGAAACCTACTGTGAGGGGTGAGAGGGGCTACCCGGCCTTCCTTCTTGGCCTCCTTCACTCCCCATCTTTGAAACATAGCTTTCAAAAAACCCACGTTTGCTGAGAAAAACTACCCTTCCCAAAAGCTGAGGCCGAGAATGACCCACAGTAGCACATGCATGAGTCAGTTTCACATAAGCAAACAGCACGCTGGCAAAGAGTCTTTCCTTTGTTGGTATAGAAGCAGAGGGCGATTCCTGCTCAGGTTTTGTTTTATGCCCAGGTAAATCCGAAGGGAACATAACAACCCATTTAAAACAGCTACATTCCCACTCAGACACTTGAGCTTGCAGGAGCATTTGTGATTATAAATTTTAGTGCTGTACTGAAAAAAAAAATTATGAATTGTATTTTCAAACTTAGAAGCATAAGCTATGCTGGCTGTCATTAGGTACCACGAGTTCCAGAAAAGAGAGGGAAGGTGCTGCTCAGAGAGCGTGGCAGGAGCCCTCCGCCAGCCGGCCTGGGCAAGCGGCAGCAGGTGCCCCACACAGCCCCTGGGCCCCGCATCCCCTCAGGCAGCACATAGACCCTTACGCCATTCCCAGTGTAGGGAACACAGGAGCCTACTGGGATCCACTTACCACGTCTTATTGTGTTTTGAAAATATTACAAAAAGTTTGCTGAAATAGAAATGGAATGTTTAGAGCCTATTTATACTTCTACTTGTAGGAATTGGCCATTCATATCCTTTGCTTATTCTTACATTCAGGTGTTTGTCTCTTTTAAGTCTCGTTTAAGTCTTTTAAGATGTGTTCAACCTTGGTTGTAACCAAAATACAAACAACATCAAAAGAAACAATAGCTTTTCACCTACCATACTAAGAAGACTTTGTATTTTGAGTGTTTTTGTTTGTTGGTTGTTTTTAATGCTGGTGCTCAGGGTCAGTGAGTATGTGAGGAAGACAGCCTGTGGCCGTCTGGAGGATTGCAGGCAACATGGGCCTTAAAAGACGCGGGCCCACTGACCTACACATTTTGCTTCTTAGACTATTTTAAAGGAAAAAAATCATGGCCGTGCCGGAAGACATTAAATGACATTAAACTATTTATAACAATAATTACACAACTGGAAACAATCTAAGTACTCTAGGAGAACACCTAAAAAATTATGCTACATACATAAAACTACGTAATGATATGCAATCATTTGGAATATTACTATGGAAAAACCATTAATAGATGAGAAATGTTTATTATATGTTGTTTTATAAATAAAGAGACATACTGGACAAAAAAAAATTTAAGTTGACAGAAATATTAATAGATCCCTAAACTCTTCTGAATAGAGATTGTCTTCTCCTTCCATGGTGTTCCTAACATCCAGCATAATGCCTGGCACAGAGGAGGAGCTCAAGAAATAGCTGCTGAAAGAAGGAGTAAATGGATAACCATTAATTTCTCTGGGTTGTCAGATTCGGCAATGTCTACTTTCTGTGTTGCGTTTTTCTGTATTTCCTAAATTTTCCTTTATCAGTGATATGTTTACTCTAGTCATCAGTAATCAAAAATACTGAAAGGGACTACACTCCTTTTAAGCAGTAAGGACATCCCACTGAACCTCCATTTCTTGTGTTCACAGGACTGACCTTCTTGCTGGCCTGGCTCATCTCCACTAGGTCCGATGCACATACCAGAAGGAGGAGCGATACCCCCGAGGCAGGCCCCCCTAACAAAGGGGAAAGGAAGCATGTACCACAGTTAAGGGAGGAGGGCAGTCGTAGAGAGGAGCTAGTCTCGGTCCACTCAGGGAGCAGAGGAGAGCATGGCTGTGGTCTGGAGGTGAGAACAGCAGAGAGGGAAGGGGGCAGGCTCCAGGCCTCCTAGGACCTACCGATGATGTAGGAGAGGATTAAGTTCCAACCAGTGATGAAGGCCCAGAGCTCCCCAACGGTGACGTAGCTGTAGAGGTAGGCTGAGCCTGTCTTGGGGACCCGAGCGCCAAACTCGCCATAGCAGAGGCCGGCCAGCACTGAGGCCAGCGCTGCGATCAGGAAGGAGATGACAATGGAGGGGCCCGCATCCTCACGGGCCACAGCTCCGGCCAGGACATACACACCGGCACCCAGCGTGCTGCCCACCCCCAGGGCCACCAGGTCGAAAGTGTTCAAGCAGCGGGACAGCCGGCTCTCCTCCCGGCTGCAGTCCACCACCTTCCTCCGCAGCATCTGATGCCCGATGTTGAGCAGAACTTTGCACCCCATCGTGTTGTTCAATTCTGCTAGAGAAAAAGAATGTAAGCGTTTATTATTGCCTTTTACCCAATGCATTAACCTCCTCCTATTGCAACACAGACAGCCACCATGTCCTCTATCATCACTGACGGCTAAAATATTTTACATCTCAGAATTCCACAACTGGTCATCAGAACATCCACCTATGACTTCTACCCCTCTCAGGCCTAACCAGCATGGACAGAAATGCCCAGGAGGCCAGTTCCTCCAGCGGCCTTGACTTTGAGGTCTCTGAACTTCCACATTTACTGCAGCTCTTAAGGGAGAGCCGTCTATAGGCAGAAATTGCACAGTATGAAAAACACAAATTAATGGCATAATTCTTGTCCTCAATAATCTCGCAATTCCCCTGGAAAAGCAAGATGTTATTCCAAATATGAGGTTATGGAAGACAACCCCAACCATATTTTAATTATTAAAACCCAGATGCCTTGAATAGCAATGGCAATGCTATTTTTTTTTTAAAGATTTTATTTATTTATTTGACAGTAGATGGAGAGGCAGGCAGAGAGAGAGAGAGAGGGAAGCAGGCTCCTTGCTGAGCAGAGAGCCCGATGCGGGACTCGATTCCAGGACCCTGAGATCATGACCTGAGCCGAAGGCAGCGGCTTAAACCACTGAGCCACCCAGGCGCCCCGGCAATGCTATTTTAGACCTTCCTTGGATCCCCTGAGAGCAAGAACCAGGTTAATACAGGTCCAGAACAGAAAAAATGCTGAATTATTGTAAGTTAGGAGTAACTGTTACTCCTCCAAGGAAGCCCTTTTCTTCTGGACTAAAATGTTAGGAGAATGTGCTAGAGGATCCACTTCTGAGCAGGAATCACAAGAGGGCACACATTCACCAACAGCTGCTGTCAGCCAACCCGTGTCACCCGGAACAAGCCGAGCGCAGGTCCCAGGATGAGTGCAGACCACGGACCGCACCCTGTGCCAACATACCACTCCCCGTCCGCTAACACACAGGCCAATCCTGCCTGGGCAGCTCGTCCCAAAGGGGCCAGGATGCCAGCGCCCACCCTCACAGACATGGAACAGAGCTCCCTAGCCTCAAGTAGCCTGCACACGTGACTTATTTCCACAGAGGCCAGTCTGAAAAGGGCAGAAAAGAGTGGAGAAACCTAACTAGGTTTCTACCTACACTGCCTAGACCAGGGGGCCACGATCAACCACGACAAACATTTGATTATGGGATGTGCCAAGAAGGGCACTTGACCTCTGTGATCTTCCTCCCCAAACCATCCAATCAGGAGAAAAATACCAGACAAACGGCAGATGGAGGACATCCTATAAAACACCTAACCAGTGCTCTTCAAAACCCTCAGGGCCATAGGAACAAGGGAAGTCCGAGAAACTGTCACAAGCAAGAGGTGCCTGGGGAGACATGACCACTGAATGTCATGTGGGGTCCTGCATGGGGTCCTGGAACAGAAAAAGGATCTCGGGGAAAATTACGGAAATCTAAATAAAGTAGGGTTATTAGTTAGATCGGGGCACACGCTAATGTAGGGTGCTAGCAATGGAGGAAGCTGGTGCGAAGAGCATGGGAACTCTGTACTGGCGCCACAATTTTTCTATAAATCTAAAACTGTGCTGAACTAAAGAGTTTATTTAAAAAAAAAAAAAAAACAGCTTGTGCAGAGAGAAGCTATCTAGCTACTGAGGTGGAAAAAAACATCATTGCTTTTTCATCTTGATCATCCATATATGGGTACTGACCTCACCTTGCTACAATCAAGACACCAGAAAACACAGTAATCTAACCGGCGACTGACAGATCTAGCAAAGTCCATACCTAACCACCCACAAGCCGACTGCCCGCCCACACCTTGTAGCCTCAGCCACCGGGCACAGAGTGGTCTGGCAACCCCCCACCCCCACCCCCAGCCCCTGGCCATGGCGCTCCATGTGGTCACACAGGAATGGGAACCGGCCTCTCTCTACTTCATCTGACTGGCCAAGAGAAGACCAAAAAAAAAAAAAAAAAAGCTTCTTCAAGACCCAGAAGTTTTCAGCTAGGAATAACAGTCATATGTTCTGATCTCATTATAAAGAGGAGGAAAAATAACTCTGAGAGTCGAGGGTCAAACCAGGTCATGGAGCTCGGAAGGCACTGGGCCCCAAGTGCTCATCGAGGGCCCTGGCATTCCAGGTGGGAAGGAAATGATATCACTGTGCTGGAAGGTGGGGAGGAAGTGAGGAAAGACGACATTATTTGTGGAGCGTAGTGCAGCAGGAAGACCCCAGACAGGAGGGTGTGACAGGAGCAGAAAAGGGCAGGCGTTGTGAGCAAGGGAAGAACAAGCACAGAGCCCAGCAGACCACATGCTGGCCTGCTTCCGAGGCTATGAGGTGAGGCTACGAGGGATACCTGGGGCAAGCAGGTTTCCCAGAGAGTCAAGACCTGCTGGGGCCCCAGGGCCTGGGGAAGGACCAGCACTGGTGAGAGAGCCCAGGGTGTAATTCCTCCTAGAACTGCCTTTTCTTTTCTCCCTTTCTTCCTTAGGGGATTAACTGGATTTATTCAAGTCAGATTGTAAATCCTAACAAAACTCTCAGGAAACAATGGCTTGAATAATGAGTTAAAGAGGCCACATTTCAATACAACCCTTGGCAGAAGAGGCTGCACTAGGGGATGTGCAAAATCCCTGTAAAATCATTCCTGGACATCCTTTTTGGCAGGGAGGGGAGTGTTGTAGGTAGACAGGAATCTCATAGGGAAGAGAAGCGGATTGGGGGAAGCTCCTTATGACGCACACCGGTTTTGACCTGACTGGTAAATGCCACTGACCTTTAGAGAGTGCCTACTGCCCCTCCTAGAAGTCCTCTGCCTAAAGTAAGTGCACCCCACCCCCCAAACAATAAAAGCCAGTGCAAGGCAAGGACAGGGCAATTAAACAGCATCCTCTTTCCTGGGCTTTCACAGAGTGAGCGGGGGCCCAGGCGGTTAGGTGGGATGAGCCATCTGCCATCCTCTAAAAGATAAGACCCATTCTGTCTTGGGCTCTGGAAGGGCTGGTCCATAATTTATACACCTTTCTCCAAAGTCCGTTGTTGTCTGGAGCAGAAGCAAAAGCTACTGGAGCCCAGACATATGCGGGGGACACACTTCTGAGCTTCCTCAGAACAGAAGGCAAAGAAGAGTGCCATGATCGTGCCAGGCCAAAACGAGCCCCCAGGACGTGCAGAGCTGTGGGGGCAGGGGGAGCACAAATGCCCATGAACCACCAGCAACAGGTGGGCACGCGCCTATCAGCCAGAAACCTGCTCAAGGAACTCACTTCCTAATGCTGGGGGTGCAGTACCCTCTTCGACTTAAGGGGGCAGTTTACTGGATTGCATAACTAGATACAGATACTGGTTTTCAAGCGTAAGTGGAAAGGGAAGTCTTTGTTGAGTACAAAATGTGACTAGACAGGCGCAATTCAATTCCCCTAAATGGGCACACAGCATCTCTCTTCTCTAGGGACAGTTCTGGGCCCCTTCCTTGCCCCCTGCAGCCCAGGGGAACTGCTCTGTGAACACGGCGTGGGGAGCACAGAATGGACTTGTGACAGGAGACTTCCCACTATTTTTACCTTGGTTACTTTTCTTTTTGTTTTTTTCTTATTTAGTTTTTACTACTGCCGTGCAGTTGGCATACAAGTGATGCTCGTGTCTTGGTTACTGCTGAAGTACTACCTGCCATCGGGGGTAAGGGCAAGCTCAGTTCCCTTGGAAGACGCTGGAAAAACAATGCAGCCAAATGCCACTGGGAGGACCGGAGTGGATGGCCCAGGGAAGGCACGGGTCTCCAAGTAGCAGGGTAGCTGAAAATGAGATAATTGCCATGTCCTGGGTTCAAGTTTAAGGAATATCCTTTCCATCTCCCTAGAAGTAGCATAAAACTATATTCTCTGAGTGGCATCAACTGTCAGGATTTTGTACACATTATGCCACTATTTCTATTCATGCTGAAACCCCACAGGTGGTCATTCAACCAACAGGGAGACGAAAGAACACCCATCTGCATAAACCTAATCTAATCGTTCAAATTCCCACAATGGTGGGTTGTTATGAACTTCTTGCTGCTGGGGTTTATGCAGAAAGTTGCCACAGAGGTTTTGAAAGTGTTATCTGAAGATTAGGTCATCCTTTCTTGTGGGGAGGAATCTGTACAATGATCAACAGCTACACTAAATCCCACCACATCTCACCAATCTCACTCCATTTTGATGCCCTAAGCTCAACACAGCCAGGATTTATGGAAATGCATAAACCCATGGTCCCACCCCAGGAAGCTGAGTGTCAGGGTGGGAAGAGGTAAGCACACACGACAGCTCCAGAAGCTGGGCCCATCGGGTGATGGAACTCCAAAGGAGAAGGTCTCACTGTCCATCTCAAAGGCCACTTCAGGCCTCCCCCCTTGCCATCTGAAAGTAGCGTGTTGTTATGGAACCCTTCATGAGTGAAACGGTGTAAAGCAAAGAAACAACCATTAATTACATGGAAAACTTGTTGAGCGTTCCCAGACCCCCAAAAAATCACCTCCATTAGTCTTTTCTGACACTTTAGGACACATCTTGCTAATGGATACACCAAGAAAATTGAGATAGAGCAGAGCTACTCACAGATACAGTTCAGAGCTCTGGCGCTGCAAAACAAATGCTGAATGCCATTTTTGCTTTTTGACTTTATTTTGTAAACGCGAAAATCTTCCGATTTCCTTCGGTTAATAAAAAACAAGTAGTACTTGTAATAGCAGAGTGTCATAATGCAAATCTTTAAAAAGTATGGGACACCTGTCCTTTCCTGAGGAAAAGACGCGTGATTTCATTAGGCAAGGACAGAGGCGTACGGTCCGTAAGTCCACCTGTGCATTTCCTTGCTTCCATCGGAAGCCTCAGTAATAAAGATGCTTTATGCTTTTCTATCACAGGCCACAGATAACGTGGCTTCTCACTGGCATGGGCAGGCACAAGATCCAATGTGATCACATGCCCTCACAGCACCCACCCGTCGTCCAAATCTCGGTGACTTTAACACTCTGGCCATATCAGAAAAAGCCCCAGGAGCCCAGCCGTCCATGGCTTGCCTCCTTCTACTGATTCCACAGGGCTAAATGCAGAAAGCTGCCGGAAGCTTCTGATGTCCCATCAGCAGCAGTGTGGACAGCCCGACACGTGGCCATAAGCCCTGAGTCTGTCTGCACAGTGGAGCAGAGCTGCTGGACGGAGGGAAGCAGGAGGAGGCAGCAAAGTAGAGGTGTTGCCCCTCGGTCTTGACTTCCAAGCCACAGGGGGACAGGCCAGGAGGCGGCCATGAGGACCCACCTCGGGTGCACACCCACCAGGGCAGCACAGCTTCCCGGCACAGGTCAGGAAGTCAGCCAGGGAAAAGGAAAGTACTCAAGAGAGCTTCCAAAGCAGAAATGGCAAAGAGCAAGGCAAACAGGAATGCAGACACTGACCATGAGAGGGCCCTCAGCCAGGCAAGGAACACAAAGGCGCAGGGAACCAGGCTCCGTGGTAGCTTTGAGTGGTGCCACAGTCCCATGAGCTCACGAAGCACATAGACCCAAGCAGATCATGCACCCAAGGGGCTGAGAGTGGACAGTGCCATACTAACCAAAGAACTAGAACAAGATCTGTCATGGGCAAATCTGTTGCCGAAATGGTATGCAGGCAGACAAGCGTTTTCAACAGCTTTAATGTTCTGGGAAAATATCAAGTAAAAAAGCCCATTTTATTATCCCAGTGAGCACGTAGGTGAGGGGGAGGGGTGTGTAAAGGACCAAAACACTGAGATAATCTTTTAGATTACAGGTTGTTTTCTTCGTTTCTGTATTTGTCATAATGCCTGTGATGAGATGTGTTAACTTTCTAAAGCAGAAAACAAATAGCACTAGTTAATAACAACTAACATTTTGGAACATCAGCCAAATGAAAGATCCCTTAGATAAATTATTTCATTTAATCTTCACACCACTTTATCTATCTGGCAATACTCTGCATTCCAGAAATAAGGAAACCCAGCATTACCAGAACACAGTCATTCACAACCTTGGGTGTGCAAGAGAATCACATGGTAAGATTTTTTTAAATGAATGATGCCCAGCCCACCATAGACCAAGTCATTCCTTTGACTTTCTCTCTTGCCGAAGAGCATGTAGCCAGTGAACAATGGAATCAGGGTTCAAGCCCAAGTCTTTCTGCCCCAAAGACTTGCCCCATCCTCTGAAGCAGGATCTGCAGGTTTGAAGAACAGGCACGGAGGGTGTGGAGAGCTGGTACAGGAGAGAAGCAGGGGCAGGAAGCGGGGCTGACCGGCGGAGGGAAAGGTCTCTGTGTGTCCCACCACGAGAGTGGCGCCTAAGCGCTCCTCCATCCCCTAGCACACAGGATACACAGAGCAGTGTTCACAGGACCACATCCTACAGAGCACCCAGAGCAGACACTCGGTGTTAGGAAGCAGATAGGAAACCGACCGTCATCTTAGGTAATCACTGCCATTACTCTCCAACAACTCAGGAGGGTCTCTCTATCTAATGGTCTGAGCTACTAAAGAGTATGTTTCTGTTTCTCCAAACAAACAAAAATGTAAAAAGTTGTCAGTTGGGTTCAAATCCAACCTATGCAACATAGTCTTGTCTACGAAGCCTTGAAACAATTCCCATTTTCCTCACAAGAAAGTGTCTCGGGGTGTGCTCTATCCCCATCTCCTGTCTCACCTTGAGCGACAGCTTCCCCGCTCCACTCCATAGTGGGACAGCTTGAGTACCTGTCACACCCTCAGCCTAGGCTTTTGTAATTCATTATCTTTAAGTCAGTGTTTGGGGTTCTCAGTTTCCAAATCTATCTTTTTTAACGATTTTTTTAAAGGTTTTATTTATTTATTTGGCAGAGAGAGAGTGCACAAGTGGGCAGAGAGGAAGGCAGAGAGGGAGAGGAAAGCAGGCTTCCTGCTGAGCTGAGAACCCGATGTGGGTTCAATCCCAGGATGCTGAGATTATGACCTGAAGGCAGAGGCTTAACCCACTGAGCCACCCAGGTGCCCCTCAGTTTCCAGATCTAAAGATGAGACAGCACTGTTGTCCCATTGTTGCAGGTACACATGAGGGTCAAATGAGACATCGCATTAAAGAGCTCACTGAAAAACAAAATCCATTATTCTTCCAATGCAAAGAGCTGCTATTATTGCCACACCAGTCGGCATTCTGGTGTGCCATTCCTCATTCTCATTTCTTTCTTCAAAACATCAATTTGCAAACTGTCAGCTGTCTCTGCTTCCCGGTAGCAGAAGGCAGGTAATCCCCATCAGTGAAGGGTTCCCGCCGTCAGGGCTGTCTTTAAGCGAGGCTTTGACACAGATACTTGCCCAACTTAGCTATAGTCAAATCTTTTCAATATTATCTAGTCAAATTGAAGAATGATATAAAAAACAAGAAGCCAGGGGAAGAACTACGAAGCACATTTTCACAAAAACCAGATACCCAGATACAATCTAGAAATGCTCCTTTTCAAGCCAACAGGATGTGATTAGACAGTAGTTATGTCTCTGGATGGCATTTCCATCACTAGGGAAGGCTGTCCTTTATCAGGACAGAGGCCCTGGCCCCGTGTACAGAAATGCATTACGACAAAAACACGCATTCCATCAGGAGCTCAGAGCTCCTCTAATACATGCCTTTAATCATGCCTACTTTTGCTGTATGTGACAAAAACGTTCTGTATCTGGAATCTGAAGCCAAGTGAGCTACAAACTCTGTGAGCATCTCTAGTACAATGCTGATTAACCAGAACTGAACAGGAGCCTGGTCCTGCAGAGTGGGGGATTTAATTAAGTCAGCTTTACATGAACTGTTAAGCACTTCACTTGGGCCTTAAAAGCTGTTATATGTTTGTCTCTCAAGTAGAAAAGCAATGCTTAAATAAAGTTCCCCTAATATCAGAATTCAAACTTACTAACTCAACATTGCTTCTTTAATTCTCTAGGCCTCCAAGGTATCCTGAAAGAGTTTTCTGTAGCTCCTTCCAGAACTGTCCTCTTACAAAAAGCACAAGGAGAACTGGCATCTAGACCTGGAGCAAAGCAGAGGATTCCACACAAAACTGATCTTTCACTGCACACTCACAGTCCCATTATTTTTACATTTACTAATGCATTCACTCAACAAACCCGGGCAGTTCACAGATTTAGACACCAAGTTCCAGTAAATTTCCACGCTTCCCCATCTTCCCATGGTCACAAGCAACTCTGTGAAAAAAAACCTGGAATTTCTAGAAATGCACTGGTTCCAAGGTAGACAAAGCAGCTGTGAAAAATCAGGTCCAGCTCCTTGAACTGAGCTGGAGAACAGACTCACAAAGAGGTTAGGGTTCTTGGGAAACAAGGAACATTCTACACCAGCTCCTCAAAAGAAACACATTGCAAATTCATTTAATCCCCACCAGAGACCAACAGTAGCATTGTTACTCCTCTCAGGAGAGTAAGAGTGGAGTTTAGAAGGCAGTTTATGCACATGCACACGCGCATATGCATGTATATATATATATATATATATATATATATATATATGCATTGGATTCCAGAAACCCTATCTATGCCAGGTGCCAAATGGACTCAACTTCGACCAAACTTATTCTCCATGCTTCTGACAATTCTTAATGGGTCACCTGATCCTACAAATAAAAGATTCACAAGGGTTAAGTGACACCCTCTTCTTGAATGACAACTCCTCTGTAAAAATTAAGTCAATTAGTTATTCAAATGGTGGAGTAAATTAACATAATCCACCTACTTCCCTCCAGCTGCTGGGCAAGACCCATGGGCTTTGAGGCAATAGGAACTTTATTTGGGAGTGAGGAAAGGTGGGAATTTTGGGTTCCAGCACCCAACCAAGGCTTCAGGGAATGTTCTGGAAAGTATACAGACAGCAAGGCTTAGAAAAGTATGTGTTAGAAAGAGCAGGCCAAAGCAGATGGATTAGATATTATGTTGGAGATACTATATCCCTTAAAAAAGCAGGGAGAAAGTGTCCAAAAAAAAAAAAAAAGAAAGAAAAAAGAAAAAGAAAACAGAGAGAGAGAGAGAGAAACATGAAATAGCACCTCTGGGAAATAATAATAACATACTGAATATGAGTTTATATGAAGAATGGCCTGGAAGGGAAACTGAAGTAGTTGTCTTTCAACAGGTGATTAAGGACATTTTTTATTTTCTGCATATGGATAATTTTTTCTATGAGTGTGGACTGCTTCTGAGTTAAGGGGAAGGAAATATTCTTTTTTTTTTTTTAAGATTTTATTTATTTATTTGACAGAGAGAAATCACAAGTAGTCGGAGAGGCAGGCAGAGAGAGAGAGAGGGAAGCAGGTGCCCTGCTGAGCAGAGAGCCCGATGCGGGACTCAATCCCAGGACCCTGAGATCATGACCTGAGCCGAAGACAGCAGCTTAACCCACTGAGCCACCCAGGCGCCCCGGAAATATTCTAATAAAACCAACAAACAAACAAGTGGAAAAAAAGGAAGGCATAAGCGTCCAAAGACAAGTTAAATCCATGTCAAGAGTCTACCTGGGAGATGTGAATAATTGAGTACATGGGATTTCATTACGCTTTCTCCCTACATTTGTGCATGTTTGGAAATTTCCAAAAGTGAATGTGAAAAGAAAGGAACCCACTCAGGGCTAACCCAGAAAACAAAGAAGAAATTCTTCCACAACCTTTATCAACCCCTACCTCCAGGACCGGAAGAGTCCCCCAGTGCTATAAGCCATGGAGTCTAATTAAATAGTCTTTAACACAGGATTAGGTTGAACCATATGAAATTATCAATATTCAGCTATTTTTTTTAACCTAGAAAAACAGCCACGAGTAAAGGGTTTGTCACAGGCAGACCTCGTCGTACCTCTTACCAGCCTTGTTCCTACGCATCCTCTGAGCCGAAGTCTGTATCAAATTTGGGGAAGCAGACTGAAACCAGAAAAGGCAACATGGGTTCCAACGAAGAGATTTAAGGGGGGAAAAAAGGAGTGATTCAGAGGTTCTTCAGAGCTTATAGTGGCTGAAAGAGAGACACTCGTAGGCATGTGTGTTTTTGTGCATATTCTGTGTACCCATGAGGGACATGAGTTCGTCTTGTGGGTCACATGTCACTGCTGAGGTGACCAGGGAGGGAAGGCACAGGCCCACTGAACTGCCTGTGACACACATCAGATGACCCAGGTGAAATGGGGTGACCATGGTGGACAGGCGGGTGGGGCAGGACCATCCTTTTACTAGAGTCTTGAATGGCAAGCTGAGAAACTGACACTCAGACGTGAAATTTTTAAGCGAAGGAAGACCATCTCAAAAACCTTCTCTTAGAAGGATTGCTCTGGTCTTGTCAGGAAACACAGAGTGGAGAGGGAAACAGCACCGGGACAGCTGACTGCTCGTGGCTCAGCCTTCTTTCTCTGGGGAGCAAATCAATTATGTTTGCCTTTGAGCATGATATTTTAATCTTACTAATAAAGCACTTTTGCACAAGCAAAGGCTCTAATCTTTCACATTCACCTGCCATTTGCTCCCTGTCTGGGCTTTCTCCTCAAAGAGCCCCAAGATACACAGACTCCACACACCCACAGTTACCATGGGAATTATCTATGTGGCATATGTCATGCGCGAATAACCCCTCAGCAGGAAATGCCGCATTTTATGGTTGGTCTTCCTGTAATGACACTTTACCAGTAGCCAAAATCGCAAGCCCTCATCCCAAAAAGAAAAGCATGTAAATGTTGAAAGAGATGTCACAGCCTCCTTGTGCGGCCAGCTACCTTCCTTGTTGAAGTCCGGCAATGACCTGCTGCACTCATCTACCTTCCAGAATATATTGGGAGGAAACCTCCGCTATGTGGGGCCAGAATGGTCTCTGTTCTCTGGGCGAGAAATGACTCTGAAGTCCCGGAAGAAAATGGCCAGTTCCACAGGGGTCCGTGCACCACAAAATGCTGGAGCAAACCACCAAATGCTGGTGGAGGACTACCAGCGGGTCAGGCTGCCATTAGATGGGCAAGGCAGCCCAGGAAGTTGGACAAATGTCGCTCCTTGCACCAGACAAGAGAGTAGCATTCAGTGTGCGGGGGCTCCTGCAGTGTGTGAGATGGAGCACCGATGCATCCTCTGTCCCAGGCAGCGCCACCTGCTGTGTTTCATGGAAGACTCCAGGGCAATCCAATCACCCTGTCCCCTACAGAATGCTACCTGAATGTGACCCCACAGCCTCTCCATGTAACAACAGTCAATCATCCAGACTGCCGTTCATGAAACTCTCCATTCTTTGGTGACTGCTTTATAACAATCAGGGTCCACATCTCCAGAGAATGAGGAGACACAGCACAGACTCCTGTTATTTTTAAGGAATTTTTAAAGGGTAACCCACAGACATCACAACTTACGCCCCAAATAACGCTGTCTACATAGACACTGCCACAGAAAAAAAATTACTAGGAGGGCGTCTTGCCTTCTAAAAGTTCACAGCCAGTAAGTCACACTTGAGACTCAGGACCACATTTCCCTACACAAACACTGTGACAAACTACAGCCAGGTTCCAAACCAGCTTGGACTGTGGAATCCAAAGCCAGGTTCCACAAACAGCAACTTCACCTGACATTCCTGCTGTGGACTGGAGCGCTCTGGGGGCAACCCCCACCCAGCAGGGTCAGGACGGCACAGAGGACATCCGAGTGGGTTAGAAGAAGGAATGGACCCTATAGAGTTGTGATCCTTTAAAGGATTTAAAGCATGGGTCATTTTGGAGAAAACAAAGGAGCATTTTAAAATAACTTTCCACAAAAATGGACAGTAGATGGCAATCGCTTTTCAAGAAGGTGATCTGTGGTCGGCAGTCTCTAAGGTGGCCCCACGATCCACTCCTGGTGTTTCCCTGAGTGTGTGGGGGAACTGGGACTTGCTTTTAGTCAGCAGAACATGGCAACGGTGCTGACGTCACTCGGTGATTACGTGACATGACATCAGGCTCCATCTTGCTAGCAGCCTCTCCTTGCCAGCTTAACAAACCAAGGAGCCACACTTGGAAAAGCCACATGGCCATGAATGTCAGCCAGCAAAAGGCCAGGGCTCTGGGGTCCTACAACCTTGAGGACATGGATTTGCCCAACAACCTAAGGGAGCTTAGAAGCAGCTTCTACCCCAGCCACGCCTCCGGGTGAGAACCAAACCGTAGTCAACACCTTGACTCTAGGCTTGTGAGCCAAGCTGTGCCCTGACTTCTGACCACAGGAACAATGAAACAGATGGGTGTTGTTTCAGGCCTCTGGGTTGGTGGTTTGTTATTCTCCCGTGGTCCAGTCATGAGGCAGGGAGTGAGTCTGCATCTGTTCTCTCTTTAAATCTTCAAGAAGCTAAAAACCAGAGCCCAACATTTCTTTAACTTTCTCTGTTTTAATGGTGGCGTTAACGTTTCCTTGAATTGCAACTATTTTTTCTTTAAGTCTAAGTGATCTGAAAGCCATTTCCTCCTCTGGAAAAATGGCATGCATTAAATGACTATTATGTCATTTTGACAGAATGGCGTGTCTGCCCCGGGCCCCTCTCCTGGGAGTTATAGGAGAGATAAAGGTAAGCAATGCACCCTCCCTGGGCTCAGAGTGCACACAGTCTGGGAAGGAAGACTAAAGCAAGCATCAAAGCATTAGGCAAATATTTGCCTTAGGCCTACTCTATGCCTCCCCGCCCTTCTAGGTGCTGAGGAAACACCAGGGAAGGGAACCAAGCGACCTGGTGGCCTGCCCTCTGGGCAGGAAGACGGTTATGATAAACCAAGGAGCACAAACAAATGTGGCAGAGACCAAAAAGCCTCCAGGGGGCGTACCACCTCTGTCACCATCTGGCACCTGGTAGGACTCTCTTCACTCAAGAAGGGCCTACCTCCTGGTGGTTTCTAGTTCCCCTGATTTAGGTGCAGTTCACGACATAAGCCCAAAGGCCTGAGAACCAAGGATGGCTTCCCCACGCATTCTGTCGCAGTGTCCTGATCCGAGAAACATATCTGATGTAGACTTTTCACCCCAAGGTGAACACTCAGCACCACCCCCCTCCACACACACACACACAGGCCAAGCTCTGGTATTTGGCAACAGGAAGAGGTTCTAAAATAGTCTGTTAAGACAGCACAGACACATCTGCCTATTGCAGGAAGAGGAGGAAGAGTGCAGAATGAACTCACTCTAAGCACTTTTACTAAATAAGACCTGAAAGGAGAAGGAAAGAAAAGGACATCCGAGGTCCACAATGGCTTCTGGCACAACGCAGGATAGCCTCCCATGACCCTGCTGGCAAGGATCCAGCTTTCCTGATTGTCTTCACAAAAGTGCACCTGGTAACCTACACTTTCGTTCTGACATTGACCAGTTGCAATAGCCTGATTAACAAGGGGGGAGTCTCCCAAGGACATAGAAGCCATGGGGAGCCCTCCTAATTTCAAGGCCACTTGCTTGAAGATGCTTCCCTGTGGCAAAGGTCATGGGCCATATCCCCTGCAAAGTCCCTCTGATGAAGGATGACCTTGATTATAGGTGCATTCTTGATAGAGCTATATTTGGAATTAAGAGTCTGAATGGCCCAAAGGACTGTAAGAATGTGAGAGAGAGAGAGAAGCATCAGGTGAGGTTCTTTTATAAACACACATGCCTGAAAAACTTTACCTCCGTTTTTTTAAATGCACAAAATAGTGACAATAACAATGAAGTGCCCATACTTGGTGAACTTGTTACTTCAATCAAAAAATAACCGGAATGATAGCTTTTAACTATTTTAATAGAAGAACCCTTCTTTCCCAAACCACCTCCTCTGCTGAACCCAACTGTGAGAATCAGATAAAACTGGAACCACTCTGACAAAGACAGAGAGGAGACACTGTGCCCCACTGGCTAGCCCTGACCTTCCCCCACCTTCCCTGCCTGGCTCCTTGGCCTCCTCAGGACTCTGGGGCTCCCAGGACCCACCTGAAATACACTGACCTATGGCAGATCACTACAGCACCTGAACCCAAGAACAAGCTACAGGAAGATCCCTAAGTAAAAGAGGGAAAATCTGAGGAATGAGGGGGTAGAAGCAAGAGGAAAAGCTTGAGAGCAGGAAGGCAACTGGAGCCAGCCCTTGACCTTGCGAAGCAAAGGCTCCAAGAGTCAAAGGCAGGACCACAGCACAGTGCATCAGGACTACTGCACAGGGGCCCTGGCCCAGAGCAGGTCCCACCAAGTCCCACACACCATGCCACACACCAGCATCTATACCAGGATGGAGGGGCAGGCTCTGACAGATCTCTCCACAGCATGCCTTGGTGGCCTCTGTTCAGAAGCCTTGTCATCTGCAGGGTATTTCGAGTTCTGTTTGAAGGAAATGTAGGAATTCAATAAAACCATGAAAGCGAGGAGAAACATCTGTCTTCTGTTGAGTGGATGGGCCTGAAGACCTAGAGGACTCTGAAAAGGCAGAGTAGTCATAAGCTTTAAAAGATGATGACATAGAGTGCAACTGTCCCTTAACCTATAAAGTCAACAGCCAACAGAAGGACTAAACGGACAATATATTCTAGCACCCAAGAGACGGTCCTGCAGGATGTGCAGGTGGGCAGAATGTACCTGAAATAGGACGTAAGAATTCGTCACCTCGTCACCTGAGGATCACCTGGGTCCTGGAGCAAAGACGTCTCAGGAGGGATGAGACGGGAGCTTCTTGCTCCTGGAAAGTAAAGAAGAATCATTAGGCCCCATCAGGTTGGTTGTTGGCCCCACCACACCTTTGGCTGCGACAAGGAGGGATGACTCCATCCTGCTCAGCAGCAGGAAGGACACCCCACCTTACAAAGATGAATGGCATGGTAACTGAGAAGGTGAGGGTCGGAGTGAAGCACTACTGGGTGGGAAACAAGACAAGAAACCGGACAAGGTGGCTTCCAAACCAGTGATCCTACAACGTGACCTCCATCGGTGATGATCCTATCTCAAACAAGGATGGTATCAAAGCATCAGCCAGACAGGCCACCTCCACAGATCTAGGACATAGGGGCAGGTGAGTACAAGCTCTGAGGCCCTCGCCAGGAGCTGTGAGGGGAGTAAATCCCCCCTCTGAAAATGGCATTGAGCACTGAGACCAGCAGAGGCAGACAGCCTCAGCTGGGTCCTTTAGGAAACAGGGGGACACCATCCGTGAAAGGCATTTTGCAGCAGACTCTCCCGGAGCAGCTACCCAATGGGCTCCAGTGTAGCCCTGCTCGGCAGACACCAGGATGGGCTGGGATGCTCTAAACATAGGATGTGTGCTCTCGTGACAAGCTGGCGGAGTGCCCTACAGTCCCACAACGAATGCGATCGAGTGACTGGAGTCATCACCGTCTGCAAGTGGGATCAGTCACCTTCACAGGGGGCATCCTAGGAAGAGGCTTGTCGAGGAGTAGCACACAGTCCTTCATTTCCTCCATCTTACCATTTCTACTTTACACACTCATGGGCTTGTCCAGGAGCTGGAGGGGTCTAATGAAGCCTCCTGAATACAATCTGCACCACTGTGAACCCAGAGAGGATTATCAGTATGCCAAAGAGGCACAAGAAGATGCAAATCAACGCGGAGAGTTCCAGAACCTCGGCAGCAGCACACGGATTTCCCACAACCAAAATCTGACTCCATCCTCACCTGCACTCATTCCACATCAATACTCCATTCTCCTCCCCTTCTGTTCTGAAAATGTCCAAACCCTCAGAAAAGTTAAATGAACATTTACAGAGTCTTCACCTACATTCACCAATTTTAACATTTGCTATTATCTTCTTTATCTTTATATAAATATAAACTGTTCTCAGAAGCCACTTGAGAGTGAGCTATGATAGCTACCATGACACTTGACCTCTAAGCACTTTGGTAACCTGAGAACGGCACTCTTCTACGGAAGTGTGATGCCATTATCATACCAAAGAAACAGATATTCATTCGGTAGCATCTCAAACACAGCCCAAAACAAACAACACACTGCTGTTCCCTCTCATGCGCCAAAAACCACAAGGGCCCTGAGAGGGCCACGGTCCAGCAGGGGAGACCGACATACAGACACATTTCCGCGACAAGGGCACCAAGATGGTGTGGCTCACATGGGGGTCTCCACCTCCGAGGGCTCCACCTGGAGATTTGAGAAGAGGCTTATGCGATGACGTAATGTTTAGAAGATGAGTCTAGCCAACACATACAGAGCAGGAGCTGAATGTAAAAAAAGAGTGGCTTGAATGTGACAGCAAGAAGAATACTGCCCACCCCCCCAAAAGTCCAAATCCCAAATCCAGGAACTTGTGACTAGGTTAGGTTACATGGCAAGGAGGAATAAAGGTTGCAAGAGGAATAAAGATGCTAATCAGCTGACCTTGAAATAGGAGGATTTTCTGATAGAATCAGTGAGGGTCCCTACAAGATGGGAGAGAAAGCAGGAGAGTCAGTGTCAGAGGGATGCAATGTGAGAGACTCCATCAGCCACCCTGGTTCTGAATGTGTCAGGGGACCAGGAGTCAAGGCAGGCAGGCAGCCTCTGGAAGCTGGGAAGAACAAGGAGCCAAATTCTCTCCAGGGTCTTAGGAATGGAGCACATCCCTGCCAACACCTGGACCTGAGCCTGGTGAGACCTATTTCGGACTTCTGATCTCCATCCAGAACTGGAAGACAATAAATGTGTATGGTTTTAAGTGAATGAGAAAACAAAACAAAAAACTGTGGAGGCTGGAAACAAGGCTGGAAACTGTCAAAGCGCCGGGAGATGGGGGCAAGCCCTTATGGCCAAGCCAAGAAAACTACACTTTGTTCTCTGGGGAAGGGAGAGAGCCAAGAGCCATGATCGGATCTCTATCTGGAATAAAAGGAGCAGAATCTAGAAGAAAAACAACTGATAATGTTGGTTGCCATTGATAAATTTGACCTTTCAAACAAACAAACAACTTAAAATTTTGGGAAACTTGGATCCGTCACCCAGAACTTGAAAGTTTCTCAAAACTTAAGAGAATTTTCTGATGATACTGGTGGTGATACTAACAAATGTGATTTTTAGAAAACAATTACGTGATAAAATCTGTCCACCTCTGGAAGATCTGTGTAATTCAGTAAGACAGTAATTCACTGAAACAAAATCATACATGGAAAAATGACTGATTCAAAGGAGAAAATGGATTTTTTTTAATGTACAAAACAGACCCATTTTCCAGTAAAAAAAAAAGCCTATCAGTATGGATTCAGATTCTACTGTGGAACCAACTATCTCCTTTCAAGTTTTCGTGCAGTATCAAAAAAGAATACCCATAATTGTCCATAAAGACTCCTGCAGTCCTCTTTCTTTTCCAAGTACCTATCCAAGGTCACATTTTCTTTATATATTACAACTAAAACAACACATCAAAATTGACTGATGCATAACCAGACATAAGAATCAAGTTGTCTTCAATTAAGCTGAACATTAAAAAGATTGCTAAGTATATAAAATGACGCTACTCTTACTAATTTTCTGTTGTTGTTGTTGTTCTGGAAACTAGGTATTTTCCATAAAAATGTTATGCTAACATAAAATGATTTACTGTTGTTATTTTTAGATGGATTAGTATATAAACACTTGAAGTTGTTTTAGATTCTAATTTGTAACATGATAAGCATTTATACATACAACCCACATAAGCAAAACTCCTTCAAGTCCTCCACAGTCTACAATTACAGAGCACAGGGGGGTTCCAAGACCAAGCGGTTTGAGAACTGCTGCATTCTGGGCTGTCCAGTCAAGCGAACATGGCCACGCTGGATCCAAGCTCATGTCACAAAACTCTGCTCACACTTTCCTGTCCTGGTATACAAGCAGTTAATGCCCAACTCAGAGGTCCTGAAGAAAAGCATGCCATACATTAATCCAGGCTGAACTCATCAGGATTAATAGGATTGGAATGCATAGCAAATACATTCATTAGTACCGCTTTTCTTTAATCCAAGAATGTTCTATCTGATTTATTCTATTTCAGCAGATTTGACAACTCACTTTTTTTAAAAAACAGAGTAATGAGAATGCTACATACACTTCACACTTGAAGGATTTGATCTCCTGTATTTCATAAACACAGCCAGCAGCAAGCACACCGGACGAGCTGGCCTGGAAAGGTGAGGCCGTGACACCGGGGCTCTGTGTAATGGGGGCACCCGGCACTTGGACAGGGCGTATGTATGCACAGCAACATGAAAACAGCACGTTTTTCTATGGTGTATTTCTATGGAACAGTCTAGATATCAGAGGCATATTTCTATGGAACAGTTCAGATATCAGAAGGAATCAGATCTTTTCATTAGGTACACTGATGAAGCACCAAAAATGTTTGGCCATTTTTTAAACATAATGCCCAACTTTCTGGCAACTTAAAAGCTGCTTTGCCTATGAGTGTGTTTTTATGCTGTTCTTCATTCCACAAATGTTCTGGGTGCCAGATATGGTTCTAGAGACCAGGATGCAACAGGGGCCTGATCAGACCCAAACCCCTGACTTCCTGGAGCTTAGGTTCTGTGACTGGAAGCCCCTCTTTGAAAAATGAGAACGGGTGAAATAGTAACTGGAAGAAGCATGCTTCTGCTCTCCTAAAGCAATTCCATGAGATTTTCAGATACAGGAGGCGCTCCAGTGACACAAATATGTGCTCCACCCCACAAGAAGGGCAGATGCTAGGGCTGTGGTAAGGAACAAAGCTACAGGGAGCACAGTTCAAGGCAACTAGGCGATCTCTATCATGTCTACTGACTTGAACCAAGAGCTCCTTCAGAATGGCTGAGTGCCTATGGAAGGGCCAAGCCAGACCCTGAGTGGGCACGGAGGATGTCCAAATCCTGGCAGGGGAGCATTTGTAGTTTAAAAAAGCAAACCCTGATTAATTCTTTTCTTTGGCATGAATAGTTTTCAAATTTCAGCCTAAGATATTTGGTGGTTAAAAGAGAACAGGGGTGCCTGGGTGGCTCAGTCGGTAAGCAGCTGCCTTCGACTCAGGTCATGATCTCAGAGTCCTGGGATCGAGCCCCACATCGGGCTCCCTGCTCAACAGAGAGCCTGATTCCCCCTCTCCTTCTGCCTGCTGCTCTGCCTAATTGTGCTATCCCTCTGTCAAATAAATAAAGAATCTTTGAAAATTTTTTTAAAATTTAAAAAAAGTAAAAGGGAGCATAGGCTAAGAGGCTGCCAAGTAGTTAAACAGACATCAGTTTTCTGTTCAAGGGAAGAAGTGGAGAATGGAACGAAAGCCTGAAGTCCAGAAAGGAGCGTGCAATGTCCCCAGAGCCAGCGGGGCAGGCCTCCAGGCATCCGGGAAGGATCCAACCCTGTGCCCAGAGACTCTCAGACTCCATCCCCTGCTCCACGAGGAGCCTGCTGTGTGGGAACTGCAGGAACCACATCAAGCATGGAACCCCCCAGCGGCTGTGCCTGCACCCCGCAGAGAGGTCCACAGGAACATGGGAGCCAACCCTGCTCTCTCCTTCAGCCTCCCTTAAAACCACATTTTAGGTCTATCCAGAATGGCCAGACCCTTATTAACTGAAATAATTCACTCCCAAGGAGCAGACCTGCAGGGCGCCAGAAACCACAATACTTTGACAGATCACGTTCCCCTATGCTTCAGTTGGACCCACATTTGGGACTACCACAGCTCCATGACCACCTAACACGTGCTTGCTTCCCGGCTTCTCAATGATAAGGGCTTACCCCTGACCATGGGCTTCACAGCTGCTACTCAGTGATTTCCCAGGAAAACTCACACACTGGATTCCAGCGTCCACCTGAGAATGTGAATGCCTTACCTCTTTTTCCAATCTCCAATGCCCACCCGAATCCTACCTGAACTGGAGACCTACACCAGTTTCTGTCCCCTCCCTGAGACAGCAATAACACTACAGCCTAAATGCTGTTTGAAAGACCACAGACTCCATATAGACATCTGTGGTTCTATAAAATTTATGAGGGGAAAAAATTTCATATGGTAAAGGAAATGTGGTCAAGGAAATAGCAAGATATTTATCCTCCCCACAATCCTTCAATAATTAAAACTACACCAGCCATTCTATACCAAGGTAAAGGTCACTGGACTCACAATTTGATGACTCAACCTTCCACCAAGAGGCAAAATACTCCACAAAAAGCCCTCCCAAATCTTCTTTGTACTGCAACAGGCCAGTGAAGGCCGTTCTTCCCCCTTGGCCTATGTCTCCTGGTGATGCCAAGGGAAGAGGAAGGGTGGCAAGAGAAGCTGCGAGGGGCCAGGTCTAAGGTTATAGGGCAACGGTTCTCAACCAAGGTTGCTTATGCTCCTGCCAAAGGGCATCTGGCAATGCCTGGAGATACCTGTGGTTGCCACAAGTCAGGAGCAGGGGGGTGTTGTCATCATCTAGTGCTCAGAGGCCAGGAACACCACTCAACATCCTATGGCGCTCGGGGCAGCGTCCGCAGCAGAGATGTACCAACAGAGCACTGAGGGAGACAAAGCGTGCCTTTTACTGTGTGAAACTGTCTGCTGCAAAGTGTTCTATGGACTTTTTTAAGTGAACTGGTTTAAGATTTTTTTTTCTTAAAGCTTCCAATAACATCTGCAAACAAGCATATTCACTGAGAAAGTGAAACCTTGTCACAACATTGCTGAAGAACCCTCCACTGTCCTGAAACCAGGGCTGAGAATAACGAAGAGGCAAGCAGAAGACAGGGAAGAGTAAACAATTAAAAAACACGGGTGACTAAGCCATGCTTCACTTTTTAATGAGTTCTCATTCCTAAGGGCGAGTTGGTATCTTGTAGAAGGCTGGAGACCCAGGCACTCTGCATGACTCTGCTTGGAAGGTGAAGGTCAAACCTGGAAGAGCTGGGATGGCCAGGGCAGTCCCCTGAGAGAGAAAGGAACCAGCAGGCTGAGTCCCACGTGCTCACAAGGGCCGCAGAAAGAATGCCTCATCCCACTTCACAGGTGAGGTGCAGGAGCTCAGGGAAGGACCCCACCGTGACGGAAAGATCCCACTGCCACTTCATTAAACAGTCCTCTTGTTCTGCAAAACACGGGTTCAGTGTTGGAGCGGAAAGATATCTCTACTCTGCAGCTCTGAGAAAGCACAGAGACGAGGCAGTGTTCAGCATAGGAGGATGGCCACTTCTCTCCCTGAGATTTCTGCCTGCCAAGGAGCCATGAACCTCTATTTCTTAATGCCTGAGATCTGAAAAACGAAATAATAAATTCAGAGTTGGAAGTAACCAACTCACCACCTAATGCAGAAGTGCCCCCAGGCTGTCATGGGTTTGACAGGAGAGAGAGGGGAGGCAGGAGAGAGGGAGGGAGGACCGGTGCTGCGGGGGAGGGTGAGGCGGCACAGAGAAGTGACTCTCCAAGCTGCCACCTGCCTCCCTCCCCCTTCGGAGCTCTCACCAACCAGCCTCTGACTTCTGCCTCCATTTGGAGTAATGCATTCGCATCTGAAGCCAGCCATATCCCCCAAGGCAAGAACAGGAAGAATGGCTCACATTCCAATGAAATGGCTATTAGGTGCCAGCCCCATGTAAGGCGCTCTATGTACACGACCTCATCTAACACTCAAACCAGGCCTTGACGTTTACACAGCTGTTGCACCCATCTTACTGAGGGCAAGCCAGCCCTGTAAAGTAGTTTTAAAGCCGAGCCTTGGTTCAAACCTGCGCGCACCTGACTCCAAAGCCACTTGGACGCTCCATTACCTTTAATGCTACTGAAAATCTACGTGAATGTATAATCGGTCCCCCACGGCAGTGGGCCATGATATAACTACAGTAAAACTTTAATCAGACATAAGGGGGATCTTCCCACTTAGCAAATGCAATGAGATGCGAGGGAGCGAGGCGGCAAAGATAGGTCTTCAAGGTGACTTTGGTTTCAAACTCTGCTCAACCACTGACCGGCTCAGTGAGCTCGGGCAAATTATTCTGAAACTGTTTCCTCACTTCTCCCAAGAGGAAACTACTGCACAGCTCATGGAATTGTTTAAAAACAGTAATAAATTGAGATTATGCATATAAATATAATCTGTATTTTTTAAAGTACTTACACTCCTGGGACACTGTCCCTGAATAAGTGATATCATCTCAGAAATACTCTGCCTTCATTTCATCCCGTTCTGCATATGCACTGGCTCCTGTTTGGCGTTTTGAAATTTCTCCACCAAATAGCTAATGAGCGATATAAATAGATAAATGCAGCCAGGGGAAGCTGCTATTTTAAGAAATTCTCCAGTTGAAGGGAACAATTGTTTGATGTGTGAATAATCAGTTCTTAATTACACGGTTTGTCAATATTTTAAAAGTATTATCTCACTACAAGCTGCGGGGGTAGACTGTGGCACTTACCCTCTGTTTCTCTCTGCCAGTAACTGAACCCAAAGAGTTTAATAAAATACAATCATTGCCAGTAAGGAAGTGACATATTATTGAAAAAAAGAGGTACTCACGAAACATACACATACAATACAAAAACCACAGGGTATTCTCCAAATGAGCAGCAGAGAAAGGAGACACGGGGGAATTTCAGAGCAACAGACCCAGGAAGGAGTGGTCAGGGGAGACAGAGGCCAAGGTGAAGGTTTGGCGAGGCTGAGGGAAGAAGGTAGGCACTCCCCAGACAGGGCTGAGCAGCATGGAAATCTGGAGGTGTGGGAAAACACAAGAGGGTCCCGAGAGGGCAAAGGGGCCAGCCCACCAAGGCATGGACAGAAGGAAGTCAAGGCTCTCCTGTCCATGGTCCATGCAAACCTTCTCCAAGATCTCTTCTAGCTCTATATTGGTTTCCCCTAAAAACACACACACGTATTTTGGCCCTACACTGATACATTCTCCTGAGACTCAGTAAATGCTACAAATGATCCCTTCTATTCAGGATTCTCTTGGGCCACCTGTAAGGGCCCAAGCAGGAAAATAAGGCTCTTGAACTCATGCTGTGTGCCCTGGAGAGGTGCCTGGGAAGGACAGCGTCATCGCTCCAAGACACTCAGTGGGCTCCCCCAGAGAATACAGGCAGTAGCCACCTCTCTAGTTCCCCTACTCCCAGTTCTCAGGCAGCCTCTTCAAGTCACCCACCTCCTCCCTAGTGCTGCTCTTAACCAACATTTTTTTTTTTTTTAAACCAGGGGCACCTGGATGGCACAGTCGCTTAAGCTTCTGATTCTTGGTTTCAGTTGAGGTCCTGATCTCAGGGTTGTGGGACAGAGCCCCAGATTGTACTCTGTGCTCAGCACAGACCCTGCTTGGGTTTCTCTTTTTCTCTGCCCCTCCCCACCACACACACTCTCTCTAAAATAAATAAATAAATGTTTAAAAGAAAGAAAAAAGAAAGCAGTAGCATCCATGCAGACAGATGCTATGGTTTTGAGCCAAGGACCCTTCACCTGTTCTACCTCTCAAAAGGCAGTGACTTGGCATTTTATTAATCCTTCCCTTTGCCAAGTCAAAGTTAAAGTTACTTCTCTTTTCTGGGGGCCAAGAGACGTGCTGATTGTTTCATAAAAACCTATGGGGAGTGGGGAAGGATCACCGGTGTGATCCTGAGGCGAGGCTCACGCGCCCGCCCCCCCACTGGCCCCCAGCACCCACCCCGTCGGCCCGACTCAGCCATGATCAAGGCGATCCTCCTCTTCAACAACCAGGGGAAGCCATGGCTCTCCAAGTTCTACCAGCCCTACAGTGAAGTTACACAACAGCAAATCATCAGGGAGACATTCCATTTGGTATCTAAGGAAGATGAAAATGTTTGTAATTTCCTAGAAGGAGGATTGTTAATTGGAGGATCTGATAACAAACTGATCTGATAACAAACTGACATTATGCAACATTATATTTTGTCTTCTGTGTGGATTCTTCAGAAAGTGAACTTGGCATTTTAGATCTAATTCAAGTATTTGTGGAAACATTAGACAAGTGTTTTGAAAATGTCTGTGAACTGGATTTAATTTTCCACGTAGACAAGGTTCACAATATTCTTGCAGAAATGATGATGGGGGGAATGGTACTGGAGACCAACATGAATGAGATTGTTACTCAGATTGATGCACAAAATAAGCTGGAGAAATCTGAGGCTGGCTTAGCGGGAGCTCCAGCCCATGCTGTATCAGCTGTAAAGAATATGAATCTTCCTGAGATCCCAAGAAATATTAACATTGGTGACATCAGAATAAAAGTGCCAAACCTGCCCTCTTTTAAATAAAAAATTAAAAAGGCCACTCCCAGGTAAAATCCAGGGGGAAAAGTCATCTAAGTTTACCATGCAGTTGTTTACCAAAAATAGAGGAGGAAAGTCTTGGATTTAAGTCAAGGTACTGTATAAAAGTTGTGTAAAATCGGTATGGAAGTTCAATGTTGCTTTTCTTGCTCAGTGATTTTGAAGAAATTGAGTAGTTCCGGTGTGATGTTTCTCTTTCTTTTATAAACTGTATTCCTGTGCCCACCTACAGCATGCCTCTGTGTATTGGCTACTACAGTATTTCAAAAAGTGTTTGAGACGTTTCTTTAAATTATGTACAATCCAAAATGTTGGTATTTTGTATGGCTCACAAGTGCAGCATTCCATAATTCTTTCTGTTATTTGTCACAATGGTTATTTAAAGAACCAAGTATGTATTGCATAAAAACATTATGACCTTTTCCTCTTAGTTTAAATAAACTCCAAGGTAACTGGACTTTCTAAAGCACCTTTCTGTTTGCCTGATATCTACTTTAGCAATAATTTTTTTTACAACCCTCTAACTCAACAAAGTAAATAAAAGTATATTTTATCACTATTTAAAAAAAAAACCTATGGGGAGGAACACAGTGATGGCTGCACAACAATGCGAGTGTACTTAATGCCACTGAAATATACACTTCAAAATATACAACAAAAAAGAGTTGCTTTAAAAAAAAAAAAAAAACTAAGAAAATTCCTAAAAAAAAAAAAAAAATACTTACCATATGACCCAGCAATTTACTCCTAGATATACAACCAAGATAAACGAAAGCATGTATCCACACAAAAACCTGTACACAAATGTTCCCAGCAGCATGACTGAGAATAGCCAAGAAGTGGTTAAATAACCCTAATGTCCATCAAATGATGAATAAATAAAACACAAAATACCTATTCAATGAAGCATTATTCAGCCTTACAAAGGAGTGAAACACTGACACAAAAGCCACCATGTGGATGGACCCTGAAAATACCACGCTAACGGAAGGACACCAGTCACGAGAGGCCACATATTGTGTTACTCTGTTTATACGAAATGTCTCATAAAGACGGAAGGTTGATTAATGGTTGCCTAGGGCTGGGAAGGGGATAGAATAGGGATGCGGAGTGACTGTTAGTGCACATAGGCTTCCTTTTAGGGGTGATGGAAATGTTCTAAAATTGTGATAATAGTTGCCTAACTGTGGCTATAACAAAAAAAAAAAAAAACACTGAATTTATACTTTAAATGGATTAACTTTATGGTACTAAATTGTATTCCATAAAGTTGTTTAAAAAAAATAATAAAAGCTAGGAGGAGCCCAATCCACCAAAGACAGCGGCATGGTTTCCTACGAAGGGCACCTGGGCAGATCCCAGGATTTCCATGCAAGTTCCATGCAACAGCAGCACTTTCTCCATGTACTTCAATTCCACCCCAAGTCAAAATTCTACCTCTGACCCCTTGACCCAGAAATCAATAATTACAGTGCTGGTTGCAGTTGGTAAGAGGAGCTCCACCTCCCTACACAAGGCGTTTATGGTACGTAACAGTCATTTTGCTTTGAGCGTTTCACCAATGGGCAATTATCTCTGGCGTAATACACCTTCCCTGCAAGCACTAGGTCTTTTCTCATTCTGTTTCACCGCAAACATGAGCTCCAGGCCTAACACATGGCCAAGATACTTCGTTGTGACAGGGCACAGGATAATAAAACTGAAGAAGAGTACAGTCCATTACATAATATACTTTGTTAAGCTTTGAGTTCCAACGGGATACAAGGGAAACACCCCTCACTCTGTGCGTATGTGGCCTGGATCTCAGAGAAAATGGGAAGGTTTTCATAGCTGATCAGAAGTGAAAGATCATCAAGCAGTAAAAAAAATCCAATAAGGTCTCTTCCGCACTAGTGCAGAATTTACAAAGATCATCAAGGTGCGCTACCAAGACAGATAAATCACCAGTGAGGCAGGGAAAAGACATGTCCAACTTGGGGAGCTAGAAGGAAAAATGTATGGGAAACAAATTTCGGGATACTTCCTGCACTGAATGTTTGGCATGCTCAGGAGGCTTGGAGGCAGCCCTTTGTCTGCCCAGGCACACCCAACAAGTGAGTTCATACTACTCTCCTGGGCATTTACAAGCCCTGGGTACAACTCAACGCAGGCAGGTGTCAGCCCGCCCCTGCCCTCCCACGGACATGTCCCCGACCCTGCGGCAGCTCTAAGGAAGCCGATGGAGACAAATGAGTCTTGCATGTGGCCAGGGGAGGGGCACAGGTCCAGGAAAAGAGGAGCCTGCCTGCGCCAGCCCAGTGATTACCAGAGGGAATTAAGCAAGCACTTGCAAGCCTTGCCCTCTGAATTTCTGTACTTTGATAGACTTAATTTGTTCTCCTGGGGCGAAATAGCAGGCTGTGTTAGAGCAATTCTATACAGGAATGCTTAGGGAAACCTAAGGGGGCAGGATGTGATTTAGGACTCCACAGGGCTCCCACCCAGGGAACCATTCTCCCTGGGAGAGAGGGGAGCAAGGCAGGCGGGGCACCAGACACGCCTGCCATGTGTATCAGCCGGGACTCAATTGAGAAACGGCTCTGTCCTCTTGTTTTCTCCCATTAACTTACACAAAATCTCTTCTTGAGGCACTTCTTGAGAACATTTTCATCTGTGTAAAACAGTTCCCAAATAAAAAATCATCAAGAAATGGCCAGTGGCAGGAAAGAGTCACAAGAAAATTTAATACATTCCAAACCCATCTATTCTCACACCTCCTTCGTGAGTTTTTGCGGTTATCTTTGTAGCGTGCATACCGTTCTTCATAATATCCTTCCTTAAAGGTATCTACCTCTTCCGTAATTTAAATATTTTTTGTAGAAAGCTTTGTATTACTCTCAAATGGAGTACCGCCAAAATGATCTGAACTCAAATATTCAGTTCAGCTCCATTACCCAGCAGAAGGGCCGTCTGTTTCCTGCAGAGATCCTGATGGCTACAGTTGTACAGGTAGTGAGCACAGACGTGTCTATTTTTTCTAACATCCATTGCTACTTAGCATACTATTAAGATAAAAATGTTTGTCTGTGCCCTCCCTCAAACTGCACACATGGTACACACACTGCACTTAGGGAAACAGAGACGCGGTCTGTGTGTTGGCAAACTATAGCGTGTGGCTCACTTTTGTTACCGACGAGAAGTTAAAAGTGGTTTTCACAGTTAAATTTTCTTTCCTTTTTCTTTTTTTTAAGGAGGAGGATGAAAAAGAGGAAGAGAAAGATTCTCATTCAAAACATCTGGCCCCAAAAGCCTAACACATTTGCTACCCGCCCTTTATAGACCAGTTTGCTAAGCCCTGCCCTAACCCATTCCTTTAAGTTTACGAGTGAGACAACCTAAATCCAGACACACTGAATGACTGAGAAGCACCTGCATGCAGGTCTTAAGGATTCTAAGTAACTGAAGGAATTTTACCAAAGAAGCCATCAGTTTAAATGTTTTCAAAATGAACCTCTGTCCTCATCTGAACCACATTTTAAGAACTGAGTCTTATCTAAAGCAAACCAAAATGTCAGAATACACAACTCACCTAAATGGTCTTTGTCCTCCAACACCTAAAATCACCTCCTCTTCTGTGTGCCCAGAGCCAGGGACCCTCCACCCTTCTCCAGTACATACCGGGAGCCCACCTGTGTGCACCCTGAGCTCTCCAGGGCCAGCAGGAGGAGAGAGACTCTGTGAAGGAAGACACTCTCTAACACAGCCAGCTGTGGTCACCAAACCCTCCCCTGTCTGTCCAGGCCTAGGGTAGGGGGCCACTGAGGGCCCCCTGGCAAGGCCAGGCCACGCCACTAACACGGTCGGACCCCCCCTAACCTTGGCCTTGACTTTGTAAATAGTCGCTTTACTAAATTCACCACCAATTACCCAGCTTGAGAGCACCATCTGTTCCCTGTGGGGGCCCTGATGACTCCGGCCTTAGGGGCAGCAAGCTCTGGATGTCTGCAGCTGCTTCTGCCACCTTGGGAATGTGGGCCGCCTGGGCCTACTCGGAGCACAATGCCTCTATTGTAGAACTGCACAGCTGGACGGGGCTTGGACCACCTAATGACTCACCCTCTTCCTCCAAAGTGAGCTGCCCCAGAGCTGCCCTAGACCTAGTGTGGTCTCAAAAATGCCCAGAGAGAGTCGAGTGATGAGTTTTAACAAGACACCGCATTTTAAAAAGGCTTTTTTTCCTAAGCCTTCAACTTAATAAAATCTGAGCAGTTGGTATGTCACAGACTCTGTGCTCGGAGTTTCAGACGCACAGCCAATCAACAATGAGAAAACTGAGCCTCGGAGAGAGGCTGTGGTGCTCGTCGGAGCTCTAAGCGGTTGTGTGGGAGTCACTAAGCAGTTGTGTGAGTGTCGCCCCAAAATGCTCTTTACTCAGCCAGGTTCCCCCCAACCTGAAGCCCCCTCTGTCACCCCGTGGCTGGCCAGCAACACCCTCCATACCACCCCCACGGTGCCCTCGCCAACACAGCAAGGCCACCCTCAAGTCTGTCCGCAGCCGGCCCAGTCCCACGATACGGAGAAGGCCAGGGTCGGGTGCAGAAGGCCTCCTGACCCGCAGCCTCCTGCATATCAGCCCATCACCTGGACCAGCCAACAAAGCCAACTACCCAGTACCTCCTGCCTGAGTGCGAATCCCTAGGCAGGCGCATTCACCACGTCTTTACGGCATAAAATGAAATGGCGGCTGCGGGCAGTCGTCCCTCTTGTGAACATTCTCTGTCTAGGAGCCTAGCGTGGGAGAGAACATCAGAGCTCCCTGCGCCTGGGTGGGAAGGCCTGGCAACTCCCAGCAAGCTACGTTATTGACCTGAAGGCATACTGAGAGGGAAAAGTTTTTTCCTCTGTCCCATTTTATACCTGCTCACTGATCTGAGGAATCAGGAGCCCTGCCTGCCCTCGGCTGTGCGATCACGGGCAAGTCACCAGACTTCTCTGTTTCACCTGAAAACTGAGATAAGGATACTACTTACCTCACCTATACCTCAGCCCACCCCTGGCTTCTCCCGTCTGCGAGAGCCAAGGAACAGAGAGGGGAGACAGAAATTAAAGTCTCAGATAAGACCAGATTCCTTTTTTTCCCTCTGCAAGATGAGGACAATAGTACTAAGTGACACTTCAGAGTTTGGGAGAGGTCCAAATGAATTAACATTTGCACTGAAGAGCACCGGGCACACAGTAAGTGCTATATGTTTGCTTTTGTTTTTATTAGCTTCTTAATTTATGAAAGATCTTACTACCAGCCAGCCTGCGAAGTGATGTGAAGGTCACGTACTCAAAATAACTGCACTTTTATAATACGAAGGTATTCAGTAATTGACAAGGCACTATTCAAATACATAGCTGAAACCATAAAAATAAGTTGATTGATTTATTTCTATCTTCCCTTATTCAGATGGTAAAAGACTTCAGGGCTGTTGCCTAGAAATCTTTAAGTTGGCTTAAAACTATCAAAAAGATAAGACCAATGGATAGAATATATATGAATTTTATATAAATGGTATAATTAACAATAACTGAGTTTTTAGCCACTGATTTTTATTTTAAAAGACTGAAACATCCTGGTTTCTGTAGCACTGAGACACATCTCCTCTGCTGTGTGCATTGCTGGGGGTTGGCAGGGACCACAGCCGGCCGTCCTAGACCTCCCCATGTCATTCGGACGCCAGGAAACACTCAGCAAGCACTCCTTTAAAAATGAGCAGGTCATGTGGCACAGGCAGTGGGTCCTTCCCCTGGACGACACCAAGCCACCCAGAGACCTCTTCACTAGTTTGGCTTTTGGGACAAATCTGTAAGTTTTCGCTTTCATTTAGAAAAATAAAATGCTCTGCTTTACCTGCTCTACCACTGGGGCAGCTCCTCTGACTTCTTCCACCCTAAACTCTGGTGGGGAAAGAATGCCCAGTCAAGAGGCCGCTTTCCTCCTGCCGGGAGGTCTGGACGCTCACAAAGCCCAGTTATTTGTTTTGCCAAACTGTGTATACATTGAATGGAAATGTTTGTTTTCCATGTCCCACTTTACGTCTCTAAAGACAAATGATTAAAGAATTATTTCGGGGGCATTTTTTTCCGCTCATCCCCTCCAACCTGGTCATATCAAGCAGCCTCATTTCCTGCCTTTTAACTCACATTCTGTCGGCATATCATCCACTCTTCTTTGTTGACCTTTACATGTACAGTGTTGCTTCAAAACCCTTCTTCAAAGGAAAGGTCAAATGAAATGTCGCTGGGAAGCATGCCAGATGGCCACTGGCCAAGCAGGCACCGGCTCCCAGCGCTGAGGTTACCTGTGGGCGGTGTGACGAGGTGCCAAAGGCAGGTGAGGAGGCCCACAGCCGACTGCCTGCTCTCACGCCTGGGCACACCCACGCCCTCAGAAGCCCTGTCCTGAAGCCCAGCCCCAGGCCCTCTGGCAGCACACGATCCTTCATCTAGGAGGCCCTTCCTGAGCATTCCACGGCTTGTGCACTCCGTGAGGAACTGCAGGGCATGGAGAAAGCTACGGGGTTCCTGTCCCGGGGGGGGGGGGGGGCCTATCATTTAACAGAGCAGAAAGGAAGTATGGAAAAACGTACCAAGAGAACACACAGGAGGATTTCCGAAGAATGGAGGGCTGGGAAGCCAAAAGCCACTACTGCTGAGGTCACTGCCATAGGAGTGGGACTCGAAAGGAAGAGGCATGTGGGGAATGGGAGGGTCAGCAGGATGCAATAAATGACTGGACATTAGAGGCAGGGGATGACAGCAAGTCAAAGTGAACTCTAAAACCTCAAGTACGCTTGACAAGGACACAGAGGATTCCTTAAGAAGTGATGTCAAGAAAAACACATTTGGGAGGTGAATCCTAAGTCTGGGATTGGAAGCATCAGGACTGAGGCGAGAGTGAGGCCAGCCCGAGGTACCGAGGCCCTGACCATTTGAGCCCACCAGTCTCTCTCTGCGTCCGTTCGTAATACACCGACAGGCTAGAAGCCTATGAGAGAAAAGAATGAGCAACATGGTAGACCAAACAGACCATCTAGAGACAATTAACTCGTACACACAACCAACAGAGGACAACTCAGTTTGAAAAACCCAACTCTGCAAAATGTGATCCAGGATAAAACCAGACTTGGAAGAAACAAGAGGCACAGAACACACAGCAGCAGAAGCTACACTGAGTAGAGTCGGCCACAGAGAATGGTTGACAGATGCAGAAGACCTTTCCTGAAAATGTAAATGGAACATAATCTAACCTGATGAGAGCACTTTCAGGAAAAAAATACAAAATTTAAGAGGTGCTCCAAAGAAACTTAACTGACTTAAAACTGAAATTCACTCAGGGAAATAGATTCATCAACAATTTATCTGTGACGATATTGCTAAGAAAACGTGTATATTCACATAGTCAAAGTATCCTCAGATCAAAACGGAGTGTCCAGCAGAGCCCCCGGGGCTGCCCACGAGCAGCTGGGCGCATGAGAGTCTGACATGACGGCTCCGGATGGGGCTTCCCGGAGAGAGGGGCGTGCTCATGGGTCAGAGCTCCCTGGGAGACAGCAAGGCAGGTAAGAGACTGTGGGGAACATTTGCATTCTGGGAGGCTAAGAAGGGAGTGGAGAGGAAGAGAGCAACTCTAGGAAAAGTCCACAAGCAGATGGACTCTCTGAAGTAAGGAGTGTGGCTCCATGTGTCTCCTGGCCGGCCACACCCTCACCCTTGGAAGGTTCCAGGAGCCACGACACAGAAGGTCTTCAGCTAGCTTGGCAGAGAGCCACCAGACCAAATATAGGAAACCTAATTAATCTGAATTTCACGCAAAGAATAAAGCTTTAGTGTAAGTATCTTTCCAATGTATCACAATGGTGACCTAAGCATGCCAAAAAATACTTTTCTTAGAGGAAAAAAAAAAAAAAAGTTATGCTAGAAAAGCAACCATTGCTTATCTATAACTTAAAATCTAATGGGGCCTCCAGTACTTCCATTTGCGAAATCTGATAACCCTAGCTTGGTGCTGACGGCTCAGGCCTGATCACCTCAGCCCCACCACATGTCCTCCTTGCCCACAGCCATCAGCCCCAATGTCCTGACTGCCTCCCCACAAAGGCTCTTCCCTGGTCCCAGCAGCTGAGTGGTGACGCCCTCGCACGCGGGCTGGAGGGAGCCTTCTGCCGCAGACCCAGAAAAGGAGAGCGTCTGCGGGAAAAGGGAACAGCCAACCATATGAACTATTTCCGAGAGATAATGGGGGTGAGGAATGATGACAGTTCACTGAATCACATTAGAAAGAGAGGCAACTGTGAGCAGTCTTAGGACAGTAGTAAGAGCTTAGTTTTCAGATCAAAGTTGGTTTCAGATCAAACACGGCATTTACTCTCCTTGGTTTCATCATTAAAAAAAACAGGGTTCTAACAATGAATCTCGGAACACTGAAAATTAAAATAAAATTTAAAAATAATTTAAAAATTTAAAAATCCATTTATCAGATATTTAAAAAACAAAACAAAACAGGGTTCTCAGCCAACTGCTTTGCCGCAAAGGCGGTATCTGCAGAGAACCCCAGGAGTTCCGCCCCATAAAGGGCAAGCACTTTGGTAACACAGGGCTGGCACCTTCCACACACAAGCAATAGCTGCTCAACGAATGAATGGATTCTATACTTCTTGAAGAGTTTGTTTTAAAAATCTGAATTCTCATAATGATTATTGAAAACACGAGCCTGGGGTGAATCTTAACACTTTGTGGCCATCACCACAGGAGCTAATAGTCTTTGCTCTTTAGTTTGTCAGTGGAGGATTGTTTGTGGTAGGAATCACAAGTGTCTGGGCAGAACCTAAACCAAACAAACAAAAACACCTGCAATGCTGCCTGATGAAGCACATGTTAAGATTCACATGAATAAAGCAGAGAAGAAAGGCCACCACCTCCAAACTAAAGTGAATCTAGCTCAGAATGCCATTTTTTTCCTATGCCCCTTTATGTAACTGTTGTAACTGTTCCTTAGTTATGGGAGCCCTTAATCAAACAAACATCTAAGAACAACACAATTTTCTTATTTAAACATAAAAGTATTTTCAACCCTGCACCAATTTCCCTTGATCTGTGCTGGAAGAAATCCCAGGGACGCCTTAAAACAATAAACTTCAGAAAAAGAAAAAAAGGGAGGGGGGACATATATTTTTATAAAGAGTACTGTATACTTCTTCTAACTTAGGATAAGTCCACAGTATATTTGGAATTTTTGAAAAGAACCAACCCTTTATTTGCTTTGCTACTGTGGAACTTTCCACTGTGCTACAAGGCCCCAAATTTAGAAATTACAAACAAACTCGTGCCCGGACAAAGTGAAAGCTGTATTTAGCTTATGGATATGCTAATTCTTGGCATAAAACAAACACTCTATGCCTCCGCTAGACTTCTAGGTATTTTATGACCGAGTTAAAAGACTTAAGCTGAAAGGGAGTTTATGTGCAAATTAAACTCAAAGGTTTTTCATACCAATGCCTGAAAGATTTAAATTCCAAATGGAGTCTATGTTCTTAGTACTAATTTTTTCAAAGCTGGTCCAAAGGGAAGATCTCTGTCCTGACATGGAGGAGCCACATGCCTGCCTTACAACTTCCAGAAAAAGGCTCCACAGTTCCTCAGGCAGAGCTGAAGATACACCTTCTACTATTAACCTACAACAAACATCATTAATGCTTAATGTTGCCTACTGCTACTGTGAATAAGACCATCAACTCATGAGACGGGCAAAGGCAAGAAATAAAAAGCATTCTACAGAAAGAACCATTAGCTACCTCAGATATGTAAGACTGACCAGTTTTCTCACAGTTAGGAATTAGCTAATGCAACTGACATGTTTCTTAACATCCCCAACTCTCCCCTCTTTCCAATGGCTGACACCAACACGCCTTCATGTGTATCCTGCAGAATACCCAAGCTGCAAGGGAGCTGTCCGCTGGACCTGCACTGATGGTTCTTACCTTTCATTGGCTGAGGAACCCTGGGCGAGGAGCATATATTGTGGTGTGCGTTTCTGGACAACAAATGTACCATCCCCACCACCACTAGAAGGTAAACAGAAAACTGGGGAGTGATATACACAGGGAACCAACATCCACTGCCTGACAGCGAAGGATGTAGCTGTGAGCCGAGAGCACCGGTCGGCCGCTCCCTGGGTTATCCGATGCCCCGAAAGCCTGTATCTATCTGAACGATGAGCGGAGCAAGGCTTGGAGCAGGTCCCTGTGCAAGGTCAGCACTGGAGCCAGAGCCAAAACCCAGGCCTGTCTGGCACCACAGTCCATCCAGGTAGTTCTAAGTTGGAGGAGGCCTTAGCCCTATCTTGTCATGTCTATTGCTGAGCTCTTAAATTAATGATCTACATTTAAATGCCAGTATGAAACTTTATGAATTATCAACAGTGAAACACAAGGTCAATTCTAGAATTCAAATAAAGTTCTATACATAGCATATGGGTTTGCTTTGGTTAAAGGGGCAGTGAACCTGACAGTCAGATGGGGCTGAAGGCTCTCCTTTCCTGTGCCTCTTCTCTGAGGCCACCTTCCCTCCAGTAGGAACTGCTCCTGATGGCATCCCGAGCTTTCTCCATAGCTCTGGCCAGCAATCTGGCCGGACTCCAGCTCTTAACTCCATACTCCCACCCAGCTCGGTCAGGGTCAGCCGGAGCAGGGAGACTCGCTCAGTGGGCTCCCACGTTTGCAGCCAAATGCACAAGCCAATTAAAAGCACTGCACTGGGGGTGGGAGCGGGCGCGGAAGACACAGAGCTGCCGAAGAGGTGAGGACCAGGTCAGGGCTGCCGTGCTTGTGTGGGCACAGCCCTCTCAGGTCCCAGGTAAGGGAGGACAGGATGGAAGGGAACACCCAGATAGGGTTGGGGAATCTGCAGGTATTCAGTTCCAAGAGGGGGCTGTGTCCATCTTGTGGCTGCAACTCACTTTATAAGGACCACAGAATGTAATAAGACAACTCGGATGGGCATCCTAGGCCCAGAGTTTGTCCTGCTCCTGTCCGAAATGTCAAGCAGCCCAGCTTTGGAGAGCCAAGAACGTAAGACATAACATCTCAGTCAGGCTTGGTGCACTCCAGCCAAGAGTCCTGTCTTTGGCCACAAAGCTTGCTTTGTTAGCAGGCATGTCCCATGATAGCATTTGCAAAAGATTGGTGATAAACTCCGAACACCCCTGGCTCCCCCCACCTATCAATAACGACATTCTTCTTGAGCCCACTTCCCTTCTGGCCTCTACTCCCTCTGCTTCTGTCAATTTGTTACCAGAGGCAGAAAGCATGATTTGCTTTGTATTCTAAGACATGTGAAAGTCTGGACAAGGGACAACCTAACTTCAAGAGCTGGCTGAGGAATCTGCGGCTCATCTGGCCGTGGCCTGCAGGGAGTTTCAGATGCTAATCAAACTCCCTTCCCTTGGCATTGCCACACCGGGCAGTCCCAAATCTTCCAGCAAACCGTCTTATAAACTCCCCCTCCATTCTGAAACAAAAGCAAAGCCTTCTTTGGGACTTACAGACTAGAAATTTCCCTTCTTCTGTAATACAACCCTTATCGGATTTCTGTCCAGAGAGCAGATATTTAAGATATCTGAACTTCAGCTGTACAAGCGAAGTCTTTTCTTTTTTGCAAACTTGACTATCTGCCATCCTTTGTCCTCCTCTGAACCTTACGTGAACTCGGTGGCACAGCTGAGTGTGCGCTGTTCAATTCACCGGTGTGTTATTTTTATACACACACATCTGCACATCTAACTGAGAAAGCTCCGTCATCAGCCGGATCGCATCCACTAGGGTGAATCTAAAGGACCCTGGGCAGAACGCCGTTAGAAGAGGGTCCTTGCAGTTCAGCCCATGAAAGGAGCCAGGTGTCCCACCATCTGTCCCTAAGCTAGTCTACTCCAGGACATGGCGAGGGCTGAGGAACAGCGACAAAGGGAAGGCTTCTTCCCAGCAGAGACCAATGTGAGGCTCTCAGCTGACCCTCAGGTCTCAGCTGCCACCTCCTCCTGGAAGTCAGGCGCTCCATGCCCCGGGAAGATTCACCACCACTAGCAAAGCAGTGACCCTTCAATACGTCAGTACTGTTCTCTGTCACAACCCATCAAAAGCAGCAAACTTTAAAAAGTCCCATATTCCCTTTTCTCTGCACACGGTTCCTGGTAGCAGGAACCTTCTCTATCAGACCTCTTTCTTCATTCCATTGAGGAGAAACAGGTCTCTCCGAGGAGGTAGAGGCGAAGCAGAAGCAAGAACACCGGCAAGCGTTTTCCAGAAACCCAGCCTCCAGCAGAGGACCACTCTCGCTGCTGCTGCTGCTGAGAGGCCATGCCCAACTCAAGCCAGGCGGGTTAACATGGGCCAGCTTGCTTACTTTCTCCCGTGATGGGGCCTGTGTCTGTCTTCATGTGTATGGTTGGCTGTCCTTTGAAAAATCACCTCTCTCAAGCTCCTTCCCCAGGGAGATCCTTTGGCACTAAAGCTTCTCATGGCCTATCCCGACATTCCAAAACCTCCGCGAGAGACGCCCCACACAACTGGATACTGCTGCCAAGCACCTGACCCCAGCAACTGGCTGCCCCTGCTAGGAAGTTCTTGCCCTTGTCTCCGGATAAACAGCCACCAGCCCGGCAGGGGACCATGAACATGCGTCCAGGACTGCTCACTCTTTCCAGAAATGAGCTTAGGAAACACACAATTGTGACCAGCATGGTTCTTCTGGAGCATTCCCGGGGGGGGAACCAGTGGGAGTCGGGCAGACCATGTGGGTGCTGGTTACCTGGTACTTTTTTTTTTTTACAGGAGCCATTGTGCTCCCGTGGCTGCACTAGTAGCCTAGCTCATTGTTTCTGAGCTAATACAGGCAAGGTGACCCTTCTGAGTCAAGATCTTCGCACCAACCTAACACCACACCTTCTGTTTTCTGCTATAGCAGATCACCACTATTCCCACTCCACACCTACTTTTTATAGTATAGACATCAAACCTCATGGAGCTTTTTAGTGGCTCCATAATTGTGCAATGTCACCAACTTCCTGCTAAGGACTGGAAACCCCCAAAGACAGTATCCTAACCCAATCTCTTCTAAATTCAAAAGCAGAAAATGGGGCCCTGAGTGCTCAGTCTTGCCCAGAACCGCACTAGTCCATGGCTAGGCCAGTGGCATGGAGGACTGACGGGGGAGCTCAAACCAGGGGGCAGTTGGAGAGGATGATGTGATGAGTCCCAAAGAGGACCTTGTGTCTAGGCAACAAAGGACAAAGGGCTCCAGGAGCTAACCACCTTTCCCCAGGCTGTGTTGAGGACACCTGCTGTCCCTCTACCACACATGACTTCCTTGCACGTTCATAAAACATCCCCTACTCCAGAAGTTACCCCTTGTGGTGTTCAGACAATACGCAGACGTGCATGAAGAGTGGAACTTGCACCTTCTTCTTTACAAGGCATTTTTTACACCTTAGCACATGCCTTCATTTCCTTACCTGGCCACTCTGCTTAACTAGAGACCTATCTCTGCCAACATGACGAGTGCTAAAAAGCAAAGTGATTATTCACAGACCAGATTGCAAAGTTTCACCCAATATAAGTCGCTCATCTTACTGCCTGGTGAGACAAATAAAGAATGTGCAGGTTTCTTGAGACTGAAAAGTATAAAAAGGCTGATTGCAAACCACCCTCCACATTCCTGTATGAGGTGCCATAAATAAAACCTGATAGTCCCAAAGAAAAGAGGCCATCATGGAATATCATAAAGGCAACACCTATGGGAGGCAAGAGGCAGAAACTACCAAAGGGCATGGAGTACAGGGCATGGGTCAGTCCCCAATCCCACACACTGAGCCCACCGTCACCACCGCCATCCCCAGAGCTCCCAAGAAGGTCCAGTCATGGCTCACAAGTGTTTACAGAAGTGATGTCAAGTGTCAAATTTCATAGAAAAATGTAAAGGATGTTTCTATATGCCATCTGACAGAAAGACTTCTCATAAGCATATGAATTAAGGAACCCAGGAAACACAGCAAAAATAAAAATCACAGGGGCGCCTGGGTGGCTCAGTGGGTTAAAGCCTCTGCCTTCGGCTCAGGTCATGATCCCCGGGTCCTGGGATCGAGTCCCACGTCAGGCTCTCTGCTAAGTGGGGAGCCTGCTTCCCACCCACCACTCCTCCCCCCGCCTCTCTGCCTGCTTATGATCTATCAAATAAATAAATAAAATCTTAAAAAAAATAAAAATACACACGGAATTTAATAACATTCCCATGGCTTCCCCCCCCCCACCACCCTTTTTCCCACCCTGTGAAGAGGTGCAAGAATACCATTCAGATCAAGGACTTTGGAAGACTTCTGGACATTTTCACAGCATTTGCAGTGAAACATGGAGGAACAGGACTGTACCAAAGCTTTTTAAGAAACTGCTCTGCCTTTCCTTCTTTCTTAAACTTTAAATGCCCCAATGCCAATATGTGTACTAGGCACAGAGCCTCTAACTGAATGGTTATCAAAAGCAGCCAAGTTCTTCCCCGACTATTCAAAGGCAAGTCTCTCCCCTTGGCTAAGCCTAGTGCCTCTGGGAGGTGGATGGGATCTGTGCCTGAGCACCCCTTTGACCTTCAGCCATCCATCTCTGCAAATGCTCTGAATCAACCACAAGGAAATGCAAGATTAAATACCTGAGCATCCACTCAAATGCATGCCCTCCTTTGCTAAGTGGCATCCTGGCTCAATATCTTCTGAGCAGAGGCTGTGGAACCTCGCCTCTCATACCCACTCTGGCACCGCCATGCCCCATCCCTTGGCACATCTCCCCCTGCCCCTTAATTAGAAAGTTCCTGACATTCATCTCTTGCATGAAGAATTTCCTGACTAAGAGAGAACAAGCAGGAACCTCTCCTGAGCCCACTGCACCACTCCCCAGCCTTCTGGAGGAATCGCCTCGCATGTTAATTTACACCTACTCCTTCACCAGCCAAGTAATAACACATGTATGTGCAGCCTCTGGAACCGGATTTCTCACTTGGCAGAAACCTCCCTGATAGCTGAGGCTTAACCCTTTCTATGCCCTTTCTATATCAACCCTGATACAAAATAGATAGCTCACATTTATGGAATACTGGGCAAGAGTCTCAACTCACTTGGTGTATTTAAACCTCAACACAGTCTACAGTGTGAGAGACTGTAACTTTCACCCGTTCTCAGACAGGGAAACTGACTGTGCACATAGACATCCTGAAGTGGGGAGGGCTGGGGGCCGCTGTGCTTAAGTATCCCAAACCACACTGGTTATTTACTTCTTGCATCTCCTTTTATGTTGTTCTGCTGCCTTTCTACTGCTAGGGCCCCAGCTATCACTTGTCTCCAGGGTTAGAAGCCCCACCTCTACGATCTGACTTACCACTTCCTATCTGCAATTGGCTGTAAACAGATAATCGGGCTGGTCAGAAATGAGTATACCAGTGGGCCCCCACACCCTTCCCATCCTAGGGGCCCTGAAGCCTGTGGGCTCTGGGACAGTAACTGCTTGAGCTCTTGAAAAGGTTACCTTTTAAGCCTCTACTCAATACCAAGCACTGCCCCCAGGTACTGGAGCCACAAAGACAAATGTGCCCAGGCCCTGTCTTTGGGAGCTTACGTCTCCTTGATTAGTTCCAGGCTCTAGCAGTAGGCAGATGCCTGCTCATCCAAGAGGTCCCACGAGTCAGTTAGAAATGCCGACCCCAGACCTGCTGAATCAGATCTGCATTTCTGGGAGATCTCCAGGGAAGGACCTGTATGCGTGTGTACTGGTCTAGGTAGTTTAGAGCCTCCTGAAGTTTGACCTTAAGGCTACGAAAAGCACTATTTCATTATGCGAGTTATTTAACTTACATACTTATTGAAATGCATCCCTTTGCTCTCTCCTTAACATCTGCCCTATTACATCTGCCTAATCCACGTGTGTGCCTACCTCCATGATTTCTAGACAGTGACGGAAGAATAAAGTAGTAAGTAAGGGGCATACTGCAAAATCCATCCAACATACACAATACGGTCGAAGTCTCTTGCTTTGTGCGCTACAAAATATGACACGGTTAGTCTCGTCCCTGAGTTTAAGTTTTTATCTGATTAGTGTACAAGTGCATCTGTAAGTGCGGGCCTCCTGTGGATGTCCAGACCTAGCAGGACTATGGTTTCAGGCCACAGAATTTTAGAGGAGCCTATATCCATGCCCACACACAGAATAAAGTGAGCCATAAAGTCCTGTTAGCTCAAGAGCAGCTTCTGTCTAGTGGCAGGAGCAATTCTAGAAAGGGAGAGAATGGCGGTTTCTGAGTCGTTACTCATTTGAACTTGGGACAGTGCTGCTTGTTCCTACAAAGCATCAGGATGGAGGGATCACCCCCCTTCTCTCTATTCTTGCTCCCACCATTTCTCCAGGGCAAATATTATTTCCTTCATGCACACAGTCACACACCTCACTGGAAAAAGACCCCTGCTGGGGAGCCAACACTCCCCTAAGAGGCTCCAAACCTCCCACCAGCTCAAAGGCTCTCTGAGGTGATTCAGCAAGAACTCCCTTGCAGATTGTCAAGGCAATACAATTAACAGCCAGCCAGGAGCAACAGGAATGTCTTTGTGCAGAGTATGTTCTCCTCCCCAGCCTCTTGCCCTCACTCAAAATCACCCAAGAAATCCAGGGTGGCAATTCCCTTGCCTGACTCATCAGCCCAGACCTGAGAGAGTCCTTCAGTAATTAGGACTGAATCTGGCCACGAACGACACCTAATAATTTCCAAAATTCCAATGGTATCCAACTCTGAGACTAGTGAGACATTCTTCCTAGTTAATTCAGACTACTCAAAGAATTAATGAGTGTTCTTGCCAAATATCACCCAAGATTGCTCTCTAGAAAGAAATGTCTCCTGACAAAAGTGCTTTGTTTTTTTCTTTTTTAACAAAACCAGCTGCTACAAATTGGGGTTAAAGATTTACGAGGGATGTGTTATGCAAATACAATAACAGATTATCCCATATGTCACATAATATTAACATATATAAGAGCATAAAATTAAGTTCATGAGGATTCTTCCCTAATAGTATCAGTAGCGGTAGTAATATTTGTTTCTTACAGATGAATTTTTTTTTTTTTTTAATTTACTTGACAGACAGAGATCACAAGTAGGCAGAGAGGCAGGCAGAGAGAAAGGAAGGAAAGCAGGCTCCTGCTGAACAGAGAGCCCGATGCGGGGCTCGATCCCAGAACCCTGGGATCATGACCTGAGCCGAAAGCAGAGGCTTAACCCACTGAGCCACCCAGGCACCCCCAGATGAATTTTTGAAAGACTATAAACTAAGTATTCTGAATTCTTACAATAAATTTATTATTATTGAGAAGCATAATAAATAAGAAGTTTACAAGAAACAAGGACAGACTTTTGTACAATGTTTCAACAAAGCAGGCAACTTATCTTGTTCTAATTCTGTTCTGTTACTGTGCTCTAGTTCACAGAATCAATTCCCTTGATTTACAATTGTTTTAAGAATTATATACACAGGGGCACCTGGGTGGCTCAGATAGTTAAGCATCTAATTCTTGGTTTTGGTTCAGGCCATGATCTCACAGGTCCTGGGACTGAGCCCTAAATGGGGCTCCACACTGAGCGGGAAGTCTGCTTGAGATTCTCTCCCTCTGACCATCACTAACTCCCCCAAATAAATAAATAAATAAATAAATAAAATAATGTACACAGGCTTTTTACCTAAAAAATATTTATTTTCTAAGCAAAAAATAAATAAATAAAAATAAATAAATCGAACAACTCTCAAGCAAGATTTAAGTTTATACAAAATCCATTCAAAGTTTTCAAGGCAAACTATTTAATGATATGACCGCTATTACTAATATTATATATTCAATGCTCTGTTCAATTTTAATCCATCAGACTTAAAAGTCCAAAAATCAGTATTTCTATTAGAGTATCTTTTCTCCCTTATCTTCCCATAAATCTTTAACTCTGAAAGGCTTATCATTCAGATAGGTTCTTCTTCAAATCACAATAAATAAAATATACTCAAAAAAGACTTTTCAAAGTGCTAGAATTAACAAACGTTCAGGCCATCTCTAAAAAAACCACACATGAAAAAACCTGACCAGGCCAATTTCAAAAGCACTAGCACGTGAGGGGAGCAAAAGACCGAGCCCACCGTTTGCATCAGCAGGAAACCACACCGGGAACTCACACAGGTCTTGCCCTGTGTCCCTGTTCACCTGCTTGGGAATCATCACCAAAAAGAATATCCATTTCAGTTAGAAACCCTCAAATCACCACGAAAGGAAACCTCTACCCCCTGAATGCCTTTGTCCAAACCGGCCTGGACTGATAATTCCTCCCATTCCCCAGCCCAGCAAACCTGAAACTCAGGCCACCAAGGGGGCGGGGGGCGGGGGACAGGCGGGTTTGCAGGTTAGCATGCCCAACTGCAAGTTGCCAGCAGGATTTTTTTTTTTTTTAAACATGTAATAGAAAAGGAAAATTATCAGGATGCACGGCAGGTACAACAATGAAGGACGCTTCATGAAAACTTTCATTTTAATCTCTAGACATGGTGTGCCCCGATATGTGTACTTGATCACGGTGTAAACTGATTTGTTATTATGGACTGCAGCCGCAGGAGTCTGAAAGCTGCCACCCACAGGAGAACCAGTGTGTGGATGCCACCAGTTTATCACAAACAGCCCCAAGGAAGACTTCCCAAAGACCAGGCTTCCAGAACCCTGTGCAGACGGCATGGTGGAAAGGCTTCCAATGCAGCTCTGAAAACTAAGAACCTGTGTCCTTCTGACAGGAATGAAATGATCTCACCTAGGCCAGGTACGGATGGCTGTACCATTCACCTGCCCTGCAAAAATCCACCAACACTAGGGCCATTTTCAAAGCTAACTTACATTGCAGGTAAAGGTGAGATGCTGTGTTTTTTAAAGAACTTATAAACAAAACCAGGCCAACGTACATCCAATGTCTCATGGTAATATTAATACTCAAAAATAAGACATCCTGGACAAACCCGGCAAAAACAACAGGACAAGATAAGCTGCTCCAATGGTACATCAGCTAGAGAGTATATGAAAACATACGATTTTACCCAATCTGTGAAAGTGCCTCATAGCCAACCCAGGAAAAACTTTAACATTCTGATAGTCTAATTTCAACAGAAGATGATTCTTCCAAAACTAGAAATGTCAAAGTCACTCATTCTCAGTATGATTTGTACCAAAGTACAAAATGTGGAACATATTTGTACTGAAAAACAAAATAAACCCCAAATTGAAATGTCAGGGCAGCAGTACAACAAACTTAAAATAATGTATTGTTCTTTCCACCTGCCAAAATGTTACTATTTAGTCCAAAATCTTCCGCCTTTAAAATGCTGTTTTATTGGGGTGTTTGGGTGGCTCAGTCGTTTAAATGTCTGACTCTTGATTTTGGCCTATGTCCTGATCTCAAGGTTGTGAGATGGAGCCCCAAGTCAGGCTCCATACTGAACATGGAGCCTGCTTAAGATTCTCTCTCCCTCTCCCCGTGCTCCTCCTTCCCTTCCCCAAGAGCACGCACTCTCTCTAAAAAAAAAAAATAAAAGTAAAAAAAATATTATTTTTACTAATTATGTAAATATTCACCCAACAAGGACTTGTTGAGCACTATTTTAAGTGCTACACACAGATCAGTGAACAAACCGAAGTCCAATTTTAACAGTGTTTCCTTTCTGTGCAAATATATATCTCAGATAACATAATAATGAACACAACAGTACTGCATCCAGACCTTACTTTCACTTTTAACAGCAAAGTTTTTCCCATAAGATCAAGTATTCTTTGAAAATGCCATTTTCGGGGTGGCTCGGTCCATTAAGCGTCTAACTTTTGGAGCTTGGGTCATGATCTCGGGGTTGTGGAATCAAGTTCCACCTTGGGCTCTATGCTCGGCAGGGAGTTTGCTTGGTATTGTCTCCTTCACCCTCTGCCCCTCAGCCCCCCTAAAATGAAAAAGTGAATCTTTTAAAAAAGGGGGGGGGGAGAAAATGCCATTTTCATTGGCTACATAATATTCCATCCTGGATGGTGTCAATTTACGAAAAGACATTTCTAAATGCTTACCACAAGACAAAAGCACAAACAAGACAGTTAAATACAGCATGAAAAACCTAGATTTAGGACCTTAGGTAGGGGAGGAAAACACGTTCTTACCAACTCACAGAGCGTGGGCAGTGGACACCAATGCAGTCACACCTTCATCACCATGCACCACATTAAGGACTAATTTGTGAATCTCCCTTTATAAGCCTCATTCTCTCTTTGATCCAAGAGAACATTGTCTGCACAGAACAATAGGTTTTCATTTCAATTTCCCTTCTTTTCAGGAAAGGAAATGTTTGCACTTCAAAGGGTTTCTTTGAAGAGCAGCTCTCCAGTCCTGGCCCATCCAGGTTAGGAGTTCCGTGGCCTCAGCAGGGTGTCCACAGTCTGGGCGGCTGCCCACCCTGTCACTCTCAAGGCCAGCTCCTTCAAGGAGAGGGTCTGGTGCAGGAGAAGAAAAAATAAACACATGGAAAAACACTTGAGGCTTTTGATCCCGCCCTGCAGATGCCCTTTTTCACACATAATGCAGGTTTACAGCTCAGGGAAACTGAGGTACAAAAGGATGGGGAGCCATGGACAAGGTGATAGCAGCTTCTTGGAGCAAAACCATTCTAGAGTCCAGATTTACTCAGTGAAGACCCCTTCCAGGGCCCAAAGAAGTGAGCCCCTTTCAGTTATCACTCGTGATGACAAAGAGGGCAGCCTGGATAAATGAAATGCAGGAGCAAGATCTACACTTCATAGAAAAGTTTTGAAACCTTCCCCCAAGAACTTTTGGGGAGCAAAGTCACAGACAAAGAGCAAAATTCACCATTTAGAACTTCACCTCCTATTTCTCCATTGGCCCGCTCACAGAGGCCCAAGAGGTTCAACAAGAGGCGAGCCTAACAAGCACGTTAAAAAACCACAGGTATTTGCCAAGAGGGTAGCGCCATTTCTCTGGATTGAAGCCCATGACCATATTCCCCCCCTCTGCTAGGTCTAGGAAGTCAGGGGTATATACTGGACAAGGCAGGACATGCATCATTTCTTTTCACATCTTGAACAAGTTCTGGGTATTCACTAATGATTTCCACCCTCCCCTACCCCAAGGTGGTTAAGTTCACCTGCTCAGGTGGGCAACCACCCAAGAGGTGGGCAGGAGCAGGAAAAACACTCCCCTCTGCTCTGCTCTGCTCCAGACAGGGAGCCTGTTCCTCCCCAAAGCCCAAGGACACCATGGGCTCCTGCCCTGAGTGTCTGGGGTGTAGGTCTCCTGTGCAAAAGCTGTCCACACCTACCTTGCCACAAGCCCTCCACCCAGCCTGGCGCTAAGCCTCCGTGCTGGAATTCCACATTATTTTTATTCTCCCCTTCTCTCATGTTTCTGTAGTTTCCAAATTTTTCACAATGAGCATTCAAACTTTCAGAAACATTTTTTCTTAAAGAGGCTTGTGAGATAGAAATTTAGACCATAGTTCCTTTGAAAGATCCTCTCCCCAACACACAAAAATTGTATTTATGCATATATATGGCCATAAAGGACATTATTTGGACAACTGAAAGTCGAATACAGACCGTGGACTAGATAATAATGTGAATCAATGTTCAACTTCCTCATTGGGGTATCATACTCTGGTTATGCAAGAGAACATCCTTATTCTTAGGAAATACACACTGAAGTCTATAGGGGTAAATAAAAGGGCATGATGTCTTCAGCTCTGTCTCAAATCATTCAGGAAAAAAACACATATGGGTGTGTAGAGACAGACTGATGGAGCCGTAGATACCTACATAGAAAGGGTAGAAGAAGCAAAATACAACTACTGGGGTGAACTTGAGAAAAGGGTAGACTGAAGCTCCTTGCACTGCCCCTGCCACTTTTCTTTAAGTTTGCAATGTTTGCAAACAAGGCAGGAATAGCCAGGAGAAAAGGAAGAGAAAGGCAGGAGAAGTAATAAAGTTGTCCCTGCAACACCTGCCAGCTTGAGGGCCCTGACTGCTACCCTGGCTGGGGCAGCTTACCACAGCACACTAGGGAAGTCAGCAGTCAAGATGTGGTCCCCAGAAGGAGGCTGACTGCCCCCCTGTGAAGTTCCCAGTTCCCGCAGGACGTCCTGCAGAGGGCTCTCCTGGAGCCCAGATGGCCCGACATGCAGGAGTGAAACAGGGCTTCCCCGTGGCCTGGGCAGCAAGTACCACATCCAGTTCCGCTCTGACCAGGATGCCAGACCGCGACCCAGGAAGCCTGCCACCTCGCCAGTGTCCGCCACACACACCAGCAGCTCCAGGTCTGGCTGGCGCCCCGCATGGCTGTCTATAGGCACTAAAGCTCTGCACTGCGTTCCAGGCTGGCAGGAGCGGAAGGAAAGCAGGGTGCTGTCCAGCGGAGCGACTCCAGGGCTCACTCAGAAGCAAGGGGGAGCGAGGGACTGAGCAGCGGCGAGTGTGCGTGCTATATCTCCGGCCGGGCACTACCCGCTGCACATGGCGTGCCAGGACACAGTCCCAGGGGAGGCGGGCACCTGGCACAGGCTGCCACCCGCACACCCAAGGCACACTGATGGTCGGGACTCGGAGCCAGGCCCCTAGGGTTCAAGTCCTCGCTCTGCCACTTACTGCCCAAGTGCATACATACGGGCAACTTGTGTCACTTCTCAGAGCTTCTGCTTCACATCACTCAAAACAGTATTGCCAACCTTACTGGGCAGCTGTGAGGATTACCAGAACACATGAAGTGCCAAGCACACAGTGAGCACTCAGTAAGCACTGGTGAGTCCTGATCATACCCAGTCCCGGCCTCTCCCTTCTTTCCTATTTGATGCAACAGACTCTGGTTAATGGCACTTCATTGACCAATAGAAGATACACTTCCAAGAGACCTAAAGATAGGAAGACAACAGTTACAACACTGTAAGGAAGCAACAGCAAGAGTGGGTAAGCGTGGATTTGCTCCCTTGTTCCCCTGCTCCCCAGGGGAGGTGCCTAGCACCCCTACCCCAAGGCCCTAGGGGACCTTCTGTTGTCACCTCCAGGAAAGGGATGAAATAAGATGGAAAACAGAGGTGGAAGTGTTTGGCTTTGGTTTCTATACCCAAAGCCATCAGGGTAATTTGGACAAAATGTGTCAGGATGACTATGATGAGGGCAGATAAGCCCCCCCAAACACACACACACACACACTTACTCGGTGTTATATGCGCACGCACACAGACACACACTGACAAGCAAGCACTAGGAATGGAGCCATGAGCTCAGCTTTCCAGAGGAGTGGCTAAACCCAAAGTGTATGGATCTGAGACTGAAAGGAATCTGACTCCCCACACACCCAGGGAGGTCCCTGGTCCCCAAAGAGTTTAAGGCTTCAAGGTCATCAAGGCAGTCAGAGCCAGCAGAGGCCCAGAGACTACAGTTCTTTCTCTCACGTCTCCCTTCACCATTGTGGCAAAAAGGCTACAGAATGTTCCCCATGACCCCAAATGTAAAAGGTCAGTGGTGAACAGAGCCCCAGAGGGCTAGAGGGGACAATGGTACAGGAACTAAGGTCACATTCACTGATCCTGGACCTGGGTCAGCAGATGCCTCAGAGGCTCAATGTCCCCCCAACACCTTGGCACTCCATCCACCCCCAGCAATCTAATTCCAAGGAAAAGGGATTATATTTTAACCCCTTGGCAGAATGGGAGAGCAAAACAAACTTGTTACAAGAATTATTTCCTCCACATCTAAACCAAAGAACTGACTTTTCTTTCCAGTACAATAGTTAACACTTATTTTAAGCTGTTGATACGTGCCAGAAGCTGTGTCAAGAACATAACATAGATTATACCTCACTTAAATCCTCTCGATCCTGTAAGATAGGCAGGAGAAGCTGATTATTAGGCAAACAATATGGTGAAGAAGTTACACGTGAGAATACATTAGAAAAGGCACTGACCCTGTCAGTAGACCCCACTTGGGGACCCAGCCCCTTCTACACAAGGGGCCCTGGCCTCTCCTGTGACCCCCACAGCCCATGATCCCTGGAGAACTCAGGCTGGCCACGCGGAGCAGAGGCCACTCCCCGGCAGCCCAGAGTCAGTACTTCGAGCTGGTCGCTACAATAGAGAATTCGTGACACATGGAGCACTGAGAGGGTAGGACCCACTCCTGAACAAATGGGAAAGGATGTGTTCGTTCTCACAGTCAAGTGATCTGAACAAACATTCTGGAGAAAGCACTAGAGGAGAAATACAGGACGTTAAGGGAACAAAGCTGTCCATGCCCTCTGTGCCTCCAGAAAAGGGAAGAACAAGCTCACGATCCACTCGGGAGAAAGGGAGAGAGGACAGAGAAATACGCACAAGCTCAGGGAAGCTGTGGGACATCCTCTCTTCCACCTTTGGATACAACCCCCTGGCAGCAGCCTTTGAAGGCTTCCCTGAGCTTGATTTCTGGTTGCCATAGTCAGAACAGTAGACTGGTAACAGAAAAAACTTACTTCATGAAAGAATTCTCAATATTGATTCCGGGACCTTTATTCATCCAAAGAATACTATGGAATTCGTAGTTTTGTGAGCTTCGTTATCCGGAGGCTGAGAGGGAAGGCTTCCCCCATCTATGGATAGAGCGAGTCCACGGGGTTGAGAGTCTGAATGCCACTCTAGCAGGCTGCCCACAGCGTGGCCAAGCCAGACACCATAAGCCTACAGGGGCGCTGTTCCCAGCATGCCTCCTACCTGTCCTCAGCTCCCAAAGCAGCCTCCTTCCTTTCAACGCACCTCACCTCAGCCTGCACTGAAGCTGGAAAGGCCCCTAACCACACATGACTCGAATTCATTCACGCCATTCGGTCACCAAATGTACCATCTGGCAGTCTGAACCCTTACTGACAATCAACAGAGGGGAAAAGCCAAAGGAAAGACTGGGTGTGGCAGGATGGGTCAACCCTATGCCAGAATCGATTCCAGTGTCCAGAAATGTCTTTCCTAGAGCTGGTGTCCCTAGAAGGAAGGACTCCAGACCAAGGGTAAAGTAACCAGCCTTCCTCACAGCTCTGCCAATGCCATAGATCTGAAGGAATGCCTTTCGAGTGGGATGAACATATTTAGCAGTCCTCCAAACTGTTTTACCAATCTGTCACCTGTTCTTCTGACTCACAGGTGGCAAACGCACTAAACCTCCCATGACAGATTCCAATGCAGTATTAACAACTGCAGGGATGGTTCTTTTCAAAGATGCTTTGGAGTCAGGGGAGAAAGATTATGGACAAAGAGGAGAGAGATGTACTACAGGGCTGTTAATTTGCCATGGGAGATAGTACGCCTCTATTCTGTGGCTGGAAGAGACCTGAATCCTTGTGGTGGATACAACCTTGGCCTGGGAACCAATTCCACTGCCCCAAGACACAAGAAACCCCTGGAAGCAGGTGCCCTGAAGGCCCAAGAATGAAAAAGGAGGTATACCTCGTGTGGCAGAGGGTCCCCGTCCTGGCCATGGGACAAATCCACAGCCAAGGTGCTTACTGGAAGGTGGCAGAGGGGCACAGGGAGTCTGCAAGCACCAAGAGATCCCTACATTAGGTTCAAGGAAGCAAGACAGCTAGGTGAAAAAGAAGGAAGCCACCATACTGGGGCCGGTTGCTACAATGCAGTCATGCACCTGAGAGGGGCCCCTGAGCAGACAGAGTTCAACCTTGAGAACAGAAATGTCTAAAAAAAAAAGTCAGTTGTGACTTTTAGAAGAGTCCTTCCCAACATGCTCATTCTTCCATATTCCCATCTCATTAATACCATATGGCAGCTCTACTTCTTGGAATCGCATTTGACCTTTCACACCTCACGTGAACTTCCCGGGCCAAGCCTGTTGAGTCTCCCTTTAAAATCTACAGTTGGAACAAGTAGTTAAGTCTACAGGTGGAGCAGAACTCAACCCCCGCCCCCATCTCTACCATTACCACCCCAGCCCAAGCCATCGCCGCTCAAGGAAATGACATATGGTCACTCTCTCTTGTGCACATACAACATGAAGTTGGATTGTATTCCAGACTTAAGTTACATTTCTCCCTGCTTCTATGCCTGCCCACTTCCCGCACCTCCATATAATCTCCATGCAGCATTTAAAGTAATCCTCGGAGGGTTCTCCAGCTCATCCAAAGTAAAAGCAAAGTCCTCATGGTTCATGCGATCTGCCCTCAACTGGAAGAGGGCAGTGATACTGATGGGCCCCAGGTGTGAAGAGACCAATCATACAGAATAACACTAGGGTCCCATCCACAGGTCCTGCTTGGACCTGAACCCGATAAAATGATAAACAGCTACAAGATGCATCTGGGATATAGAAAAATGTTTCTCTCCATTACTTGTTCTTATTTCAAATTCCCCCATAGGATTAATAAACCAATACCTCCAAATACATGGTTAATAATGAAAAAGGATTAATCCAATTAGACATAATACTGGGCCCTCCAACATAATTACATATTTTTACTGATCTTAGTAGAAAAAAAGCTCCAGACTAGAACAATCAATAAGCATGTACTTGTACCAAATATAATTAACATGTGTCTTAGAATACAAGCTCCCCAGGGTTGGCAATCTTGCCTTCCAAGCCTTTTTCCTTCTAAAGCAAATTATTATATAGATAAGAGCACTCGTTTGGCCCAAATCCAGATTCAACCAACTGCGTATATTTCTGATCTCTATTAAGTTTTGTCCTGTTTGCTTAGTCAGAACTCCTTTGACACTCTTTAAATTTATCTATAATGATTAACATGATTGTAATATGCTAAACCTTTGAAAACTATGTTAATCCATTGTTGACTTTGTCCCCTAACGTCTATTTTGATTGTGTGGCTTAAATAAGACCTTTTGTTTTAATGACAGAAGGGTGTGTTCATATAAAAATAATGATAATTTCCACTGAGACCAACTAAAAATATCAGGGGAATAAATGTATCATGGTTTCCTACTATCTGAACCAAACATAAAGGGCAAGAAATGTTACTATCAACTCCCAAGTAAATTATAATTCAAATTAAAGACAATTAGAAAATTCAGCCACAAGCCAACAAAAAGTTCTCCACTGACCAAATTTTGAAGAGCACTTTTTTAAAAATTTTTATTTATTTAACAGACAGAGATCACAAGTAGGCATAGAGGTAGGCAGAGAGAGAGAGGGAAGCAGGCTCCCCGCTGAGCGGAGAGCCCAATGTGGGGCTGGATCCTAGGACCTGGGACCATGACTGGAGCCAAAGGCAGAGGCTTTAACCCACTGAGCCACCCAGGTGTCCCTAAAGAGCACATTTTTAAGGAAATATACCGGGGACTGAAATCCCAACCCTCTCCTCCCATAACTACACCTGGAACAGAACATAAGTCTAGGTTTCTTCCCTGGAGAGAGAGAGAGCCCCACCATGTGTATTGGGAGGTGCAGTTTTCTTCCTGGAGGCACATGTCTCTACTACCCTAATCTCACCAGACAAATACCACCAGTATCTGCCTCCCACACCCACTGAAAAGGGGAAGGAGCTAAAATAGCACTTCATAGTAGTACTCAGCACAAGGGCCGCTCTGTGTACACACGGGTTTAGAATGCTTGCTCGACCTGCCCAGTTTGGGAAGTTTTCTACTACGCAGAAAGGAACACACTGGGAAAAGGTTGTCTTTATTAAGCCAGAATAACTTCCTCTCCCTCCAAACCATCTGGAAGGCTTGAAGAACTCAGCCTTCATGTGTCAAATCGGGTTACAAGGAAGCCCACCCAGGGGGGAACTTACCCGAAATCACCCTGGAAACTCAGACAAGAGGTGTAGGCGGGCCGGGGCGCGACCCGAGCTCTAGGGATAAGAGGTGGGCGCCGCAGGCAGGGTGCGGGGGTGCACCGCTGTGCCCAGGCCGGCCACCTGCCGCGGGACCACCCCCGCGGCCACAGGGCGGGCTCCCACCAAGACGATGACACATCGCAGACCTCGTGGCGGGGCGGGGTGCTCTGCTCCGCGCCATGTAAGGGCAGGCCTCCGGATGCCTCCCGGCCGGGCCCGCATGCCCGCTGATGCGGCCAGTCCCGCCTCCTGCCCACCGCGACCACCCGGACCGTCCCGGCGCGGGGTCGCTGGCGGGCGCGCGCGGCGGGCATCACGGCGGCGCCAGGTCGTCCACGCTTACTCACTCGGTGTTGCATCATGCACCACGCCGCGCGCCTTCAGGGAACCAAAATGGACTCCGGTGGAGGAGACAGCCGCATGGGCACCGGCCCCGCGCGCACAGCCCCGCGCCCGTCCTGCCCTTGCCCACCCCGGAGGATGCCAGCACCCACGGCGCCGGACCCACGCCGCTCCCGGAGCCGCCCTCCCGCGGCCCCACGCGGCGCCGGGGACCCCTCCAAGGTGACCCGGGGCGGAGCAGCTGCCCTAGCGCCGGCGGGGGCCGGGCACTCACCGAGGCGGCGGGCGGGCGGCGGGTGGCAGGATGCGGACTAGTCCGCGGAGGGGCTCGGCACGCGCCGCTGGAAGGACGGCTGCTCGGACGGAGGCGCGGCGCGTAGGGAGCGGGAGCTGCGGCTGCGGTTAGCGGACGCTGGCTGGCCTCGCGCCCCGCCCGGCAGTTCACCTGCCCGCGCCGACTGAATGGAGCGTGGAGAGCGGGCGGGCTCTGGCGCCGGGTTTCATCAGCCGCGCGCCGGGCCCCCGCCCCTCGCTCCCGCCCCGCGGCCCCGGCAGCCCCCGTCCAATCGCGCGCTTCAACCGCCGGGTACCAATGGGAGCGCGGCGCGGCGGGACGGCAGGCCCGAGGCGGTGGCCGGGGCGGGGCGGAGGGGCGGGGAGGGGCGTGTCCGCGCTGGGGTTCCCCGGGCCGGCGGCTATTCCCCGCGCCTTCGCTTCGGCTCCGCCCTCTTGTTGCCATTTTTCCGCCAATCCGAGCCCGCGGCGCGATCGCATCCCCGGGTCCTCTGACAGCCGGAACCTCGCGGGTCCGGGTTAGCGCCCGCAGGGCAGTGCTGCCCAGAGCGGCGGGCCCCAGGGAGCTGACACCGAGCTCGCCACCAGTGCTCCTTTTCCAGAGATAAAACATCTGGGAAGCACTTCAAAAGTTCTTTTTTTTTTTTTTAAGTAAATCTTCACTTGTCATTGGATTATTTTATTATTGCTATTCCTTTGTTTTTAATAAATAACTTACTCTTGCCCCTTATCAGGAAGGGCCCTGAAGCCTGAATCGGCCTGTGTCACAAGCACACCTGACCGGCTGGCTAGTCAAAATGGCTTACTTCCAGAGTTACTCTCCCCTAGATGGCAAAAACTTTAGAACCGAATCCCACAGTGCTCACTGCACAAGCTGCCTCTTTGTTGTCTCTCTTTGCTGCAAAAACCCCACACAAGAAATACAACCTATAGAGATCCAGTAATCTGTACCATGGGAGACGTGAGCGAGTCATAGATTAATCCTGCCAGCCTCCTTCTAACTTTGTGAATAACAAACACACACAACAAAACAAAAAGCACAGAAAAATGACAGCACAGTGTTCATGGCCTCAGAGTCTTCGCCACACCATCAAACCCCCTCCCTCCTCCATCCCCCAGGTACAGTGTCTTTGGTCAGTAATTGGGACTCACTGTCAGCTACTGGATATGAAACTGTCTTGGAACTACACTAGCAGTTTATAAAATACATAGCTGCACGGTGTTGGCTTCAGAAAGATATTCATGAACACAGAGAAATGAGCTAATATTGGTAAAGCACTTTGAACAGTGTCAAAATGAACAGTTTGGAGTCATAATAAGCAACTAGGTATGTGCTATTTTAAAACAGTTTCAATTGTGAGGTGGTGAAATGATGCCCTCGAGTTGCATTATGGAGGCCTCCTGTTCTGGGGCTTTTCCTGAATCCCACACAGCCCCCTTCACCTGCTGACATAGCCATCCACAGAAGGAAGCCTGCTGTGATTCAAGGACCATCCTCGTTGCCTTTGCGCCAGATCTTGATTAGAATCTCAATTCCACCATCTCATTTGCTGTGTTATCTTCTGCAAGCTATTTCATCTCTATTTGGGAGTGATAAACCTTGTATTATTTTTTTAACCTTGTGCTCTTATCAGAAGCCTATCCCTTAGTGTTTAAAATATGATTGTGAGATTTTTTTTAAAAGACTCTTGGCAGTAAAATAGAATTTAGTAGGTTGTAGAGATGCCCTGTTTGGGCAACACAGAGAGGGAATGTAGAGTTGATGTGTAAATTCTGAGAGCAAGTGTTCCAGGCACTGATGGGTATATAGGGAGAACTTAACCAAGAGGATTTTTAACTAAATGCTCAGTTTAGCAGTCCAATCCAGCAGGCTTTGTCTTCGGGAAGATGTTAGGAGAATCTCAGTGATAAGGAATTTAAGCAAGCAACTTCACAGCAAAAAGGATTCAGTGTGAGCCAGAGAAAAAACAATTATGGTCAAGATCTCAGCAAAAAGTTAGGGGGAAAGTTCAAAAAAATAAACTGGCTGAATGTTTTTAATAAAGCTAAATTTCAGGCAGATTAGGACTCACATGGCAGGTCCTGAAGGACCATGAGCAAAGGGCAACCTTGATTAGAATCAAGGAGCAGATGAAGCATTATTTCAAAGACCAGTACAGAAAGGAGACTCTGGCATTCAGGCCCTGGAAAGCCCTTTGTAAGGTTAAGCTTGACACGCCAAGTCCCAGCCTAGCACCATCAGGCAGCATGGGGGAGTACAAACGTGCAGAGAATCAGAGTCAGACAGACGTGGTTTTCAACTTTGCCTCTACTTCTGTCTAGCCACTGGCCTGGGGAAATTATGTTTGTCCTCTCTCAGCCTCAGTTTCCTCATCTGCAAAATAAGGATTTAACACCTGCTAGATGGGCATAAGTTCATGGTGACAATAAAAAATATGTAGTTGGTAAAGCTGAGGAGAAAAATATGCGTGAAGGTGTAACAGAAAAAGAGACACCAGATACAGACCCACAAAATAGCCAACTGATCGTTGACAAAGGAGCAAAAAGCAATAGTCTCTTCAACAAATGGTGCTGGAACAACTGAACATCCACGTGCAAAAAAAAAAAATCTAGACACAGATCTTATAACTTTCACAAAAGTTAACTCGAAATAAGTCATAGACCTAAGTATAAAATACAAAATGAAAAAAATGCCATAAGTTGATAACAGAGGAGAAAACCTAAGTGATTTTTTGGTTTAGTGATGACTTTTCCTAAAATACAACACCAAAAGCACATTGCACAAAAGAAAAAATTGATTAAGTTGGACTTCATTAAAATTAAAATCCTCTGCTCTATAAAAGACACTGTTGGGGCGCCTGGGTGGCTCAGTGGGTTAAGCCGCTGCCTTCGGCTCAGGTCATGATCTCAGGGTCCTGGGATCGAGTCCCGCATCGGGCTCTCTGCTCAGCAGGGAGCCTGCTTCCTTCTCTCTCTCTCTCTCTGCCTGCCTCTCAGTGTACTTGTAATTTCTCTCTGTCAAATAAATAAATAAAATCTTTAAAAAAAAAAAAAAGACACTGTTAAGAGAATGAAGAGACAAGTTGTGGACTGGGAGAAAATCTTCACAAAACACATACCTGATAAAATATTGGTATACAAATGTACAAAGAACACTTAAACCCAACAATGAGAAAATATACAAAGATACAAAGAACTCTTAAAACCCAACAATAAGAAAAAAAAAAAGTTTTTTTAAATGGGCAAAAGACCTGAACAGACACCTCACTGAAGAAGATATACAGATGGCAAATAAGCACATTAAAAGTTATTTAACATCATATGTTATTAGGGAACTGCAAATTAAAACAGTGAGATACCACTGCATACCCAATGAATAGCTAAAACCCAAAACACACATACCACCAAATGCTGGCAAGGATATGAAGCAACTGGAACTCTCATTCATTGCCGATGGGAATGCAAAATAGTACGACTACTTTGTAAAACACTTTGGCAATTTCTCACAAAACAAAACACAGTCCTACAATAGAGACCAGCAACTGCATTCCTTGGTATTTACCCAAATGAGCTGTGTCCACACAAAAACTTATATGCAAATGTTTATAGCAGCTTTATGCATAATTGCCAAAACTTGGAAGCAACCAGGATGTCCTCAAATAAGTGACTGAACAAATAAACTGCAATACATCCAGTCAATGGAATACTGTTTCTTGATAAAAAAAAAAAAAAAAAAAGGAGTTATCAACCCATGAAAAGACATGGAGGAAAGTTACATGTATATTGCTAAGTGAAAGAAGCCAGTTTGAAGAAGCAGCACACTATATGATTTGAACTTCTGGAAAAAAGCAAAATTATAGGGAAATAAAAAGATCAGTAGTTGCCAAAGGTTTATGGGGGGAGGGAGGAATGAGTAGGTGGAGCATAGGGTATTTCTAGGACAGTGAAACTACTTCAAATGATACTGTAATGGTGCATACATGTTATTATATATTTGTCAAAACCCACAGAGTGTACAACACAAAGAGTAAACCTTAATATAAACTATAGAATTGGGTGCCTGGGTGGCTCAGTGTGTTAAGCATCTGCCTTCAGCTCAGGTTGTGATCCTGAGGTCCTGGGATCAAGTCCCACATCAGGGAGTCTGTTTCTCCCTCTGCCTCTCTCTTTCTCTCTCTCACGAATAAATAAAAATCTTTTTTAAAAACTATAGAATTTAGGGATGCCTGGGTGGCTCAGTGGGTTAAAGCCTCTGCCTTCAGCTCAGGTCATGATCCTAGGGTCCTGGAATCAAGCCCCACATGGGGCTCTCTACTCGGCAGGGAGCCTACTTTCTCCACTCTCTCTCTGCCTGCCTCTCTGCCTTCTTGTGATCTCTCTCCGTCAAATAAATAAATAAAATCTTAAAAAAAAATCTATAGAATTTAGACAATAAGATTGAATGTTGGCTCATCAACTGTAGCGAGTGTACTAAACTAATTCAAGATGTTGATAATAAGGGAAACTGAGTGGAGCAAAGGGAGTATATGGAAACTCTCCTTATATAATCTTCGATTTTTTTATAAACCTAAAACTGTGGTATGTATAGTATATAGTATATACCATGTATATATAAAATACATTGACATATATACTACTTATTATATATTAAAAAATATATATATATACATATATATGTGTATATATATATAATTAGACTACCCATTTGACCCTTGAACAAAATGGGGCTAGGACCAAATGCCCTCCACCACCACCCACCCCACCCCCAGGCAGTTAAAAATCTGTGTATAACTTTTGGTGCCCCCAAAACTTAGCTACTCATAGCCTACAATTTACTGGAGGTCTTATGGGTAACATAAACAGTCAGTTAACATATATTTTGTATGCTATATGTATTATATACTACATTCCTATAATAAAGTAAGCTAGAGAAAAAATGTTCTTAAAAATCATAAAGAAGAAGAAATACATTTACAGTGCTATACTGTAAAAAATCCACATATATGTGGATATATACAGTGCTATACTGTAAAAAAACACATATATCCACATATCCACATATATGTGTTTTTTTACAGTTTTCCACATATATGTGGATATAAAAAATCCACATATATGTTGCTGAAGGATCAACTATTTTATATTATCTACATTTATATGTAATATAATGAATATGTATATATGTATATGCTTGTGCATATGTGTGTGCATAATGAATATGTATACACACATATGTAAAGCACTTGGTATAGGTCTACATATTGAAAGTATTCATTTGGCAGTAGTTGTTATTAAGCAGATCAAAGAAACGGAGTTGCTTCATTTTCTGCAGTTTGAAGACTGTGTCCTTCCTGGATTGGTTAAGCATGTGGACTCTGGAGTTAAAGAATATGGCTTTAGATCCTGACTTTGCTACTGCTAAGCTACAAATAGTTAGACAAATTACCTCATTTCCTCCGAGTTTCACTCTCCTCATTTCTAAAACGAGGATTATGGTGCTGGTGATGAATGAATGACGATATTCATGGAAAGCCTTTAACATCCTATCTGGAACCATAACAAATACCCAGAGAACATTACTATTAATGTTCAACAACTAGACTGATTTGTGGGGTCATGCAAATGCTAAATTGGATCATTTCACCATTCATAATAAAGGAGTGTTCTTACAACCAGAAACTTTGCAGGAAAAGGCTGTCAGTAGTTGACCCTGTAAGGACTGAGTGGTTAAGCCATCACTCTCCTAATTCCCTGGGGGTCCAGGTGGGGAGGGAAAGAACATAGTTGTCACTGCATTCTTCAGAAGACCTCTGCTTTTACCTGACCAGCTCCTTTCTGTTCTGCTGGAACCAGGACTATCCCTTTTCTTGGGAGATTCTGCTCTTGTCTCTCCCAACCTCCCCTACTCTTGCATCTTCAACAGGAACGACCAGGTCACAGAACCCCATCACTGTCAGCATTGAAATTTTGTTGGGGGTGGAAGGCCCCTGATCCAAGCAAATTATTTCCTGGCTACAGGAAATACTGGAAAGAAGAGAAGTCTCCTTCCTCCCTGACTGCAGAACTGGACAGGTATCAGCCAGGTGCCACCAGTAGCCATCATCGCAGCTGTGGAGAATCAGCCAGCCTGAGAGAATGAAGCGGACACATAGAAGTCTAAGGTGAGAGATGCAGAGAGTGCTAATAGTCACCAAGTCCCCATTCCAGTGCTCACTGAGGCTGTCCACCTGGGGAAGTCAGAGAGATACTCCTTTCTGCCAAAGCCATTCGTGTTGGGTCTCTGTCAATTATATCCAAAAGAAACCTGATTAATACAGCTTTTCTATCCTAGGGACTTTCTCCCCTGGGCTAGATTGGGAAGAATTATAAACACCTTGACAAAACATCACCCCTTTGGAAGAGACAGTGACATGCCTGGCATCCATTAGCATTGAAAAGTACAGCCCTTGGGTTTAGGGAATTAGACTCTCTTTAGCTAACAGAGAATGAAATCGGATCTCTGCACGACTTTCAGGAAGTCGATTTCACCTTTGAAGCCAGCTGTATACACGACTGTGTTATGGTAGAAAGTGCTTTTTCTTTACCACAAAGACAGTGTGCCTATCCTTGAGCAGAAGGGCCTTTCTTACAATGTATATCTTTGTTAGAATATATAGCTGTAAGAAAATGTGAGAGATGCCCACAAAGATTTATGTCCACATGAATTTATTTGTAATAGCAAAAGAGGAAAGTTCATAAGTGTGCAAATATGAAGAGTTGATTAAATACATTCAGATCTATTCATAAAATGGAAAAGGATACTAAGCTGCCATTACATTTCTTGTTTTCAAATAATATTTAATGCTGTGGGAAGTACTCAGATTATAAGAATGGGCTAATTCTGCAAAATTTTCTATATATACACATGCACTTATATCCATGTAGATAAGCAGATATTCTATACACACAATATATACAAACAAGATGGAAATATAAAAATGTTGTCCCTAGAAGGAGTTTTAATTGTTTTGTATACTCACCTCAATATTCTACATTGAAAATTTACAACAAACTCAATAGATGTTATTAAAAATCAGAATTGTAATCTAAACAAAAGATAAAATTCTGCCTCCAGTCCCCACCTCACCCCAAAATCTATGTAGTAAAAGAATACCGATGCCTTCATCCTTAAATCGACAAGCTTTTCAAGCATTTAGTGCCAGATAACCAGGGACCCCAGAGCATGAGCTCTGAGAAGTTGAGGATATCCTGTCTCCTGCATACACACAGAAATATTAAAATAATAGGGTGCCTAGGTGACTCAGTCATTTAAAGGACGAATTCCTGATTTGGGCTCAGGTGGTGATCTTAGGGACCTGAGACTGAATTCCACATTGGGCTCTGCCATCTGTGTGTGAAGTCTCCTTAAGATTCTCTCCCTCTGCCCCTACCCCTCCTCTCTCTCCACTCCCCTCCCCACCCCCCCCACAAGCCTGCTCTCTCTAAAATATACATACATATAAACAAATATAAATAAGTTTAACCATTTCCATTTTTTCCCCTGCTGCTCCAATTCCCTTCAATTTCTTTTTTTAAGAATTATTTATTTATTTGACAGACAGAGATCACAAATAGGCAGAGAGAGAGGAGGAAGCAGGCTCTCCCCTGAGCAGAGAGCCCGATGCAGGGCTGAATCCCAAGACCCTGAGATCATGACCCAAGCCAAAGGCAGAGGCTTTAACCCACTGAGCCACCCAGGCACCCCACCTTCAATGTTTTTTCTTTCTTTAACATTATGTTTTCTTCATACGAAAACCTTTTGGAGCCCCTGTTTAACTAGAGCCCTGGACTTGGACTTGCTTTGCCAGGCCAGCCCTCCAGTACTAAGAATAAGTTAGCTCTAACCTGAGCTCTGGCAAGAGTCAGCACAGACAGAGGAATCATCCCCACTCACCTTTCCAGTTTAAAATTGCTTCAAATGTGAAGGCCAATGGTACATGTTTCCTATTGGGTTCCCAAAGTGTTTTTTGTGCTCCATGAAAAGGTTTTTACCTAATTTCCCATACTTTTACTGTGTCCAATACTATATCCATTGACATATAAATTTAGAAAACACATGAGAACGTTCTGGATTATAAAGTGTGTTAAGGACTGAATTGTGTCCCCCTAAAACTCTAATGTTGAAGTCCTAATCCCCAGAACTCAGAATGTGACTGTATTTGGAGATAGAGCCTTTCTTTTTTTTTTTTTTTTTCAAAGATTTTGTTTATTTATTTGACAGAGATCACAAGTAGGCAGAGAGGCAGGCAGAGAGAGAGAAAGAAGCAGGCTCCCCGCTGAGCAGAGAGCCTGACTGGGGGCTTAATCCCAGGACTCTGGGATCATGACCTAAGCCAAAGGTAGAGGCTTTAACCCACTGAGCCACCCAGGCGCCCCAGGAGATAGAGCCTTTAAAGAAGTGATTAAATTAAATGAGGCCCTAATTTAACATGACTGGCATCTTTATAAGAAAAGGAGATTAGGCCATACGGAGAGATATCAGAGATGTGTGAACCCAAAGGAGGAGCCATGTGAGGACACAGTGAGAAGATGGCCATCGACAAGCTTCAGAAAGAAACTAAGCTTTCACCTCGGTCGTGTGTCAGCCCAAGATGGCCGAACTCGGGCCAGTTGAGCAAAGGTTGGAGTGAGCCCTAGCATGGCGGGGGAAGACCGCTGGAGGCGCCAGCTGCTGTGAGGACAGCATAAGGCTTTAGATGGAAAATCATGAACAAGAAGAAGGAAAACTTAATTATCAATATCATAACCAGAAAAATTAACTAACTCTCCAGAGCAGAAAGAATCTACTTGAGCATGGGTCAACCTATATTAGACTCAATGCTATTTCTGTGGTCTCACAGCAAACAGTCTCTTTCAACTCCTCTTTAAGGGGGACACAGGCTTGTATGGCTGATCACAGCTGCGGGCTCACCGATGGCAGTGATCCCAGTTTTGACGGCAGAAGCATCCTACAAGGGTTCGGTTAAGTTTACCTTTGAATACGGATGATTGGAATTGTGAAATCTGTACCATAACATGAGTCGATTGATTGGTCTTATTGTGAGGGGTCTGTACCCTGTTTTCTTGGCTCTACCTGTGAATGGTGGCCTTGTAGCCAGGTATAAGTCAGCCCTGTGACCAGAGGAAAGAAAGATCTTCACCTTTTGCATCAGAAGATTCTAAGTCTGGCTTAGAATCTAAGATTCTAAGAAAGAAAGATCTTCACCTTTTGCATCAGAAGATTCTAAGTCTGGCTTAG
>NC_081571.1:11581878-11723453 GCF_022355385.1 Mustela nigripes
TTTTGCATCAGAATTTCTAAGTCTGGCTTTAGAAAGATGTTATTTCCCATTTCACTCCAGACTGTGTCTGCGGCCTACCTCAGATCAAAACAATATAAACTAATTATAAAGGCTCTTCTGCCACCTGAACCTGGCCTAGAAATTTGTTATCTGTTAGACAAATGTGTACACAAGAATAAAATTCTAATGTGTGGGGGGAAAAAAAAGAAAAGAACCTAAGCCTGCTGGCACCTTGATCTTAGACTCCCTAACTCCAAAACTGGGAGAAAATACATCTCTGCTGTTTAAGGGCCCCCGCCTTATTATGGCAGCCCTAGCAAGTTAATATATGGTAGAAATCTTATTTTCAAAGGACTGTCAGGGCTGCAAATGTCAGGACCTAAGCACCAGCAGCGCAAACCTTTGGTTGTGCAGAATCAGGGTGGGGCGGGGCCCATCCTGGTCATAGGACCAAGTGGAGGCACAGTCAGGGCATCGGACTGGCGGTGTGGGGCTCTTTGACACCTAAGACCAGATCACTCAATTTGTTGCCATAAAGGTGTTTCCTACAGCTGCTCTCTTCCACTCGACACTTGTGCCCAGTGCAGATGACAGGAGAACCTTCGAGATTCTCCACATCCTCCTTGTCTATAGCATTTGCAGTCTCCTAGCTGTGCTGCCATAATGGGCAGCCCACTTGCTCTCAGCTGATGGGCGCCCTCTGCTATGAGCCTCAAAAAGCTGTGACTTCGCACTGCAAGCAGAGTGGCAGAGTGGGGAAAAGAGCAAACTTTGGCATCAGACATGGGCATGACTCTGGACTCCATTGCTCATCAGCTTGTGATTTTGATCAAGTTATTTAACCTCTTACGGTCTCCTTGAAAGAGGGCAACACTCTCTACCCTTGACTGATTGTTGAGAGGATAAAATGTGATGATGTGTGAAAGGGGAGGTATCAACAAACACTAGATTCCTCTTACTCTGTGTTCTTTCCTCTATCCTCCTACTCTTTCTCCTACTCCCATTCTGACTAAGAACAGCAATCAAAGAATACATCATGGTCCCTGACACCCAGACTTGTAACTCTCTTCCACTGCCCTTTCCACCTGTCTGACTCAACCAAGGAAGGTCTGCCTATAGACATTAGGGTTCTGCGTAGCCCCTGGAGGCAGCTCACCAGCATCACCCTTTGTGGGGTTTAGCTAATTTCTGCAGTAATTTGATCTGGAGAAGCCATCTCTTTTTTTGGATTTCTAGAAAGACATGTCACTTGCAGGGAGATACCAACTTCAGCCAAACCTAGCACAGTGGTTCCTGCACTCTGGAAATGTTCATTGCTCATAAAACTTTCCTTGCTGCATTAAAATTAAAAAAAAAAAAATGTATGAGATCTCAGCTCACACAAACATCCCAGAAGTTTCTACTTGGCAAAAAAAAAAGTAGAACTTTTATGCAAAGACATTTTGGGTTTCTCAGCGGTGTGCCCATATCCCTAGCCATGCCTACCTTGACTACGCTCACCTCACAGCCTTGGGATGAGGTCTCTGCATTTGCTTCTTACATGGAACATTCCTCCTACGAGAATGGACCATCAAGGCCACAAGTCCCATGCAGTGGCTGAGAACAGTTACTTGTGGTAGTGGCAGTTACTTGGGGGACTTTCAGTAGGTAACTGACCTCTTCAGGCCTTTGTTCCCTCATCTAAAAAAATAGAGGAGAGCTAATGAGCTAATGAGCTAATGAGCTGCTGTAAGAGTTGAGAAAAAGCCTGAAAGGCCCTGTGTGCAGTGCCTGGACCATAATAATAATGACTCCATAAAGGCTACCCATCATTATTATTACTATCATCAATATTTTTCAGTCAATGCAAGCTTCACATAAAAGGAAATAGCAGCAGAATACCTTCATTAATGCCTCATCATTTTATGCCCTGACTGCTAAGAGGCTTAGTGGAGAAAAAAGCCACAGGGGCATAGTATTTACGAAGTGCTTTTGAATGTGAACCAAGGGCACATCCCCAAGTTGAGAAGCAGAAAGCAACAAGGCTGTCTGCAGAAGACTGGTCCTTATGCAGGCCATGGGCAGCTGTGGGGCAGCTGAGGTTATTACCCAGTGGTAACAGCTGAGGTAACAGTACCCAGCTGAGGTTGTTACTCTTTCCACTATTGATGTCAGGGGCCAGAGAATTCTTCATTGCCTTGTGTACTGTACGAAAGTCAACAGGATCCCTGACCTCTACCACTAGGTGATGGCTGCACCCTCCGACAACTAAAAATGTTTCCAGACATTGCCAAACGGCCTCTGGAAGGCAAAATCACCCCCTTTTCACCCCCGCCTTAAGAGCCACTGGCATTGAGGGGCATCTGACTGTCTTGTATTTGGTATTGAGTGCTGTCTCTTAGGTGAAAAGGGAATATGTGATCACCGCAGGTGGGGCTGGGATTCAGCTGGCTGGCACTGGTCCAACCGAACCACTGTTTATGGTCCCGTAGCTGTTCCAATGGATTGGTGCCTGTGCCGTACTGGTTAGTAAATATGCTTAATATAATTCCTGCATCACAGTGAACCTTAGGCTGAGGTTTCTCTCAAGAAGCCAAGGTTAAAGCAGATCTTAGTTGTTCATGTACTGAAGGCGAAGTTCATCCAAAGAATATCATGGTGGCTAAAAGTCAGATGGTTGTCATTCCACCTCAAAGGCTTCCAACAATATCTCAATATGGTCTTTTCACTCACTGTTACCTTCTTCCTCATCTTTCCCAATCACGGTACAATATGGTATTTCAGATTGCTTGTCCTTAATGATGACCACAAGCTACTTACTTGGTTCTGGACTTGTGCAGAACAGGTGCTAAGAGCTGACTCTTCTCCAAATGTCTCTGTAAATAGAAATATACCACTTCTGATGACGTATCATCAGGCTCTAGGGTGATGCATGCATACCATGTTTCTCCAAATAATGGTTTCAGACTTTGGGTCCCAGAGTGCTTGCAGTAGAGATGGGGACCTATTACAAAATGAAAGACATCCATAAATGTGGTTACCAGTTTTGATCCATGTCTGGAACAGTTCTCCAACATGGGGAAAGGGAGATGGGGGAACACCCGGGGAATGGCAGTACCAACAAATTCAGGATCCAAGGAAAAACTAAAGATTAATTAGGTTGAGTTACTCTCTAAGATTAGCCCATCTACCAAATAGAATCGCACAACTGCCATAGGCAACCACGTAGTTGTTGCAACGCTGTTAAAACCACTGAAATAACAGGCCACCATGGTGAACCTTCCCAAAAAGACCCATTTAGTTAGAGGCATGGTGTTTGGTAAGAACACTACGCCAAGGTTCTGGATATAGGTAGGGAAATTAATGCCATTTATCATCTGGGTCCTTAGTCCTTGAATGGGCTTATCAGTCTCTGGAAACGAAGCTCTGAAAGAAAGTGAAGGGCTGTGGAGAAACAGGGATGCTAAAGTCCCCAGTAAGCTCACAGCTATCACCAAGCCTGCTTCTCAGAGGCACTTCTGGGTCTGCCCCCATGCAGCTCCCCACCTGGAACGTCCCCCCTCCCAATTCACTTATCTAATGCTCTGTTCATTTACTATCTGTGGGGTTTTGAGGATGTTACTTAACTTCCCTGTGCCTCAATTTCCTTTTCTCTGAAGTGGACAAAATAATCGCTCCTACTTCAGAAGTTGTGGTGAATGTTAATGGGAATACATACATAAATTGCTCGGCACAGTGTCTGGCACCCAGCAAGCAGGCAATACATGTTAGCTATTGTTACAAGAATTGTTATTCATCCTTCCCATGTCAGTTTCCTCCAATAAACCTTTCTTGATACTCTTAACCAGCTACACATGTTATCTGCAGGGATTGCCAAAAAATGTTCCAGAGTACACCTCATAGATTCTTAGAGCAGCCTCAAGATAGACCCACAAACAGGACCTGCCAGGAGTAAAACCTCAAAGTTCGGGGCACAATTATTGACACAGTAGTAAGCATAGACCCCCCAAAAAAGCTTTCGAATAATTGAGATTGCTATGGGGACTGGGAGAAAAAGGATTTCTCTTTTTAGGAGATTTCAGGTACTAAAGGTGATGTTTTTCTAGAGTTAACCAAGGCTATCTCTGCCAGCAAGAAAGCCTGCCTGAGAAGATATAGAAGAAAGCAAAGGTCAGACAGCGATAGAGGTAAGGGAATGAGGATAATGGGGACAGAGAGACTGGATTACATTGTTGGGACCCTGGATCCAGGCAAGCCTGAAGACAGAGGTACCCAGGGTTGTTACACTGTCATTTACCTCCGCTAGCTTGAATTTGGTTTTTCTCACTTGTTATTAAGGGTTTTGATTAGCATGCCATACTTCCCCATTCATAACACACATTACATTTCATTTAAATTAATTGTTTAATTATCTATCTTACCCCAGCTAAGCTGAAATTTCATAAAGGCAAGGCCCTGTCCTACCTGTCCATGGTTGTGTGCTAAGCAGAGTGCCTGCCCAGAAGAGGCTTGTAAACATTTGTTAAGTCATGAATGATGAATTACTTGAGGGGATTTCAGATAAGAATCATAGATTCTATCCGACGTAATGATGGAAAGGATAAAGCTCCACTGTCTTTTCTCAACTCCTCTCCAGCTGAATACAAATTAGAAATCTTATTCCCCCAAAGACGTCTTCCACTTTTTTTTAACCCTTCTCCCCATTTCTCAGGGAAACAGAGGCAATGAGAACATTGTGGTCTGTTTGAGATCAGTGTCCCCACTTCCAAGTTATGAGACTCTATTAAGGAAAGGGGAAATGTGGATACTTCAGAGGAAATATTCTTGGGCATATCATATTTAGCAATTATCACATTAAACCATTAAGTTTTTTAAAAAGCCCAAAGATAAATATTGCTGTTCTTTTTTTTTAAGGTTTTATGTGTTCGTGGGAGAGAGTGTGCACACTGCACAAGGACACAAGCAGGGGGAGCAGCAGGCAGAGGGAGAAGCAGGCTCCCCACTGACCAAAGAGCCCGATGAGGGACTCCGTCCCAGGACCCTGGGATCATGACCCAAGCCGATGGCAGCAGCTTAACCGACTAGGTGTCCCAGGATGTTAGTGCTGTTCTCACTAACAATTTCCCTAGGAGACATTGGGCACAAAACTGAGGAAAAAACAATCTGTCCCTGACCTCTTTCTTTGAGATTCATGTTTTTGTTGGTCACATCTGACCATAGTTTGAAATAGTCAAAACCAGAAACAAATGATCACTTTTCCGTGTTAGTCAAGAATCACTCGATAGCACCTAATTTAGGCAACTGTAGGGAAATTTTGAAATTTCATTGTTATATAACTGAAAAGTTTAGGATTTGCCTTAAGGCTGAAGTCAGGTCCTCAAAGTCTGTCTTGTTTCTTCCATCTTACAGTTTTCCTAAAAGCTATATTTTTCTGCCAAATCTCTCCAGGGATAGAAACGATGCTCCTTGAGGCGCAGCATGGGATCTGTATCAACCCCACAGAAACACTGTGATATGCTCTACTTGGGTCATAAGCCCAAGACATGCACCTTTCCCTGATTCCGGCACAATGGAATTCTCTTGTGGGCTAGCCTGGGTCACATGTGTACCTCTGTGGGACATGGTGGCAATGCGGGGACTAGGTTGAATGGTGGTTCCACCAGTATCATGGAAATAGAGGAAGGGGTAGTTCCCAAATGGAAGGAATGTGAGCAGACAAAATAGAAAGTGCTGTGCACTACCTATTCCCATTCCTCTACTTGCTCAGATGTGTCCCAAACCATTCCCAGTGTGCCCAGAAGGATCTATAGACTGCATGGGCATTCTCCCATCTGGGGAGACCCAGAGGTCTCCCCAGTCACATCTGTCCTGTGCTCATACCAGGTGGAGAAAAGATGCCTGATATTCAGTTGTGCTAGTCCTGATACACACTTGCACAAACCACACTCCAGTGCTGCTCTGTGCTCCCACTGCCTGGAGACTTGTTATGTCTTACCCCTTCTATTAATTAGTCTCCTCTCCCACGAAATCCTGGAAACAAGGCTGAAGGATGCAATGTGAGCAACCTGGCTATTATGAGAAATATCCTCTTTCTTTCATACTGGCTTTGAACCAAACTTGCGGACGTGAACTCTCTCTCCTTAGGCTGAGTGCCATTCTAGAAGCTTCCTTTGTCTCTCATGCCAGTAAGCTTCAGGCAGGCCAACCCCACACTCCTACTAGATCAAACTGGGTAACTCAGCATACCATAATGCTGAGATCACTGCTGTACTTTTGGGTTTTCTTTTCCTTTCTTTTTTTTTTTTTTATTTGTTTGTTTTAAAGATTTATTTATTTATTTTAGAGAGAGAGAGAGAGCCCGTAAGAGTGTGCACGCACGCAAGCGGGTGGGGCAGAAGGAGAGGCAGAGGGAAAGCGAGAGAGAGAATCTCTAACAAACTCCCCTTGCTGAGTGCAGAGCCCTACTCAAGACTCGATCCCAAGACCCTGAGATCATGACCTGAGCCAGACAAGGATCAAGAGCTGGACACTCAATCAGATGAGCCAGCCTGGTGTCCCAATTTTCATCTTGTTTTGTTTTAAAGAATTTTCAGAAGAATATTTTATTCTGAATCGATTTCCTATTTAAGTGTCACCAGACAGATTTATTTGTTAGTTGTCCTGAATAGCTTATTACTCCACCATTGATCATCTATCAGGTTGGCTCAGTGGTTATTCTAACTGGTTGTCACAGAACCAAAAAGTACAAATGTCTCTACTTAGAATTTTCTTTCTTTGGGGGCAGATGCTTCGATTTGTTTATCTCAGTTCCCATGTAATAATCTTAAGTTTTTAAAGCCCTGTATGTAAAACACTGATGTACAGTCAATATAAGGGTTGACTTACTAATTGACTGTGGGTAGAATTTTTTTCAAGTGAAAGATAAACATCTTAATTGAATCTACAGTGACCCAAGTATATTTGCAGTGGTGCCTGACTTTCTGTCTGTACCAAAACTTTCTTGCCATTCATGGGACATATTGCCAATCAAAAGGAACAATAATATGCAAATCGATGTTGGCAGAGACCATGGGCAGCATTTCAATACATTTTTACACTCGTTCACCCAGAATGAGCAAACGAGCATGCAGACTCATGTTGTGGCCAGGTTCCCATTCTTCTCACCTAACATGAATTCTCTTCCCCTGCCTTCCAACACATGTCATCACTATCCCCTAATCTGCACATCTTTCCTCCCGGTAGAATTCATTCAGTTCCACTCATCTCTAGCATTGCTCTCCATCTGCCCAACACAAATAATCACTCAGGAAACAGCAATTTAGGAGCCCTCCCCTCCAACAGACACACACATTCCCTCCCAATGAGCCAACCTTTCCAAACTGACATTAGCATCCTAGGCAACATAGAGAAGTGAAATAGGTAATTTAGAAACCTTATATATCTCTTGCAGTTACAACCCCTTTGCTTTTCTGGTACTGAAAATTACACAGAGACAAAGCATCAAAGTCTAAAGCAAACAACTGTCAGATTAAACCAATGATAACTGAGAGACCTGGAAGACATTAATTCCGACGGTAAATCTGTCCTACTGTTTTGTTTGTGGTAGCAGAGACTACAATACAGACATCTCTGGTTTTGCACATTCCTTCATGTGCAGTACATATTTGATAGCAAGGATGAATGGACCAGTTCTCCTAGCTGGGGAAAGGCAGGTTGCTGATGAACACAAGCTGGAATGTGCATGCCCATTTGCCTTTGCAAAGTCTCCCAGAGCTCTAGAGCCCACGCTGGGAACTCCTGTGTTTCCCCCTCTGAAAACCGCAGAATATGTATATATAATCCTTGCTTTTTTCCAGGAAACTCAACAAATGAGTCTTTTAGGATATTCATAGAAGATAACTGATTATATGTAAATAGATATATGTGTTGATATATGTGTATTTCTCCTCCTGGAGAAATGCTTTAAACAGAATAAGGCACATCATTTACTCATACCTTCAAAGTGCCACTATAAAGCACCATTCTATTTAAGTCTCAAAGAAATCCCACAAGGTGAAGATTACAATTTTCTGTCTTAGAGAAGAGGAAATTAAATGTCTAAATGATTTGTCCAAAGGGCCTCACAGCCCAATCCCAGCCCCTTCACCACACTATGCGGCCCTAAGATAAACTTGTTGCTGCCTACAATCACACACTTAGCAGTAAAAGGTATTTGAAGAAATAATGGCAAAAAAAATCCAGATTTGAGGAAAAGTATTTATTTATAGATCCAAGAAGCTCAGCAAACTAGAAACAGGACAAATACAAAGTAAAAACACCCTACCTAGTCAAACTGCAGAAATTCAGAGATATTCTTTAAGGTGGGGGAGTGCAGGAACATACCACAAATGGGAAAAAAAATATGGATTCTGATCAGATCACAAACTGTGACATTTTAGAAAACAAACAAATAAACAAAATGCAAAAAACAGTGAACCCATAATTTTGTGCTCAGCAAAAAATATATCTTAAGGTCGAAATAAAGACATTTTCAAATAAAGGAGAATTGAAAGAATTTGTTGCCAGCAGATTGGCACTAGTGTTTCCTAAAACTAAAAATGTTCTTTGGGCTGAAGGGACATTATAATGAATTGAGACTTGAATTTACAGGAAGTAAAAGAAAGCATCTCGTCATAATGCTTTTACCAGGTTAGCAGACACACTTTTGATACCTGGAAGCAACATTTTGAGTGGAAAATAAGTGAGTTTGGGGGAAAAAGCAGAAACTAAAATATTTTAGTTTAACAAAGCAATGTCACATGTCATAAGGACAGAGAAATTGTTTTCGCTTTTTTATATGTTGAAGATTTTTCCCTAGGTGATAGTTTTTTAATTCTATGACTTTTGCCATACAAACTTTCTATTTTTATCTAGTTATTTTTCCTTATGTTATGTCTGCAGTTTCTTTTGTTTTCAGAAACTTCTCTTGACCAGAGATTGAGTCACTCATACAATATATGACTTTATAGCTGCTTCTATAGTCAATTATATTTGTCAATTATAGTTTATCTAATATGTACAATAAAGTGAGGATATAGACCTCCCCCACCACATAGCCTGTTGACCAACAGCATCTGTTGAATAATCTACCTTTTTCTCATTGACTTGTGATAAGTTCTCCTTTATACATTAAGTTTATGTTTTATAGGGTCTACTTCTAAGCTATTTAGGCTGATTTTTTTTTTAGATTTTTCTTTAAAATTTTATTTGTTTGACAGAGAGAGTGTGTACAAGCACGGGAGGGGCAGGCAAAGGGAAAAGGAGAAACAGACTCTCCACTGAGCAGGGAGGCAGACATGGGGCTTGATTCCAGGACCCGGGATTATGACATGAGCCAAAGCCAGCTGCTTTAACTGACTGAGCCTCCCAGGTGCCCCTAGGCTGAGTTATTATTAGTTATGTATTACACTATTTCCTTTGGAGAGCGTTATGATATAGCTCAATATCAAGTAGGCAAATTCTTCCCTCTTCCTATTTATTCTTTCTCAAGTTCTTCCCCTTCACTTGAATTTATTCTTAGAATTCTTTTACAATATTTCTTTCCTGCCACACATAACTCTGGAATGTTGAATGGAATTTCCTTTAAAGTACAAAATAATTTGAGAAGAATTTGTACCTTTGCTGTGGTTTATTTTACCACTAGGAATGTAAAATATCTCTCATCTTAATTATGGTTCAGGCAAGGGGGAAAAAATGCTGAAAGCCTTCTAAAATAGCAAATATAATAGGAGACACTCCTTCCTGCATTCAAATGGGACACAAGAGTGATATTCTCTATTAGGGTGAAAAAGAAATAAAAACTAACATGCAGAAAGAAACAATGGAGAAAGCTTGACCTTGCTGTCCATTGAAGGGGTAAAAGTCTCAAGAATTTATAATCTCAGTCTGCTCCCCACATAAATTTTAGTACAAGTTTATATTACTTATGAATCTAAACAACCTCAAGCCAGAATTAAATTTAAAATAGGCCCAAATTATCAAGTCCTCCCAGGTGCTGATAAAAGTAAAAACAAAGCCTTTTTGGAGGAACTCACCTTCAACTAAAAGCTCAAAGAATTCCCACAGATAAATGCATAAGGAAATGAGAAATTCATAATAATAATTTAAAAACTAAACAGAGAAGAAACACACACCATGAGTGAAATGAGAAGTAAAAAAGACAATAGAAATTGATATACAAAAACTTCAAATAGAGAAATACAACATTCAGAATTATATTTAGTGTTACTTAATGAAATAAAATAGGAGTTTGAAAAACATGAATACTTTACAAATGAAAAATATAACCACTGAAACTAAAAACTTAATTGATTGTATCCATTAGGATGATTATTTTTAAGAACAAACAAGCAGAAAATAACAAGTGTTGGCAAAGATAGAGAAATCGAAACCCTTGCATACTTTTGGTAGGAAGGTAAAATGGGGTAGCTGCTCTAGAAAACAGATTGACAATTCCTCAAAATATGAGACAGAACTACTGTACGATGCAGCAATTTCATTTCTGGGTATATATCCCCCCAAAATGAAAAATGGGAACTCAAACACATTTTTTATACATCAACATTCATAACAGCACCATTAACAGTTGCTAAAAGGAGAAACAACCCAAGTGTCCACTGATGGATAAACGGATAAATAAAATGCAATATGTCCATACAATGGAATATCAATCAGTCATAAAGAGGAAGAAAAATTTGATACTAGACAACCAATAAGTCAATGAAGAAATCAAAGAAATCAAAAATACTTTTAGACAAATGAAAATGAAAACACAGCAGTTCAAAGGCTATGGGGCCTGGCAAAAGCAGCTCTAAGAGGGAAGTTTATAGGGATACAGACTCACCTCAAGAAACAAGAAACATCTCAAATGATCTAAGTTCCTTACACCTAAAGGAACTAAGTCAGTAGAAAGAAGGAAATAAAAAAGATCAAAATAGAAATATATGAAACAGTTGTTTCTGAAGAAATATCAGAAACAGTTGTTTCTGAAGAAACAACTCTTCGTTTCATTGCTCTTTTTTCTCTTCTTTTAGTGTGAAATAAGTCAATTGGAGAAAGACAATTATCACAGGGTTTCACTCATATGTAGAATTTAAGAAACAAAACAGGGGGAGAGACGAAAAAATAAAATAAGATGAAATCAGAAAGGGAGACATACCATAAAAGACTCCTAACTATAAGAAAGAAACTGAGGGTTGTTGGAGGGGTGGTAGGTGGGGGGATGAGGTAACTGGGTGATGGGCACTAAGGAGGGCATGTAATGTAATGAATATCGCGATGGTGTGATATGCAACAGATGAATGACTGAGCTCTACATCTGAAACTAGTAATGCACTATACATTAACTAACTGAATTCAAATAAAATAATTAAAAATAAAAACAAAAAAGAAATGGTCTTTATTTTTTAATTATTTTTTTAAGCAATGAGCTACATTGTACCCTGGGAAGAAAATATGGGACTTTTATTTTTAACCTACTTGTGGCACTTAATATATAATATGATTTACATTTTTTTCAAGGGCTATGTAGATAAAATAGCCTTAAATTATTTCTGTTAAAACCTATTTGTTTTATAACTTGTTTATCAGGAAAAAAATATCTATAACTGTTAAACCATGTATATGACCCTCTAATCAAAAGAACAGTAGATGAGAAAAAAATTATCTTCAGCATGATAAATAAATCAGAATTTTATTTTTTATTGTGTTATGTTAATAAATCAGAATTTTATATCCCAAAAAAAGAAAGAGAGAGAGCCAAAGTAAATAAATCAGAAATGAAAGAGGAGTTACAATCTATACTGCAGAAATGTAAAAGATCTTAAGAGACTACTATGAATAATTATATGTCAACAGATTGGACACCCTACAAGAAATAGATGAATTCTTAGAAACATAGCCTTCCAAGATTAAATCAGGAAGAAAGACAATTTGAACAGATTGATTATTAGCAATGAAATTGAATCAGTAATTTAAAAAACTCCCAACAAACAAAAGTCCAGGACCAGTTTGTCTAAGACTAGACAAAGACACCACAATAAAATAAAATAAAATTACAGGTCAACATCCTTGATGAATATAGATGCAAAAATCTGCAACAGAATATTAGCAAATCAAATTCAGAAATACATAAAAGACCATATGCCATAATCAAGTGGGATTATTCCAGGGATGCAAGGATGGTTCAATATATGCAAATCAATCAACAGGATAAAACATATTAACAAATTGAAAAATGAAAATCTTATGATCTCAATAGATGCAGAAAAATCATTTGACAAATTTCAACATCTGTTTATGATAAAAACTCTCAATAAAGCAGGTTTAGAGGGAACATACTTCAACATAATAAAGGGTATAAGTGACAAATCCACAGCTACCATCATAAATGATGAAAAGCTGAAAGCTTCTCTTCTAAGATCAGGAACAAGACAAAGAAAAAGAAGCCCTGAGAGCTGAACTTTTCAGTAGGCTGAGAGATCGAGTAGTGACAATTCTTAGGGGTGGTCCTTTTGGGAGCTCCATACTCATTTTGTCCCCTCTGGTATCTGTTAGGTTGCTGGTTTTCAGAGCTATTGTATTTAGTTTTCAAGGCCACTGAAAAGCTTGTGAGATGAACACAACTTGAAATGTCACAAGTCTACTGCATTTACTGAGAGTCAGCTGTTTTTCTTGAATAAGCACTCATAAATTTGCTGAAGATCTTACTTCCCAGGGTTTTGGAAAAAAAGTTATTTTTTGCCAGTTTTTGTCAGTGTCTTCATTGTTTTTCTGGAGAAGTAAATTTACAGATGTCCTTACTTCCCTGTTCTGGAAGTTACACTCAAAGTAAGGGAGAGAATCATCTCTCTGTGAAGCTTTACCACTATCTCCTGATTAGGATGATATTATTAAACTAAAAGATAGGGAACATAAATGGAAGCCAAAAAATGGAAGATGGTATTTGCAACACATACAACTGACAAAAATGTGTCACAAAGCAGTAAAATTTAAGAGCAGGTTAGATACAGCTGAATAAAAAATTAGTGAACTAAAGGAATTACTTGGAATATCATCTAAAAGACATGTAAATAAGGAGACATTTCTTCAAAGAAGACATCCAGATGGCCAACAGACACATGAAAAATGCTCCACATCACTCGACATTAGGGAAATACAAATCAAAACCACAATGAGATACCACCTCACACCAGTCAGAATGGCTAAAATTAACAAGTCAGGAAATGACAGATGCAGGCAAGGATGTGCGGAGAAAAGGGAACCCTCCTACACTGTTGGTGGGAAGGCAAGCTGGTACAACCACTCTGGAAAACAGCATGGAGGTTCCTCAAAATGTTGAAAATAGAGCTACCTTATGACCCAGCAATTACACTACTGGGTATTTACCCTGAAGATACAAACGTAGTGATCCGAAGGGGCATGTGCACCTGAATGTTTATAGCAGCAATGTCCACAATAGCCAAACTATGGAAAGGACCTAGATGTCCACCAACAGATGAATGGATAAAGAAGAGGTGGTGTATATATACAATGGAATACTATGCAGCCATCAAAAGAAATGAAATCTTGCCATTTGTGATGACATGGATGGAACAAGAGGATATTATGCTTAGCAAAATAAGTCAATCAGAGAAAGACAACTATCATATGATCTCCCTGATATGTAGGAAGTGGAGATGCAACGTTGGAGGTTTGGGGGGTAGGAAAAGAATAAATGAAACAAGATGCGATTGGGAGGGAGACAAACCATAAGAGACTCTTAATGTCACAAAACAAACTGAGGGTGGCTTCAGGGAGGGGGGTAGGGAGAGGGTGGTGGGGTTATGGACTTTGGGGAAGGTATATGATATGGTGAGTGCTGTGAAGTATGTAAACCTGGCAATTAACAGACCTGTACCCCTGGGGCTAATAATACATTATATGTTTATAAAAAAATTAAAAAATTAAAAAAATAAAAATAAAAGACATGTAAAATATGAAACTCTACCAAACAACAAGGAAATGACAGTTGTAAGTTCTAGCGTGTACAAAGAGACAATTTTTCAAAGATATATGACTAAGATTTTTTCTAAGTATTTCTAGATCTAAATTTTCAAATACAGGAAGCCAAATGAACCTCAAGTAGTAAAAAAAAAAAAAAAAAAAGTCCACTGCTAGATAAAACACAGAGACACTGTAGGTCTTAAAAGATAAAAAGAAGACTTAGAAAACAGCAAGGAAAAAAAACAGATTACGTACCAAGAACTGTCCTGAGAGTAAAATCTTATTTTTCAGTGACAATAACACAGTCAGTGAATTAATTTCAATGTACTAAGAGAAAATTAAGAAGTACCCACAAAGGAAACTTCTAAGGAAAGATGGAGAAAATACACCAGATGGAATTAGAATGTCTGAGACCAGAAATTGTGACCAAAGATATTGCTAAATATAAATAAATATAGATGGTATACAATAAAAGAAAGTAATGTCTAATTTGGGGATGAAAGTAACAGACTAGAACCTAAAATACTGAACAACTGGATGGGTGGTCAGGTTTGAGGGGTGCTTAGTGGATTAGTCAACAGATACCAGAGCCAGATTGCCTTGGTTGCAATCTTGACTCTGGTACTTATTATCTAGTACTTACTAATTTGCTTTGGACAACTTAAACAACATCTCTGTATGTCTTTATACGTCCCTTAATATGAATATAGTAACAGTATCAAGCTCATAAGGCTATGGTGATACATAAATTAGCTAATATGTATGTTAACCACTGAAAACAGTACTTGATATAGAGCAAGTGTTTTAGGAGTGTTAACTAGGATGCTCAGTAAAAGCATTCTAAGGGACTTGTATTGCCAGCTAAAAAACACAATCATGGCAAGAGACTAAAACACCTTGTTTTAAAAATATTTTATTTATTTATTTATTCGCCGGGGAGAGGGAGAGAAAACACAAGCAAGTGCACACTGGTGGAGGGATGGGCAGAGGCAAAGGGAGAATCAGACTCCCCAGTGAGCAAGGAGCGGATGTGGGGCTTGATCCCAGAACCCTGGGATCATAACCCAAGGTGAAGACAGGTGCTTAAATGACTGAGCCACTCAGGCACCCCTCACACATCTCTTCTGATAACAATAATCAAGAACATAAATATACTAAAGAGAATCTTGTTTTAATTGACTCATTAAAAAAATCTGTAACCATCTAACTCATACCACACAGACTTTTAGAAAAATCTGTTTGTTGGTTTACAAGATAATTACAAGAAGTAGAAATTGAATACATTGTGGAGGTACTGCTTTTTGCCCTGCCAATGATAAGCCTACCATTCCTATGCACAGAACACTGACTTCCTGGGAAACAGGAGTGTGTGGATCTAAAACACTCACTCTTCCAGATGTCTTTATAGTTAAATGTGGGCATTAAGACCTAGATCAGATCACTGGGATTTCAATGGAAGTCTCTGGGTTGGATTTCTGGGAAAGCTACCTTAACCTTTATGCCTTTAAAGCTAATAGGCCTTGAACCCAATATGTTTCTCATTCTTTGGTTGTGTGTGTGTGTGTGTGTGTGTGTGTGTGTGTGTGTGGAAACACATCTTCAAAGCTCCTGCAAGAACTCTGCCCTAGTTCTTGCTTACACAGAGGTTGAAGATCAGCCAGAGGAAGGAACACATGGCTCTTTCAGGTGTTCCTGGGAGTGTGCACAACCCCAGGCATTCACACAACTTTATATGTACACATAGTCTTTTGGGTTCACAGAAACATGTAGGAGATGTTCACCGCCCTCCCTATGGACTTGATTCTAAATAATTTTTATTCAAGGAGATTTAACTAAAAATTTCTGGGACTTTAAATATGGATTTTGACAAGTTGTTTCCTGAAATTGGCCAAGAAGAGCAATAAAGTGGAATTTTTCTACATCAGACAGCAAGACAAACTATAAAACTATAGTAACTACAATACAGTGGCATTGTTGCTGAAATTCATAGCATTATGGAAAAAAAGTCCAGAAATACATAGACATGGACACACACACACACATCCATTTTGCACATTTTAAATTAGTATTTATATAAAACTATAAAGGTATTTAGTAAGCTTAGCCTGGGGAAGGAATTTTTTAGGACAAAAGGAGAACAAGAAAACATAAAGGCAAATCTTGACAAGTTTGACAACATTAAAGTTAACCACTTCCTTACAGTGAAGCGCATCACAAGTGAAATTAAAGGTAAACAATAGGCTGATTGACAATACTTGTAAAACATGGAACAGAAGAAAAAAAATTCACGGGCACCTGGGAGGCTCAGTCGGGTAAGCAGCTGCCTTTGGCTCAAGTCATGATCCCAGGGTCCTGAGATCAGGCCCCCCATTGGGCTCACTGTTCAGCGGAGAGCCTGCTTCTCCTTCTCCTTATGCCTGTCGCTCTGCCTCCTTGTGATACCTCTCTGTCAAATAAATTAAAACCTTAAAAAAAAACGAAGGAAAAAATTCAAATTAAATAACTGGATCCTACTTTAAATGTATGAGATTGGCGAAAGAAAAAACTTCACAAAGATTGGTAGCACCGTGTTCATGTGGATGTGAAGATAGTCTCCTTCACTGCTAGTGAGATACCAAATTGTTTTGAGAAGCAATTTGGCAAGATCTAATATAATTTTAAATGCATGTCACTTAAATGCTAATACAGCATTTTCACTTCTGAAAATCTGTGCTGCTGAGTAGTCACATGTCACAAAGGTGGATATTCATGAAGCTGTTTACTGCAGTGCTGCTAGTCATCAGCTAGGAACCTGAATGTCCATCAGTACTCGGGGGCGGGGGCAGGGAGGCACGTGTGCACAGATACACACATGTGTAAAGAGGAAAGGAGTTGCAGAGACAAAAAAAAGGGACTTCAATAAAGATTCAAATAGTTTTATGGGCTTTTTTGGATAATGAACTTTTTTTCTCTATCACTCTGTGTGTGTGTGTGACCCAGAATGATGACATAACTCGGCTTCATGGGGAAATATACCACAAGGGAGGCTTTTATGTTGTATAGCATATGCTTCTATATTATTTCCATTTTTCGAATGATTTGAAAACAACAACAAAAAAGAAACAAGCAATCCACAGAACTGTGTAAATGTTCCCATCAGGGTAAAAGACCTCTACAAAAGCAGACGTTTGTTTGCATAGTATGACTGATAAGAATGCACAACTGTTAGCAGTGGCTCCTGGGAGAGACAGGGGGGCGGTAAGAGATGCAGTGGAGGGCTTTGCACACAGACGGCACGGTTCCGGTGGACGTTTTTATAAGCTGTACAACATTGCTGAAATTCACAACAAAACAAACGAATAAAGGGAGTAGAGACGTACCAAGTAAAGCGAAGGGGAGGGAAGGGTAGTCGCCTTCAAGCTCGGAAGACAAGGAGGTGATTTCAAGATCAAGATCAGGAAAGCGTGAGCAGGCAGCAGTGACTGCCAAGGCGATAGAGAGCGTGGTGACGTGGATGACGAGCGGGCAGACGTGGGCACGTGGGCACGTGCGTGGCGCCCAAGCCGTGTCTGGGAGCGCTGGCGGGGCATGCGCTGTAGGTACGGTGTGTGTCCTACCCCAGTGAGGGGCGGAAGTGAGGGCACGGTCGTCCTGCAAGAGACAGAGCGTGTTTGAGATGGGCTGTGAGGAAACAAAGGTTGGTTTCCAGCTGGAAGAACACGGAGCAGGTATTGAATAAATACCCCCGGGAGAGGAAGGTGTTCGCATTTGTAGATGTGTACTCTTAAGCTCTATCAGTGACTGTATTTCTGTGAAAACTAAAATGGTTTTCTTCAGTTAGAAAAGTCCATGAACCCCATCATGGGCCACCTGTGCCTCAGCTAATGGGATTCATAATGAACGACCCTCAGAAGCAATTGGATCGCTTTATTTATTTTATATTCCTGCAACAGGACTTGGGATTTAACTTTTGGCCATAGGCAGAGTAGATAATATGAGAAATGTGTATGTGACAAATTCAACTGTGATAATAATATGCTATTAATTGGAAGGAGGCTGACCTGAGAAGATTGCGTAGTAAACATGCGCGTTGTGTAAAATATCTTTAAAATCCATACAAAATCTATACAGTCTCCCTGGATGTCAGACATAAAGAAATCCTAAGAACGCGTGCTGAGTTAAGACCAGCTACACTGGGATGAATTTGTGTTTGTGGGGAGAGAGAGGTAATATACCACAGGCTTAAGAAGAGTCAGGCTCTTGCAGAAGGAGAAACCCACGCTATGTCTTGTGGTGTGTCGGTTCTTATTTCCTCTGTGGGAGAGTAAATAATTACATGTTTTACTCTTCAAAAATCTACCCTGGTTGTTCTTCTTTTTCTGGTCCAATTGGCTGGCATGTTCTGATCCACAGGAAGAGGAAGGCATGGGTGGGAGGTCGTAGGGGAAGTCTTCTCCTTCTGCCTTCTAGGCACAGGTGAATGGCTTTGAAATTATGCACCATGAAGTCATAAAACTCACTAAGCTAGATACATTTTTCAGAAAATATGTATGTAATGGCAGCCTCTTATGCAACTGGCTTTTATACAAAGCTGTGCGTGTTGGGGACCATTTTGCCCTCACACTTGTCATCTGTCCAACCACAAACGGTCCTACCTTGATTCTCAGAGTGAACAATTGGGAGGTTTCAAATTAGGGAAAGCTACAAAATAAAAGTGAAATGAGAAGAAGTCAGTGAGATTTCATTAAATATATCTGGACGTTAGTGCACATCAAAGCACCAAATATTTGAGATGCATCCTGTGGGAACCAGTAACTATAATCAGTGATCTTGATATGATGAGACCATATTGCCAGAAATTTTAGGGTCATAGCAGATTATCTTTCCTTTTAAAAGGTGAATTTTCAGGAAGAATCTTGTGTCCAGTGAATGGCACAGAGCTAAGAATTCTTCTACTAAATAAACGGTAGTGACAATTCACTTCGAGTCTTTGAGAGGCCCTCTGTCTCTCTCAGTTTTGGGATTTCTAACGTCCAGTCCAGCCTCCAAATGCTGTCCTTTTGTGATGAACTTGATCTTATCTGTGAGCTGAGAGCAGCAAATTAACAGAATTTTTTTTCATCCAGGTTTTGATAGAGGAGATAAGTAGCCTTAGCAAAGGTTCAGGGAAAGAAGTATTCTCATGATTTGCCACTAGGTGTGTGGTTTGCTACAACTTATGCAGTGTGGCAATGTCTCCTCCACTAGATAACTCATCTGCCCCTAATAGTAAAGAAGCAGGCCACCAAAGGAAGCAAGAAAAAGAAACTTGTTTCTCTTCCCTCCTTGGCCCCTCAGACCTCTGCTATGATTTTTTTTCCTAATCTCTAGTTAAAATTTTAGGTAGTTTACATAATAACTTTTTTTTCCCGCTTAAAAAGAAAAAAAGCCTCTCTGGTCACTTTTATTAAGAACATTTAATATGTTCAGTCCTGCAGATAAGTCAAAACCCTGGATTTTGTGCAAAGCTTCTCCCTGCACCCAGCAGGTGTTGCAGAGGGAAAGGAAGGGTGGTCCGGCTTCTCCTCTGCTTCCCTGCATGCCTCCACTCCTGGCCCAGGCAGGAGTTAGGGAAGGGGAGGTAAGGATGAGGAGGTCAGGAGAGGTATTGCTGGTCTAGGTACTTGCTGTTAAAAAGGAGGGATGGGTGCGCTTTGGACTTGGTAGAGCCTTAGAGCTGACGTTTCTGTTCCCACGGAGCGCTTTCTCAGGGTTTGGCCCCCAGGAACCTCCAGTCATTACTTCTACAGTATGCAGAGGGCCACTTGCATGGGCCATATTTAATATCTACCTCAGCCTGACTGGTGCCTTCCACATTCTGTTTGAAGATTCCCCTGACTTCACAGGCACCTTTTGAGCAGGGTGTAAACATGCTCTAGGCTTCCCTTATCCTACACACACCAAATCTGGTCCTCGGGAATCACCCACATTTTCTTGTCCTCTCCATCAGTGGAAACAAGGCACAGGGCAGATGGCAGGCAACCTCTTCATTGCAGAATTATTTGGGGTCAAGTGTCAGAAACCAGTTCATCATGACGTTATAGTCCAGAGGACACACACAGAGTCCTTACAGTGGTCTCCCAAAAGCCATCACTAGCTTGAAGTGGGAAGGACATGCCAGCACTGCTTCCCTTGGGGTGACGAGAAGGATGGTGCCACTGCTGTCCAAGAACTCTCTCCAGAGAAACTGTCTTTCAGCCCCTGCCTCTCCTATCCCGACTTCTGACTGTTACGTGGGGGTGTTGGCCAAAAGGCTTCCAAACCAGCTTTCACCACCACCTTTACAAGCCCAGCATATCCGTTGGCATGTGGAATGTGAAACCTTTTTCTCAGATTCTTGGGACCTCTGATGAAAACTGAGTCCTGTTTTACATCTCGTTAATTTATATTCTCTCTGACTTTGCCCTTTTTGGGGATCTATTCTATAGAAACTGAAGTACTGGCCTATAAAGATATTTATAGAAGCAATATTTGTGGTGGAAGAAAAAAGGGAGGAAGGATAAAGAAAGAGAACCTAACTCTCCATCTGTAAAGGAATGAGGGAAATGCTTGATCAAATCATGCTATATATGTACAATGGAATATTATGTATCCATTAAAAATGAGTTATATTTTCTCTGGTAGCTGAGGGATGTATATTTTATATAGTTCATGAGATATACAGGAGGCTTATACTTTGTTAGCTGAAGGGATATATATTATATATTTTTATGGGGTATAAAGGAGGTTGCAATAGTGTGTTCTATTTTTGAAGAAACACTATTTCCGTATATCTGTGAGTGTTGTGAAGATGGGATAGGACAAACCCAGATTAATCAATAATGGTCATCTTAGTGGGTGATAATGACAGCAAGAGTTGGGGAAGCTTCATTATTTTGAAGACATATTGTGAAATTTTGTGCATGTTATAGCAATCGCATGTATTCTGGCAATTAAAGAATAATGTTAGAAAGAAAAACAAGGGAAGAAAGTGAAGTGGGAAGAAGAAACCGATAAAGCTATAAGAAGAAAACCCCCAGAAAATGTTATGAGTTCTAAAAAATCTTCAAGGAAGAGATAATTCCCATGTAATAAAAGCTACTGCAGAGTCTAGGAAAAATGGAAACCTTCCAATTTAATTTTTGGAGGCTAGATTTACCAAGATAACAAAAATGAAAAGAAAATTAATTAGAGTGATTATTCATGCGAAAATCTAAAACATTAGCAAATTGAATCAGTATATTTAAAGGATAAGGCAAGATGATCAAGTTGAATTATCCTAGTAACACAAGGTAGCTTAACATTAGAAAATGTGTTAATATAATTGACAGCCTTAACAGAGTAATGGAAGAAACTATAGTTGCTGAAAAATAATTTGATAAAATTCAGCCGTAATCCTAAACTTTTTTTAGAGATTTTATTTATTTGAGAGAGAGAGACAGCAGGCGCAGGGAGGAGGGGCAGAGGGAAAGAGAAGCAGACTCCCCACTGAGCTGGGAGCCCCAGTGCAGGGCTTGATCCCAGGATTCTGGGATCATGACCTGAACTCAAGGCAGACCCTTAAACAATTGTGCCGCCCACGTAACCCTGTAATTTTTTTTTTTAAAGCTCAGCAGCCAATTAAGAAATAAGGATCTCACTTTCAGTTGATACATCATCTGCTGTATTTTCTGTGCCCTAAAGTCCAGCCCTCACTCATCTGTGTAGATAAGATGAACACTTCTGGTCTCTTGCTGCATCTGCTGCTTTCCTGCTGAAATTGACTCATAGGAACATCAGCAAGAAGTCTGAGGGAAGGAGAGGAGTGAGGTCAAGGGATGTGTTCCTCTCTTTCCATCCCTGCAAGGTCACCTGAGCTGTCACTATACCTCTCAGGACATTTGACTACCCAGGACTCTTGCCCTCCGGGTTCTGGTAATCATTGCCTCCATCCTTTCTTTGACTTAGCGTTGATGAAAATGTCGCTGCTTCTAAGACCTGGGTTGCTGCACTAGCCTTTAGGGTACTTTGCACCCAAATCTTTGTAAATACAGATTCTCTTTATTTACAGTAGTCTTGTTCTATAAAGTTGCGGAGAACACTGAATTAGGAATACTAAACCACTGCTCCCCCTGGAAATATAGGGGTAGAGTCCTGCAAAACTCTGGTCACAACATTTTTGTCAGCTGATCAATACAGAACCACGTTTTACATCTGTTTTCTTTTTAAAGACACCTTATTTAATATATGCTGTTGGTTTATGAACATTGAGCTCATGGCTAACAACATTATAGCTCATGCCTGAATGAACACACACATTTTCTCAGCACATTGCAGCTGTTCTGTGTTTAGGGACACTAGACAGCACTTCAACACTATGCTTGGGGGCCCTTTTAAAGAGCAAAATTGTCAACAAAAGTACAGACATCCAAAAAAGGTGTCACCAAGTTGACTGTGAAAAGACACTTGTTTGCAGCAGGAGAGCAAAAACAAGAATGAAGAATGCCGCCTTGTTCTGCTTCAGCTGGGAGGGTGCATGTCAGTTACAAATTTTTTTTTGCCACTCTACACTGTCTGAATTAGTGTGGTAGCACTACAAGTATTGACTTTATAGTTACAAGTAAATTTTAACAAGCAGGTGAATTTGCAAATATGGAATCATGAATGATGAGGATTAACTCTATTCCCTTCATAAACAAATTCTTCTCAGATTATGCTATTTCAGAATGCCATTAATTTCTTATTGGAAGTCTGTCTGCATAGGCATATGTGCCAGAGATCTACTGCAAATGCCATATCAAATGGCAAAAAATTAGAGGTATAAAAGAACAACAGCAGCAAAAGGCTGCTGTACCACTCATTGTGCTGGAAGACTTTAGCCAATTTGATAAGAAATAGAAATATTGGAAAGGGAAGACAAAAATGTCTTTGACATAGTTTGACAGATTATACACTCATAAAATCCAAAAGAATACATTAAAACCCATTTAGCCAATAAAAATGTATCTGTGTGGATGGATATAAAATCAGCATATCAAAAGTAATAGCTTCCCTGTATGCTAACCAAAGGCAATTAGAAAATGTAATTGAAAAAAAATTCCATTCACAACACCAACAAAGCTTCTACAATTTTTAAGAATAAACCCAGTAAGCAAAATATAAGACTTGTTACATTTTATTAAATGACCAAAAGGAGCATTTGAATAAAAGGAGAGTTAAATCATGTTCCTAGTTTGGATGACTCAATATATTTAAAATGTCAGCTGTCCCCAAATTAACCTGTAAATCCATTGCAATATCAGCCAAAACTCCTTTTCCCAGCCCAAATCTTCCAGCCCATCTCAAATATTTTCAAAAATTCATTTGAAAGAGAGTATACACCAGACCAGAAAAAGAAGAGTATTGAAGGCATCAAAGTACATTATAAGCTATAGTAATTTTCAAAATGTGACATAAGGGTGAGGGAAACAGATCTCTTAAATATAGAGTCCGAAAGACAGAGTCCAGAATCAGACCTATGTATATACAAGAGTTTAGTAAATGACAAAAGTGATATTTTGATATATTTTTACCAAGTAAAAATAATTCAATAAATGTTGTTGGAAAATAAATGGTGCACAAGGTATCTGCAACCCATATTCTAAAAGACAAGAGATGAATATATGAGTAATTGGTAAGAGAAAGCACAACTTGGTAAGAGAAAGCACAAAAGAAAAATGGGCAGTGGGCAAAGGATGTGGGAAGACAATTGCGAGAAAAACACACAAATGACCAACAACTAAATGAAAAAATCTTCAATTTCAATAGCATTCAGAAAGACGAAAATCAAACAGGAATGAGCTATTGTTTCCAACCATCAGTTTGGCAAAAATTGGAGAGACTGATAATAGCAAGCGTTAATGAGGAAGTGGGGAAATGGATTTTCCTGAACTGTGGATGGTTCAGCTGTTTTGGATAGCAACACAGTGGTATAAAATGTTAAATACACATACCCAGTGATCCAAAAATGCATTTCTAGCTATCTAGTATAGAGAAATATTCTCACATAAGCTTAAAGAGATATTGTTACAGTACAAAAATTAGAAACCATTAATGTCCATTAAAAGTAGTGTGGTTAAATATATTATACTCCTACACTGTGGGTTGGTGTAGCAATTTAAAAAAAAAAAAAAAAGCTGGATCAATATATACCAGCATTATGAAAAAAGCAGATTGATGAAAATATATGCCATGCAATGTAATATATGTTAAATTTAAAAATCCACACAAATTATTTATTCCTTTTTATTTATGTAAGTGTGTATGTAAACACATAGAAAAATAGTTGCATCAAATAAATAAGCAGATGGCACCTCGAGGGAGGTGAATGAAATTGAAAGTGGTCATCCAAGAGACTTATTTTTAATATTTAAAGTTTCATTGTAATGAAAATAGCAAAATGTATTATCCTAATCATTTTCAAGTATAGAGTTCAATATTGTGAATGAAGCATATGCATGCTGTTGTACAACATCCCCAGAAGTGTTTCATCTTGCAAAGCTATCTCTTGGAGGTTGAAGATGGCTGGATTTATTTTTGAGGTCGCAGGACAGTATGGCCTGTCTCATGCACACTGTATATTTAAATCCCTTCATCTACAGGAAGACTGTGGGCTTCGAATAGGAATCTGTAAACTTAAGCCCTCTTTTCTGGTCAGCCCTCTGTCCTCTTCAGAAGATCTGTAGACTTTCGGCTTCAGTGCCGTGGAAAATGCCAACACCACACCTCCGCACTGTATCCCAGGGACCCAGCCATGCAGGGGGCGGCACCTCACGAATCTTCCAGAGCCCTGTTAGCCTGCAAGAGACAGGGGGTCTAGCCCTGATCACTCCCTGGAGTCTAGATAGAATTAGGACCAGCTTTAGACACCGTAGGAATAAAACCAAAGAGGGTATACCCACTCCATCCCATCGAAAACCTTATTATGTTAAAGTAGAGGTATAATCTTTCCCTCTCGTGAACTGTCTTGCAAAGTGCGGCTGAGGGGGCTCAATCAACCCATTGCCTCTGGAGCAATGGCCAGCTCAGCCTACTGTAACTGCTTCTGGGGTACCATCTCTCAACGGGAAAAGGACAGTTAGCTTCAGTTGGATAGGATTACATGTCTGCTCTGCTTGCACAGTTGAACCCCATGAGCACTAGTCCAGTTCAGGGTGAAGGCGAAGCGGGGTCCTGAGCTTAACTTCATTCTGTGGAGGTGGCTACAAAGTTTCCTTTATATTAGTTAGTTGTCTTAGTCTTTTTTTTTTTTTTTTCACCAGTAAAGTTCTGACAGATGATTATGCAAGCCAAGTATTTTAGACAAGCCGCGGCAAAAGAGAACTGAATCATTGCAAGAATTAATCATGACTGGTCAAAAACGAGCCTGATGTTAGCTCCATGAAAGCAGCTATTAAATCAAGGGCATTGGATGCTTCTAGCTAATTTTCTCATTTTCTGGCCTATCCCCAGCTGGCTTGAAATGCTAACACAGTCACTGAGAAATTGATGGCAAATCCAAACATGGTACAAAATCCACAGGACTTCAGAGTTTCTGCGATTCACTGAAACAGTCTTTTAGCAAGTGTTGATCCTCACTAAAAACATCCTAAGACTGTGATTTTACTGTCTCAAAGAAGATCCGTGATGTCAAAGATGAGGTCTACTCAAGGATATGTTTTCTCTTGATGTTCCTTAATGTACTGTTGGGAGTTCCCCATAGTGCAGCATTAATTAGTGTTTTCTTAATTAGTATCTTTCAGTCTTATAAGATAAGAGTGTTCTGGGGTGAAGCATAGTGCACTGGGGCTAGGAATTTGGAATTCTACCTCTGACTTCACCACTGACTAACAGGATCTTGGGCAAGTCAGAGCATCTCTGGCCTCATTTTTTGTCTATAAAATGAGGGTAAAATAATTACAGCTCATTAATATTATCTGATTTGTTAGGACAAATGTTATGACCACATCAGCATAAAATTTGGATGAGACTGAGAAGTGGATCAGACACACTTAATTAGGAAGGTGAAGGAAAAGGATTATTGCAGCCGGACCCCATTGTCTTGTGCCCTGGCAAGGGCTTCCCTACGCCAGGGACAGGGGCAGGCGGGGGACAGGACCATTCTTTATAACTGTTATTTGAAATTGTGGTATATCTGGTTATTTGGCTATATTTAAGTTAACTTTTAGTAAGTTAGTTAAGTAAATTTAGTAAGTTATATAACTTTAGTAAGTTACATAACTTTTAGTAAGTTACATAGTAAGATGTATATGATTATTCATGTCATTATTATGATTCCAGATAGAGATATATAGATGATAGACAGACTGACAGATAGATAGATGATAGATAGAAAGAATAATGTTTCAGTTGTTCACCTGATTTTTGTGTGTGTCTTCTTAATTTTCAAAGTTAGTAACTCTCTGGATGGTGTTAAGGGAAGAGATCTGAACCAAGATCAATCTAATTCTGATATTTTGATCAATGAGCCACTTCCATTCCCCATTCTGACTCCATGATGGATGGATAAGACAACCTAGTGAACACCTCTCTTTAATTATGGGAACATAACAGGGATCATTCTGGTATGAGTATGTCATAGCTTTACATCTAAACTTTTTCAAATTGACATGTAAAGCCGATGCTGCCAACTGGCAGAGCACTAGGTACTTTTCAGGCAATTTATGTTATGGCCTAGATACAGTTATAAAGTTGAGGGGAACTAAAAGCCTTATCACCAGGCACTTGCATGCTGTAAATTAATGTACTTAGCATTATTTAAATTATATTTCTTTTAGGAAAACGAACAACAAAGAAAGCTGGAAATAATAACTGGCCCCCCAAATAGGGGGAGTGATGGTTAGAATGATCAGAAACAGAATCTTCACTCTTAGGAGAAGTGGTTCTCACTTACATCCATTCTTTGCGAGCATCCTTTACGTAAAATCAGCTTGGGCTTCATCAACTCCACTGAAAGAAAAAGAAGATGAAAAACACCTGTAACCACCAGCAGGTGATCCAGAGGGGACAGAGTCTTTAATTACGTCACAAATTTCCAAAGACATATCCATCACACTTGAGTTTGCAGACCATAAAAAGATACTGGAGAAAACCCAACTTCAAGTGCTAATAAAAAAGAACATAAAAGGTTTCATTCACCAGCAATCTCTATTTCCTTTGATTTACTGTTTTTGGAAAGCAACAGTGTCATTCAACTGCAGGGTCACAGAGCCGCCTTCCGGTGGAATGTTGATTAGGTGGCCTGCCGTGACGTACACGCAAAATGAGTGGATGACAGCCAACTCCTCATTACCATGGGCACGGCGGACACAGTGATCATGGAAAACATGTTCCCAGGGAGCAGGGCCAGTCATGGTGCGGGGGCTGCTGCCCACAGAGCTTGTTGCTGACTTTGATTCAGACATCCTCCCAACTAATATCTTCTTGCCAAAGGAAGAGAGCATTATACAGATAACACAAAACGATAACAAATCAGCCCAGGGCTTTGCTCAAATCTCTTCTCTCTGCTTCCTGAGAAGCATTTTCTGGAATTCCCATCTGCAAAACTTAGGCCAGCTCCTACATCAGTTACTATGTTGGTCATGGAATGACAAGTAGTTCTTGCTTCTCTTGTAATTGTTGAGTAGCGGTGACAAGGAAGAGGTTGTAGGGGGGACACTTTCATTGTATTGGCAGTCTTTGTTTTCTTAAGTTAAATGAGGACGACTTGGGATCATTACCTTCTTTATGTTTGTTTTTTTTTTGCATATCCTTACTACTGCACAGTGTATTATTTTTAAGAAAAGTAGACTCAAATATGAGGGCTTGGGGAGCTAATTTGATCCTCTTAAGTTATTTATGTCTGTGTCCCCTTTTCTTAGCTTCAGGCAAGAATTATTTCATGCAATTAAAAATTTTTTTCACTCATCAAACATTTCATGCTAATTTAAAAATTATAAAGATACACATAAAAACAAATAGCAAAGACCAAGTAGTAGTTCCTCTTGGACCCCTGTTCTAGCTTCACTCCCCTTCTCAGAGATACTCACTCTTTCTGGCTCTATGTATCTCCTCCCAGACCATTTCATATATATATATGTATATACACATATATGTGCATATATTTACATATATGTACATATACATATATATGCATATATTTACATATGTATAAATGTAATTTAATGTTAAGTGTAATGTCCTGGGCATTGATCACTTATGTTCAGCAAGAAGAAAAGACTGATGCCCTGGGTTAGAAGAGACAGGAATGTCTGCAAGGAAAACTTGAATGAGAGAGAGAGAGACAGCTATGACCTTAGTAGGAAAATATTTGAAGAGAACCATGACTGGTTAAACTTGCCATAGACTGTGTGCCCACTGATTTGCCAGGACATTGAAAGTGAGGGAACAAGGTAGGCAGAGGTCCCAAGATGGGGTCCTTAGAACCTTTTAGGTCACTTGTGCCTGAAGGACCAGCATATGCCTTGGCTCGAGGGCTGGTGACTGAGAAGTGGAACCTGAATGACCTAGGCATACACAGGACAAAGCTAAGCAAAGAGGCTGGTTTTATGACCGAAGCTGAGCCCAAAGATGCTGTGAATGTGACTAGTTTATAATTAAGGTGAAGTAGCTTTTCATAAGGGTCATGAGTTTGGTGAGCCACTGCTGAGGGAAGCATGGGTCACAGAGGAAGAGAGCAAGGCTGTGGTCCCATGATCCAGCCTAAAGAGGGGTCCCCTTTTATCCTATGGGTACTAACAGAAGATATAGGTCAAATTAGTGATAATATAAGTCAAATCAATAAATAATGCTAGTCAAATCCTGGAGCCTGTCATTTTGTGGCTGCCTTTGGGACAAAGCTCTTTGTCCTTTGACTCTATAGGAATAAGAATCCCCTGACATAAGGTAAGAGTTGCCACACGTGGCAGGGGATATGTAAACACATACTATATGCAAACAGTGAGTGGAGAGCCAGGTGTCCAGTCTTCTGGCACTTCCAGGTTCCTTGTGCGTGCGTGCTCATGCGTGTGTGTGTGTGTGTATGTGTGTATGTGTGTATGTCTGTCTGTCTGTGTGTCTCCTTACTCTTCCCTCACACTTCTCTCTTCCTGTTTTGTGTATATAAAGCAAAATCCCTTAATGTATTTTCTTTTCTGGTACAGCCTTTCTTTTTTATTTTTTTTAAGATTTTATTTATTTATTTGACAGAGATTACAAGTAGGCAGAGAGGCAGGCACAGAGAAAGAGAGAGGAGGAAGCAGGCTCCCTGCTGAGCAGAGAGCCCGATGTAGGGCTCCATCCCAGGACCCTAGGATCATGACCTGAGCCGAAGGCAGAGGCTTTAATCCACTGAGCCACCCAGGCACCCCAGTTACAGCCTCTCTTTTAAACGGGGTATAATAATCTACATACCGTAACATTCAACATTTTAAGGTGCATAGTTCCGTGCCCTTAACATAGATTCCTTTAGCAGAGCCTATTTTTCTTCCAGGTGCTGCAAGCTGTTCTCTGTAGAGACTCTTTGGAGGAGCAACGTTCTTCCTGTAATTGTTTCCTCCTGGCAAAGAAGAGCTTCGAGAAAGCGGAAAGTCAGCTCTTCCCTGTGGCTGCCTCTGCCCGAGCCCCGCATAGCCTCACACCTGCGCTTGATTGGCACTTTGATGCCCACTGGCTTCTGCTACACCATGATTGCACTTCACTCAGGTGCATGGTGTCTGATGGAGGGAGAGAGCTAATTCACGCAGACTCTATTGATTTTTGCCTTCTCCGTTCTTCTTACTTCCTCCTTCCCTAGAGGGACAGTTAGGAAATAGCTAACAATCCTTGAAGCCAAACTGAGTTTCTGAATTCATCGCATTCTTAAAATAGTGGACAAGAAATAAGAAATCGGGCCTCGGAAATACCACGCAGAAGCAAATTATGTTCCTGTCTGATGGTGAGACAGCCCTGCAAATCCACAGCTTCAGGGATGACATATGCTGAGAAAGGATATTCCTTGATGTTAAGAAAATAATGGGCTGGCTTGTACAAGTGAGTATCTTTCTCCTTGAAACTAATTAGACAGTTCAGGAAGCCTTGTCAGGGAAGGAATATCTGGTATTTGTCTGGTTCCCTGCACAAAATAATAATTCAGTGGCCTGAAATAACCATGGGTGCACTAAACTTTATGGGAATACAGTAAACAGAATTCCAAATTCATAAAACATTAAGAATTAAGGAGCAGTTATTAGCTTTCCAAAACAATTTGGCATTTTTGTCCTGCTGAAACTTTGTTGCAGTGGATGTGGCTGACAGCAGCAAATAGGTCAGAAAACACAGAAATGGCCATGTTAAAAATTCTGAGTCATAGCATGAATAGCCCAAACTGTAGAGTAAGACAACCTCAGCAAATCAAGGACCATCAGTATAGGTGATTACCCAAGGTCATGTGTCAATTCAGAGTGGATTTTTGCATTTTAAATTGACATTGCTGGAAACCAACCCTCCCCCAATAAAAGCTCATGAAAATTATAGCTTCTGGAGTTCCTGTGAAGTTGAGAGGTTGAGAAAGATGCTAAACAAGCTTTATTGGTCTTAGACAGCTGCTGGTCTCCCCATGCAGCATTGAAAAACCACCAGACAGCAAACTCTTCCTCACATAGCCACATGAACTAGGTGTTGGGCGGGGTGGGGGTGGGGTGGTGCCAGCCTTCCCTGGGGAACTTATTAAAAATACAGAAGCCTGGGTCCTCTGCCTCAAGCTCATTCAGTAATCTTGGGTGGGATAGAGGCCTCTGAACTTTTAACAAGCTCCCTAGATGATCCTGAAGCATACCAATATTTGAGAACCTCTAATGCAGTAAAAACAGTTTGAGCTTTGAAATCGAGTAGACATGAGGTCCAATAGAGAGTCTGCCATTCTGTGACCTTGAGCAAGCTCCTGCCCTCTGAGCTACTTTTACCCAGCTCACAGGCCTGTTAAAGGATTAAGTTAATGACATGTATTGAGTGTTTATCCTAGGGTTCACCACCCAGTGCATGAATAATAAGTGCTACTTCCTATGTTAGTCTGCTCTGGCTGCCATAGCAAACTGTCACATACTGGGGGGCTTAAACCACAGGCATGTACCCAGTTCTGAGTTTGGAGATCCAAGATCAAGTAGGCAGAGAGGTAGGGAAGCAGGCTCCCCACCAAGCAGAGAGCCAAATTCAGGGCTTAGCCCAATTCCTGAGATCAGGACCTGAGCTGAAGGCAGAGGCTTAACCCACTGAGCCACCCAGGAACCCTGTGAGGCTTCATTTTAGCAGGCTACTTCTCCCTTCCCCGCTGCCCAGATGTCTCCTCTAAGGTTGCGTATGTTGGTAGGTTTGGTTCTCTGGAGGCTTCTCTCCTTGGCTCACAAATGGCACCTTCTTGCTAAGTCCTCACGTGACCTCTTCTCTATCCCAGTGTCCTGGTGTCCCTTCTTCTTATAAGGACAACAATTCTGTTGAGTTAGGGCCCCACTCTTAAACCTCATTTAACCTTAATTACTTCTTTAAAGGCTCCATCTTCAACTACAGCCACATGGGGGCTTAAGGTGTCACATACGCATTTTGGGGAGGAGGGTACGTAATTCAGTCCATAATGCTTCCCTTTGCCCAATCCTTTTTACCCACACCCCTTCCCTTTCCTGTCAGCGTTGGCCATGGCTTACGTTTGGATGATCTGTAATTCAAAGGAATAATTCAGCAATACTTACCTGATAAAAGCACCGGTTGAAGGTGAGGGTGAGGCTGGGGTGTGGGTATTTTGTTGTGAAGGCCTTGGCTTCATAGGCATCCGGTCCCCAGAACCCTGGTCCAAGAATATAACAGAGACTCTACTGTCGGCTCAAGGATCCGAAAACATCTCATTAAAAAAATAATAATAAAATGCTATGAATGAAGAAGGTACAGAATCCCCGTGTACAGATTTTGAGTTCTCTTTCTGAGAGGCACTCTTTCCCCCGTAAGACAGAACACAACGGAGAAAAAGAAAAGTCCTTTTACATTCCCTAAGCGGAAAGCTTAACTTTGTGATACATCATTTCCTGACAGAGTGGTTACTTAGCACCTATTTTTAGAGTCCGTAATATTCCATTTCAGACACATGAGGCTTCATTTTTTTTTTCAGATTTTATTTATTTGTTTGACAGAGAGAGAGAGAGATCGCAAGTAGGCAGAGAGGTAGGGAAGCAGGCTCCCCGCCAAGCAGAGAGCCAAATTCAGGGCTTAGCCCAATTCCTGAGATCAGGACCTGAGCTGAAGGCAGAGGCTTAACCCACTGAGCCATCCAGGAACCCTGTGAGGCTTCATTTTAAGCAGGCTACTTCTCCCTTCCCCGCCGCTGCCCAAATGTCTCCTCTGAGGTTGCGTATGCAGTTCCGCAGAGACCAACAGCCTCATAATAGAACCTGTGATGTGAATTTTTATTCATTCTTATATTATGGGGCAGCACCTTGCCACCTCAGAATCCATCCCTGATGTTGGCAGCACACTGAAATGAGTCAGCCTATGAATCACGTGAAATGAAGTTAGAAATCTCTAGCCACCGTGTTGTTCTTTTACACATATTAGAATGAATTAAATTTTCTGGCCTCGACTGAATTACATCTCTTTTCCAATTATGTCCCTCGGCTATATGTTTTTTTTTTTTTCCATGAAACTGAACCAGGCTTCTAAAAATACATGCATTTATTATGTATCTTCCTCTGCTTGATTTAAAATACACCACTATGATTACTCTGAATTGTAAATGACATACTGAATGAATATGTGAATATGTTGTGAGTGGTTATGTATTTATAAAATATAATGAATATTTTTTTCTCTGATAACTTAAGTGAGATTAAGGCTGCAGGTAGGGGCACTTCTGATGCATTATTGACAGGACCATTCCAGCCACCCCAGTGACCTGAAGCGGGCAAAAAACCCATGCTCTATGCCCATCTCCCTTCTTGTTTGCCCCATTCCTGGGAAAAGAGCCATTTGGTTCAATCCTAAAATGTGAGCTCCCAAAGAGATCTTAGCATCTCTGAATTCCATCCCCTCCTTTTCCCTCAACTTTTAATTAAACCAAAGTCAAACATAATTTTCCAGCACCATCCCATGGAGACGGTAAGGTATAATTAATTTCCCGCTCCTAGGCTCAGCCATGTGACTTGCTCTGGCCAGTGGGATGTTAACAGATATGACACAAAAACTTTGGAAGTGTCTGGGTGGCTCAGTGGGTTAAAGCCTCTGCCTTCGGCTCAGGTCATGATCCCAGGGTCCTGGGATCGAGCCCCACATTGGGCTCTCTGCTCGGCGGGGAGCCTGCTTCCTCCTCTCTCTCTCTCTCTCTTTCTCGCTCTCTCTCTGCTTACTTGTGATCTGTCACATAAAAAAAAACAAAAATCTTAAAAAAAAAAAAAACAACTTTGGAAGTGTTAATGTGGTTGGACCTGCTCTCTTGTACATCTGCTATTGCTATGAGAATATGTCTGGACCAGGCTGCTGGGTCCAGGAGTAGGAAAAGACACGTGTGATCAGAACTGCCTCAGCCAAGCCTAGAGCAGAGCTCCTTGTCTGCCCTGCTATAATTGAATGAGCCCAGCCAAGATCAGCAGAACCACCTCGCCAAGCCCAGCCTAGATCAGCCAAAAGCCAGCCAACTCACAGATATGTGAATTAGCAAAATAAATGACTATGATTTGTAAGTCATTGAGTTTAGGGATGGTGCATGATACAGTATTTTGGAAGCAATGACTGATAAATTTGGTTACTTGTTTTGTGTTGTCATCTGCCAGAACTCTCCAATGTAAAAATTCTTTTAAATCTTTGTAATTTATAATTAATCTGCAGGATGATACCTCATCACCCTGTGAATATCCAGTATCCAAGAACATTTTGCTCAATTATTTCAGCAGTCATTCGTGATCTCCTTGGAGCAGTTACTACCCTGAGACTTGCTGGGATTCCATCTATACTGACCAGCTAGTGTGCTTTTGTAAAGAAACCCTTTTATTCCTGTACTTTTATTTTAGTGTCAGTATTAAGCTCACATGTTCTTTCTTATTCCATACACAATAAAACATTACTGTTATTATTCTTTTTGATGTTCAAACCTGTCCCAAGTTTGACCAGTGGGAACTCTTTTAAGGCATTTCCTGTGCCCTTTTCAAATGTCTCCTGTAGTCTTAAAATACTTCCTTGTCTGTAAGAGTGTAAGACATCCTCTCTTGCTGGATTTCATTTGCTAGTATCTTGCTCAAGATTTTTGCACCGGTGTTCATGAGGGATATTGGTTTGTAGCTTCCTTGTGATGCTCTTATCATGTTTTGGTATCAGAATAGTGTCATTATATGAATTGAGAAGTGATCCCTCCTCCTCTGCCTTTAGGAAAGAACTTGTGTAGAATTGGTATTATTTCTTCCTTAAATATTTGGTGGAAGTTATCAGGGAAGTTATCTGGGTCTGGGATGGTTTTTGTAGGAAGAAGGTGAACTATAGGGGTGCCTGGTTGGCTCAGTTGGTTAAGCGGCTGCCTTCAGCTCAGGTCACGATTCCAGGGTCCTGGGATTGAGCCCTGCATCGGGCTCTCTGCTCAGCAGAGAGTCTGCTTCTCTTTCCCTCTGCCTGCTGCTCTGCTTACTTGTGCATCTCTCTGTCAATTAAAAAGAATGTGAACTATAAATTTAATTTGTTTACTAGATATAGGGCTATTCAATGATGTTTCTTCTTGAGTGACTTTTGAGAGTTTACGTCTTTCAAGGAATTTGTCCATTTCATATAAGTCATGAAATGTATTAGAATAACATTGTTCCTAATTTTGTTACTATTCTTTTAATATCTGTAAGACACATAGTGATGTCACCTCTTTTATTCCTGAGATCAGTAATTTGTATCTTCATTTTTTTCTTAATGTGTCTAGGGATTTATCAACTTTAATATTATTTCAAAGAATCCATTTCTTATTTCATTGATTTTCTCTAGTATTTTTCTGTTTTCAATTCCATTGATTTCTTCATTTTATTAATTCCTTTCTTATGCTAGGAATAGGTTTAATTTGACTTTTCTAATGTGAGCACTTAATGCTATACATTTCTCTTTAAACACTGGTTTGGCTGTATCCCACAAATTTTGATATGTTGTATTTTAAGTTTCATTTGGTTCAAAAATTTGTTGAAATTCTCTTGAAATATATTCCTGATTTATGTGTTCTGTTTTTAGCAGCATGTTGTTTAATTTCAAAATATGTGGGGATTTTTCAGCTATTAATTTTTAGTTTTATTACATTATGGTCAGAGAACATACTTTGAATAATTTCAATTTCTTTAAATTTAAGGTAAGTCTTGGAGCACAGAACATGGTCTGTCTCAGTGAAAGTTCCATGTGAACTCGCAAAGTATATGTGTTCTGTTTTTGGGTATAGTACTTGGAAATGTCAGATAGGTTGCATTCATTGTTCACGTCTTCTCTATGCATATTGATGGTCTATCTGTTTGTTCTATCAAATAGAACAAAGGAAAGTATTGAGTCTCTAACTCTAAGTGCAGACCTGGCTATTTCTTCTTTAAGCCTCATTTATTTTGGAACTGTGTTTTTTAGTTCATACACATATGGGGTTGTTACATTGCCTTAGAAAATTAACATTTATTATTATGTAATGTCTCTCTCTTTTTGAAAAGATTTTATTTATTTGTTTGAGAGAGAGAGAGCATAAGCAAGGGGATTGGCAGAGGGAGAAGCAGACTCCCCACTGAGCAGGGAGCCTGACACTGGGCTCCATCCCAGGATCCTGGGATCATGACCTGAGCCAAAGGCAGACACTGAGCCACCCAGGTACCCCTGTAATGTCCTTCTTTATCTCAGGTAATTTTCATTGTTCTGAGTTTCTTTTGTCTGATATTAATACAGTCATCTCAACATTTCATAATGGTGTTTACGTGGACTAACTCTTCCCATCTTTCTATTTTTAATGTCATTATCATCATATTCACAGTGCATTTCTTATAAGATGGCATGCAGTTGTTTTTAATCCAACTTGACACTAGTTTTTAATTGGCATTCTTAGATGCCTTATCTTCAATATTTTAATGTATTAATATAATTGGATTTACATAGGCCATATTATTATTTGCCTCTTCAAATTCTTGTTCCTCTGTTCCTTTTTTCCCTGTCTTATTCTGGATTACCTAAACCTTTTTTTAGTATTCTATTTTAATTAATTAAATTTTTCATAGATTTATTTATTTTAGAAACAGAGAGAGAGAGAGAGAGAGAACATGAGTGGGAGGGGCAGAGGGAGAGAGAATCTGAAGCAGACTCCACAATGAGCACAGAGCCTGACAGAGCTCAGTCTCACAACTATGATCATGACCTGAGCCAAAACCTAGAGTCAGATGCTTAACCAGCTGTACCACTCAGGTGCCTCTGTTTTAATTTATTTATTGGCCTCTCGCCTCTCTCTTTATATTCTTAGTGATTGCTGTAAGATTTTTATGTACCTTTTTAGTTTAGAGCTAATTTTAGCACTCCAAATAAAATGTGGAAGGCTTACAAAAATTGATTCCTTTATTCTCTCCCCTCTGTTTTATAGTTGTTGTATGAATTCTATCTACATATACTGAAATTACCCTCCTACATAATGTATAAATTTTTGTTTTCAACAGTCAAAAATATTTTATTTTTATTTTATTTTATTTTAGAGACTAAGAGGAAGAAGCAGACTCCCCACTGAGCAGAGAGCCCAATGTGAGCCTTGATCCCAGGACCCCGGGATCATGACCTGAGCTGAAGGCAGACACTTAACTGGTTGAGCCACCCAGGCATCCCTCAACAGTCATAAATATTTTAAAGAACTTTGGAGGGAAAAAGTCACCTATTGTATTTTTTGCCCAGATATTTATCACTCCAGTTGTTTCTCCTTCATTCCTGGATTCCATTTCCTTGCTGGTATCATTTCTTCAGCCTAAGGAACTTTAGCATTTCTTTTAGAGAATATCTGTTGACAATTACCTGAATTTCCCTTCATCTGAGAATGGGTTAATTTTACCTCCATTCCTAAAAGATGGCTTCACTGGATATAAAAGTCTGGGTTGACAGTTCTTCTACTACTATAAAAATATTTTGTTGTTACTGTAGTTACCCACAATACTGTACGTGTTTCAGAGTACCCAGGTAAAGCACCTGCATGTAGGGTGGGGACTGAGCTGCCAGGTTGTTTGCTTTCAGTGTTTTGCACACCTGAGCCACAGAGGGAGTCTCTCTTCTATGCTCTTCCCCTTCCCTCAGGGATACATGGCTGCCACTTGTTACTCAGTGAGGTTAATGGTAGGCAAAGGGGCAAGTTCTTGGATTACCAGGTGTATCTGTAGTCTTAGGAAGGCCCTATGCACTTGAACCTTGGAGGTAGGGCTTTCTCAGTATTCTTGTACCCATTCCCAAGGGTAGACAACTTTGCAGTGTATTTGTGGGTGGTCTTGGGTGGGTGAGAGCTCCCTCTCCCTCTCCCAAGGGTAGCAGACCTCTGCTTTGTGTCAATACAAGACCTTAGCTTCAATAGTTTTTTTTTTATTTTTTATAAACATATATTTTTATCCCCAGAGTTACAGGTCTGTGAATCGCCAGGTTTACACACTTCACAGCACTCACCAAAGCACATACCCTCCCCAATGTCCATAGCCCCACCCCCCTTCTCCCACCCCCCCTCCCCCCAGCTTCAATAGTTTTATGACCCTTCCCCTGGGAAATTGGCTCTCACTTCCACTCAGTCCTCAGTACCTTTGTCTGGAATGGGCTTGGAGGGTTTCCTACCCCTCCTCCAACAGCAGTGAGTTACTGCTTCTGTTTTCAAGATCAACTGCCTGGACAGAGTTCTTCCCCAGCCCCAGAATCAGACAGCTTTTACTTCTATTCCTTCCTTAGAAACCCTGATTCTTCTCTTTGGTCTTTAGGGCAGGAAAGAAATGTCAGGCAAGTGGGCAGGATTTTGTGCCTGCGTGTCACTGGAGGGAACACCCTCAGGTCCCCTGCTCTGCCCCAGTCTTTTTTGTGAATATCTGACAGAGACCGACAGAAAAGAGTTGATGAGGAAGTTTGAATGCACCTTGCATTTAGGGCTCTCAGGGACTCCAAACTGTCATGTCTAGTCTACTTTTGGCCTTGAAGAATGCATTACATTTGAGCTGTTTTCTTCTTCCTGTACTCTGACAAAGGTGAAATGGTCCATGTGCCCCATCTTCCTTGGAAGGCTTATAACCCACTGGAATTTAATTCAGTTTTTTACCTTCCAACCTTAACTCTCAAATGATCCCAGAGAGAGATAGGATTTTATAGATCGTCAAGCCTTTCTGTCATTGTTAGGGGTGGAAGCAACATTCTCTTGTAGCTTGGTACGTCTAAGCAGAACTGGAATCCTCATCCATTTAAAAAATAGATCTGTAATGGTCTCTTTATGATTATATTCCTTTTTAAAAAAAGATTTATGAGAGAGAGAGTGAGAATATGTGTGCACGGGGTGGGGTTGGGAAGTGGAGAGTCAGAGGGAGAGATGGAGAGACAGAATCTCCAACAGGCTCCCCACTCAGGGAGGAGCCCGATGCAGGGCTCAATCCCATGACCCTGAGATCATGACCTGAACTGAAATCAGGAGTTGGATGCTTAACCAGCTGAGCCATCCAGTTACCCCTCTTTATGACTATATTCTTAATATTATGTTGATGCAATTTTGGTTTTCTCTTTAACCCCAGAAACATGTATGATGTGTATATATGGGTATATGTGTATTATTTAAGAGAATTAGAGATATTTTGTGGTAGTGATTTCTAGTTTTAAAATATAATGATTAGATTGTGTTATTTGAACATGTTTTTCATATACTTCTTAAGGCCTTTATATACTTTATATATTTTATATACTTCTATATTTTATATACTTTATATACTTCTCAAGGCATTTCTTGTATTTAAAGTTTGAAGATATTATGAAGATATGCAGAAAATAGTTGCTTTTAAAAAATTCTTTTTTATAGCAGTTTTAGATTCACAGCAAAATTGAGGGAAAGGTACAGAGATTTCCCATATACCCTCTATCTAACCTTTCATATACCTAGCACATGGGTACTTTCAAAAGCTTTAAAATCTGTTTTATGGTATAGAGTATTTGCATTATGTCATTTAAAAAATAGATCTTTTATATCCAAAATTATTATTATTTATAAAGACTTTATTTATTTGAGAGAGAATGTGCACGCAAGCATATGGGCAAGTGGAGAGAGAGCATATGGGCAAGTGGAGGAGCAGCAGAGGCAGAGGGAGATGCAAACTCCCCACTGAGCAGGGAGCCCAATGTGGGGCTCCATCCTGGACCCTGAGACATGACCTGAGCCAAAGGCAGATGCTTAACCAACTGAGTCACTAGGTGCCCCCAAAATTATTTTTTCATCTGCCTAATCTTTAAATGACTAAGTAAAAAAATAAACATTTCAGACCTCAAGGTGGAAGAAAGGACAAAGAAGAACCAGCCAGGGAAGTATTCTAGGAGACTGTTAGGAAAGATTCCTGGAATCTGCCACACACACAAGAACTTCTACTTACATAACATTCACCAGCATTTAGTCCCATGGCCACACTTACTGCAAGAGAAGCTGAGATAGGTTGTCTTAATCTGTGTAGCTATGTGCCCAGCTGAAATTTTATTCTATGGAAGAACACTAAAGACCTAAGAAAGAATAGCATACTTGTGGAAACCACAAGAAGGTAGGAGCTGGGTCACCATGTGAATAAGATAAGTTGGTAGATCAGTTACAAGATATGGAGGGCCTACTTCGTGAAGTCTTAGTAATGCCAAGATGGTGGATATAATCCTGTAGCCCATCAGTGAAGGTCCCGAGAGGAAACAGGTAACACTCTTGAAAGCGAGGTAGTAAATTTAATGAAGAGACTGTGTCCAGGGTGGGCAGGGCTAAAGAGAACGCACATGGGATGGCCACGGACCCCTGGACCAGCAACTGCAGGAAGCTGTCATCACCTCCAGTACTGCTGAGGCAGGTGGATGAGCAGGTACTGGAACCCAGTGGTTGTATTCATAGGAAAGGGGTCTCAGACAGGAGCAGTGCAGTAAAGGGACATTGTCTCCACAGTGTGTGGCCTGAAAGCAGAACTGGTGATGTAACTTGCAGCGCCCAGTGCAAAATGAAAAAAAGAAAAAGACCACTTGTTCAAAAATGAATAAGAATTCCAAGATGATGCCAGCAGAGCGTTAAACTCTGCAGCTATACAGGTCCCATGAAGCTGGTCTTACCCAGCAGAGAAGCAACTGAGGAGGAGTGCCCTAAACTTCTCTCCTCCAGCCCTCTGACCTTTTCCAGTGCCTCCCCCTGTCCACACCCCAACGGAAGTCAAAGCCAAGGTGTCGATAATGGTCTGCCCTACGGGAGACAGTGGATAGCGTGGATCTGGAGCAGAAGCAGAGAGTATCTAGCTCAGCTATGAGAGCCATTAGAGATTTTTCAGCAGAGTGACATGTCCAATTAGTTGGTAGGAACAACTTTTTGGCAGCAGTGTGGAGGATGGATTGGAGAGCCTGGAGGCAGAAAGACCAATTAGAAGGCTATTATGTAAGTTCCAGAGTTGCTTTCCTTTTTTTTTTTAAACATCAAAATTCCCAGGAGAAATAGATTTTATATTTATAACACTGACCAAGTAACACACACACACACACACATAAACACAGTTGTATATGTATGCATGTTATCTATGTGAAACCCGAAGTCCATGAAACAATATAAAACCTTAGTCAATGAAACCTTACTAGAAACAAAGCACTCTGTTCATTAAATGCTGGTTCCATATTGCAGTAATCAACTCACAATAGATGTAAATCAAACTGGCTTACTGGTTGCCTTAAACTTTTATGTGATATATGTCAATTATTTTTCAATGGAACTGGAAAAAAAAAAAAAGACAGCTTCCAAACCATGAAATGGATTAAAGTCACAACTTTTAGCTTAAAAAACATGGGCCTAAGCACATGTACGTAGAGTAATAACACCCAAAAATGTTTGCATCCTAATCCCCAGACCCAGGGAATATGTGGCCTCACATAGCAAGAGGGATTTAGCAGAAATGATTACACAGAGGATCCTGAGATGGGAGGTTAGCCTGGATTATCCAGGTGAGCTCACCATGACCACAAGGGTCCTTATGAGGGGAAAAGGGAAGAGAAAGGAATGTTGAAGGAATCAGCGTCAGAGTAATACAGAGTAATACAGCTGGCCATTGCTGGCTTTGAAGAAGGGGACCCTGAGCCAAGCAACGTATTCCTCTCCAACATAGAAAGGTAAGGAGTAGGATTCTCCCCTGGCATCCTCAAAGAAGGTAGTGTTGATTCATTTTCCTCAGTGAGATCCATAGGACTTCTGACCTCCAGAACCATGAGATAGCTCTACAGTGTTTTCAGCTGTAGAGTTTGTGACAATTCCTTACAGCAACAATAGGAAACTAGTCCACAAAAGCAGGTAAGGGGAGCTGGAATGAGGCAGTGTCCGTGTGGGGATGGATGGAGAGGAGGGGACTTGATAGTCCAGTACAAACTTTCCTTTTGAGAGATGTGGGGTCCAGGTTATCCCTTAGGGTGGACGGCTGCAAGGCAGATCACAGTTTTCCTGCCTCTAGTGTTTTACATTCGCAGGAGAGTTAAAATGAAGGTGGAAGACCTAGAGGGGCAAAAAAATCTCTTCTGAAACTCTTTGTTTTAATAACATGACTCTAGGGGTTCAGGGCAGCTTCATAGAATGTGCTCTCAACCTGTGAGCTGATCTGGAAGGTGGAAAGAGCCACCTGGATGGTTCCTTTAGTCCTTGCTGCTTGAAGAGGTTAACTGAACTAACACTGCTCTTACAGATGACTCTTGGATGTATCCAGAACTCACGGAGACAAGTAAATAATATTGCTTTTTCTAGGAATAGAAGATGAAACTGCTCGTGAATGGAAGAGGCCATCTGGCACGGTGGGACTGGGACATGAAGGATTTGTAAATGGGCAGACGACCAAATGAGTTTGTACAAGAGGGTTGTATCAATAGTTGAACACTGGACAGGTAAGTCAGCAACAGGACCTAGTAATAATCCACTTATATTTATAAGTATAATGATCAATTCATATTTATAAGTTACTTGCTCTGAAAGCACAAACCATCAAAAAAATAACAAAAACTAGAAAGCATAATTTAAAATAAATCATTTACAATAGCAAGAGAAAATAAAAGGCATTTTAAAAAATTAGAAGATGAGCAATACCCTTACATACAAGATTATAAAACATTATATAGTAAAATGTAACAAGTCCTAACAAAGGAAAAGCTACTCCGTGTTTGTGGATGGCATGACTCTCAAAGACCCAGATCTCTCCCAAATTATTCTATAAGCTCAGTGCCGTAAGTCATCTCTTCAGTGATTCCATGTGTGTGTCCACATGCTTGCATCTGTGCCCACATCTGAGTTTGTGGAACTTAACAAGGTAACTCTAAAGTACATGTGTAAGAGCAAAGGGTCAAGAATCACAGGGGCTGGGACGCCTGGGCGGCTCAGTGGGTTAAGCCTCTGCCTCTGACTCAGGTCATGACCCTCAGGGTCCTAGGATCGAGCCCCACATTGGGCTCTCTGTTCAGCAGGGAGTCTGCTTCCCCCTCTCTCTCTGCCTGCTGCTTTGCCTACTTATGATCACTCTCTCTCTGTCAAATAAATAAATTAAATCTTAAAAAATAAAAAAGAGGGGTGCCTGGGTGGCTCGGTCATTGGGTATCTACTTTCAGCACAGGTCATGATCCCAGGGTCCTGGGAGCCCCACATCAGGCTCCCTGCTCAGCAGGAAGCCTGCTTCTCCCTCTCCCATTCTCCCTGCTGTGTTCCTTCTCTCACTGTCTCTATGGCAAGTAAATAAATTTTTTTTTTTAAATGAATCACTGGGGCTATTGAAAATTTTGCCTCTCCAATGCCGTCCCTTGTTATGAGGCTCTGTTAGTAGGACCATGTGGCATGGGAGCAAGAAAAGACACACAGGCTGGTGGACAGAACAGCAGCTGATAGTGCACCCATGTAACTATGGTCAATGACAGAGGGACAGCGCAACTCAGAGGGAAAGGATGGAAGACTCAGGAAATGGCCATGAGACAAATGATTATCAATAGGCAAAAACATAAAAATTGGACTCAGATGTGAAAAGCAAAACTTAAAACTTTTAGAAGAAAAATCTAGTACAATTATCTTTTAACATCAAGGAAGGAAATAAAGTCAAAGATTTGCACACACAACAAAGGAAAACAGAGATTCATTCGACTATGCCAAAATTTAAAAACTTGAGTGCGGCCAAAGACACCATAAGCAACATGAGAAAGTAAACAAAGTCTGGGAGAAAAATTTTAAGTCCAGTTAACTAATAAGGGGGAGCATCCAGAATATGTTAATAATCCTACATATTGGTATGAGTCAACCAAGCCAGTAGGTAAGCAGGCATTGGATATTGACTGGCAATTCACCAAAGAGAAAGCCTGAGCAACCAGCAACTTAAAATGTGATGTTCTTCTTCACTGGTTATTGGGAAGTGAGATAAAGGAAAGTGAGATCTACCATCCCACTCTCATCAAAGTGGCCACAGTTTTAAAATGGGACAGTTTTAAAATGTTGGAGAGGATATAGAGAGGATGTAGAGAAAAAGGTACCTTCATACTTTCTTGGTAGGAGTGTAAACCGGTACAAGCATTTTAGAGAAGAATCTGATGATATCTTGCAAAGCTGGAGAGGATACTCGAGGACTTGCAGCTCCATTCCTGGAAATGTTTCCTAGAGAAACTCAAGCATGTGTGCAAGGAGACCCCTAATACCTTTATTCAAGCAGTGTTTGTGGTGGAAACAAAGTATCCATCATTATGAGACTGGACAAAGACATAGTCACAGACATAGACATAGACATAGTGACATAGTCATCCAAACAAGTACTGTATGATAGGTAACAATGAATTAACCAGAGCCTTGTGTATCAATGCAGATAAACCTCAACTATGAACATAAAGTTGAAGCAAAAAATCAAGTTGTAGTCAAGTACATAGTTTTTGCATATATAAACATATGTATGAAAATTATAAAAACGTATCAGAAAATGCTAAGCACCAAACTCAGAAGAGTAGTTAGGTCTAGGAAGGACGGAAGTGAATGAAACGGAGGAGGGTGAGAATGACAGGTGGCTGTGTCTGTAATGTCTTCGTTATACCTTACACTTATTCTTTAATTTTGTACTTTTTAGTTACACATCTTTATACGATTGGAAAACTCTATTTAAAAACTCAAGCCCTTCACCATGGCAACAAAGCCATCCCCCAATCTTTCCCCCTCTGCCGTTGTCTGCCAGTCTTTCCAGTCTCCCTGTCCATCACTCCCATGTACTACTGGGCTCTAGACCACGGTTTTCCCGTCATTTCTTGAATATCTTACTTGTCACAGCTGCATGCTTTTGCTTATGCTGTTCCCTCCCTCTAAGGTCTTTGCTTCTGGACCCCACGTGGACAACTGTTCATCCTTCCAGATCAGTTTCATGTATTCCTCCATCTCTGGTGTTCGCCAAGGAAATGCTTCTCGAACTTCAGTGTGCTTGGGAGTCAGCTCTAGGTCCTGTTTAAATGCAGGTTCTGATTCTGTAGGTTCAGGTGGGGTCCCCACTCTCCCTTGCTAACATCCATTGCGATGCCAATGGTGGTGTAGGTCTGAGGATCGCAGTATGAGCAGCCAGGACCCTCCAGATCTTTTTCTTAGGCCAAGCTTGAAGCTCCCAGCTGTGGATTCCTGCCCCCTCCTCTGCGTCCTCTTATCATAATATCCATTGCATTGTGCTGGGTCTGTTTTTTATATCTGTCTTTTTTTGTGAATCTCTGAAAAGTAATGTCTTAAGGGCAGTAATCCTGTCCCGGGGCCTCACTGCATTGCCAGCACCCAGCATTCACTTGCTGAATACTTGAAACATTCCAACATTGAAAGTACAATTGTCTAGTGCACCTCTGGTGAAACCTTATTAAATCTGTTCAAATGTTTCTGTGTTTTATATCCCAGGCCAGTAACAACAGGTAGGTAGAGCTGTAAATGCATATCATGTACAGATCCGGTCTGAATAAGTTCCTAATTACGGTGCTTAGCTGGAGAGAGGAACTGGAAACCTTTAAAAAGGTTCAGAACCCTTAGGGCAGAGAGAGCTTTGGAGATCCAGGGGATTTTAGTTACTTAGTCACAGGGCACGGATTTTGCTCTAAGCATTAAGGTGGCTTATGGGAGGTTTGTAGACCTGTTCTAAGAAAATAGGCCCTCTGAGGAAGATTGAAAGAGCAAACGAAGGGCTGCCTGATGACTAACAGCCTAGCTGGGCTGCCTCTACCTGCGGGGGCAGCGGGGTGGGGAGGGCACAGCCCAGCATGCGCTCCCACCTGCCCCCCCCATTCCAACTCTGGCACTGCCCCTTGGCAGCTGTGACTCCTTGAGCAACTTACTTCACCTTTCTGCACCCAGGAGTGCCAGCTTTAACAAACCCAATATTGCGTGGACCTAGTTATCCTGAAGGATTCCTTGTTTATCTGAGGTTCCATAAAATTGGGCATCCAGTATTTTATCTGACAAAATGATCTGGGCCTCACTTTCTTTATTTCTCAGATGAGATGAGAATGGTACCAGCTTCTTTAGGTTGTGAGGTTGAAATGATGTAATATATGGCGAATACTTGGAATAGGGCCCAGCTCAGAGTCAGGGCTTTATGATTTCTCCCTTACTGGCTGTGTTGTCTGCATCTCTTGCCAGAACCATCACCCTAAGTTCTAACTGGTCACTGTAATTCCAGTTCCTTCTGCTTCCCACTGTCCTCAAGTATGTCCTGAAAATAGAAATATGGTCATGTACTTAAAAACCCTACTTAAAATCTAAGGGCTCCCTGTTACTCATTGGATAAAATCCATATTCCTCAGTTTGCGGGAACTTTCAAGACTTGGACCTTCCTTTTCTTTCCAGCGCCCATTATCACCACCCTCCCTCTGCAGTCCTATATCATGCATACACCAAACACTGTCTAGCCTCTGTGCCCTTTCTTGGCGGCTCCCTCTATCCAGAATCCCTTTCTCCTGGGCCCCCTGATAAAAAGCCACTCTGATTAAGACTACCCCTCAGTAAACTTTTCTACACTCCTACTGTGCCCCCCACCAGGACCCCTCCCAGCTCCATGCTTGGACTTTCACACCACTTTATAGAGACCTTCGTCTCTTCCTGTCACACTATGGTAAACTTGTTTCAACTTTTGTGTTTTATTTTATTTTATTTTTTTTAGATTTTATTTATTTATTTGACAGAGAGAGATCACAAGCAGGCAGAGAGGCAGGCAGAGAGAAAGGAGGAAGCAGGCTCCCTGCTGAGCAGAGAGCCCGATGCGGGACTCGATCCCAGGACCCTGAGATCATGACCTGAGCCGAAGGCAGCGGCTTAACCCACTGAGCCACCCAGGCGCCCCAATAAATATGTGTTTTATTTTTTAACAGTGAAATATATGTGTCTGAATTAATATTCATCCACAACCTGGTGCTTTTTGTTAATATATCAAGGGTGGTAGGTGAACTTTTAAAAAGTTGCCCAACTTCAAATGTTCTTATTTAAGTCTGCACCAGATGACGTGCTTTTTGAGTACAGGATGTGGAAATAATTTTTAGTTTATAGAATGGGTGGTGGTCAGGTTATACAGTGGACCAGAAGGACCTGTATAGCATCTGTTGTCCTCTTGTGGGCAGAACAGAGAGAACCTGAAATCTAAACGCCACTCAGCCCTGGGTCCTGCACTTACTGGAGGCTTCTGCCATGATTTGATGGAGTTGATCTATTGTCGGGATGCAGTTGCCTTTGTCTCTAGTGGAACTTTCATGCAAGGTGTCAGAGAGTCTGAAAGAACAGAGACCAATAACTTCACCAAAATTATAGAATAGGTTAAGAGATTGTTTTTTACTTGCTTGCTAATAAAAGTTGGTTCACCTTGTGGAAAGTGGCCTAAGAGGGCGCCTGGGTGGCTCAGTGGGTTAAAGCTTCTGCCTTCAGCTCAGGTCCTGATCGAGCCCCACATCGGGCTCTGTGCAGTGGGTAGCCTGCTTCCGTCTCTCTCTCTGCCTGCCTCTCTGCCTACTTGTAATCTCTGTCTGTCAAATAAATAAATCAAATCTTAAAAAAAAAAAAAAAAAAAGGAAAGTGACCTAAGATGTGACCTCATTTTAACATAGCACCTGGTAAGGAGGGGGTGGGCCAGTGGACAGCTGTATCCTTCCTTATACCCTAATCATTGGAAGCTACTGCCATCCCCCAAAAGGGACTTGATGATCATGAAACCAAATTGGTTTAGATCAGTTTGCAACACTTTGTCTCTCCAACTAAAGGTGAGCTGATGGGTGGGGACCTATGTTAATCATCTTTGACTCCAGTCCCTTCCCCTATAGCTGACCCAACTGAAGATGCTCAGTATGGAAGGAGCTACAAGACCCTTATTGCTGAGCCAGCTTTCACACATTGAGGAAAACTCAGACATCCGATGAGCAAATGTGACCTGGGTGAAAACATATAGGAAAACAAAGGAGACACGAGAAAGTTACCTTTTGGTATTTTTCCTTGAAATTTATTCCCTAAGAAATAGCTTTCCCTCTTGAGAATTCGTACATAACATCCCATTAGTGTTAAAGTCTTGAATAATCTTGGAAAATATAAATTCCCCCTCAGGCACTTTACCTCTGGGGACTTTTCCTCAAACCTGTGGCCTTATTCTAATCAAGAGAAAACATCACTCAAACCCAAATTATGCAACATTTTCTAGGAACACCTGGTTGCCTCAGTTGGTTAAGCAGCCGGCTCAGGTCATGATCTTGGGGTCCTGGGATCGAGCCCAGCGTCAGGCTTTGTGCTTTCTGCCCCTCCTCCTGCTCACATGCACACCCTGTCTCTCTCAAATAAATACATCTTATTAAAAAAAAAAAAAGCAACATTTTATAAAATATCTGGACAACATTCTTCAAAACTCTCGAATTCATGAATAAACAAGGAAAGATGGAGAAACTCTCAGGATCAAAAGAACCTGGGGGTGCTTGGGTGGCTCAATGGGTTAAGCCTCTGCCTTTGGCTCAGGTCATGGTCTCAGGGACCTAGGATTGAACTCTGCATCAGGCTCTCTGCTCAGCGGGGAGCCTACATCCCCCCCCCCCCCCGCCTACTTGTGATCTCTCTCTCTCTGTCAAATAAATAAAATCTTAAAAAAAAAAAAAAAAGATCAAAGGAGCCTGAAGAGACCTGCTAAGTGCAGAGCAGGATCCTGGGTGAGACCTCAGAACAGAAAAATGACATCAGTGAAAAAAAATGGATAAAATCCAGATGTGTCTAGGAGTTCCATTGATGGTACTGTACCGATGTTTATTTCTTAGTTTTGACAAATGTACCATTGTGATAAAGATGTAACATTAGTAGAAAGCACCTGAAGGATATCTGGAAACTCTGTATTTGTCATTTTTCTCTGCAACTCTCATGATTCTGAAATAAAAAGTTTCTTTAAAAAAGAAGTGCATTTTAAAATAAGGTAAGTATTTGGTAATAAAGGTAAAATAAGGTAAATCCATTTGGATTTATGGTAGCAATCAAGAGGAATCTTCTTTTCACCATAATAAAGTTGAAAACTTAAAGGTAAGTCATGTGTGCCAAGGAGAACCACCTGCTTCGGGCAGGGCCTGATCCTGACCACTTGGCCCCATGCTTCCTACCAGCTCTTTGGCTAGAATCTTGTTTAAACGTGGTTAATCTACATGGCTTTGTTGAAGGATAGACAGCTACCTATGGTGTATAATCAGCTTTGGGGGAAGTGCAAGAACTTCTTTGGGGTTGAGCCTACAAAGCTAGAGGCATAGAGAATCACAAAATCACAATATCCGATTCCTTTCTGCTAGTAAATATTAAAACAAACACGAAGACCTAGTCCCTTCAAGTACTTACCACAGTACTTAGCTCATAGAAGCAGTTGCTAGGCTTCATGTTACTATTACCAGTTCGGAGTTGCCACTTACTTTGATGGGAAGAAAAAATACATCCCAAGCGGATAGGAAGCTCAGCTCTTTTTGCTGATGTTGGCTTTGGGGACTTTAAGTCTGGGTTGAGGGAAACTAGTAATTTTTAACTAGATCATTTCCAGTGCACCTATTCCATGTTTGTTGATATAAACAAAAAAAAACAATTGAATGAGTACTGAATGTCATATGAATGTTTATAAAATATTTTTTTCTCATTATAAAAATAATAATTCCCTCTGTAGAAAACACAGATATCGCATAGGTGGGGGGAAAAACAGTAAAAGTCATACCTCCTGCATAATCCCACAACTTAGAGACAGGTAACATTAACATAATGGTGAAGTTCCATTTTATGCATACATAGATTTTTTACACGATTAGAATCATACTCTACAAACAACTTTAAAATGATTATTCATTAATCAATTTTCTGATTTTAAAAGTAATAAATGGGGCGCCTGGGTGGCTCAGTGGGTTAAGCCGCTGCCTTCAGCTCAGGTCATGATCTCAGGGTCTTGGGATCGAGTCCCATATCGGGCTCTCTGCTCAGCAGGGAGCCTGCTTCCTCCTCTCTCTCTGCCTGTCTCTCTGCCTGCTTGTGATCTCTGTCTGTCAAATAAATAAATAAAATCTTAAAAAAAAAAAAAAAGTAATAAATAACAATAGCTAGGGGGCTCCTGGGTAACTTACTTGGTTAAGTGGCCAGCTCTTGATTTTTGGCTAGGTCACCATCTCAGGGGCCTGGGATTGAGCCCTTCCTGGGCTCCATGTTCAGAAGGGGGTCTGTTTTAGGATTCTCTCTCTCCCTCCCCCCAAATTCTCTCAAATAAATAAATAAATACATTTTAAAATAATAGTAATAATAATAATAGCCAATACTTACATAGCACTTACTACGGGTTACGTGGGATTCTAGGGCTTTACATATATTAACTCATCAAATCCTTACAACAGTCCTGTAAGCTGGTTACTATATTCATTCTCGTTTTACAGATGAAGAGAGTGAGGAGCATGTGGGTTAAGTATGTTGCTCCGAATTATATACATTTTGATATTCTTTTTTTTTTTTTTTTTTTTTTTTTTTATTTGACAGAGAGATCACAAGTAGTCAGAGAGGCAGGCAGAGAGAGAGAGAGAGAGGAGGAAGCAGGCCCCCTGCTGAGCAGAGAGCCCGATGCGGGGCTCGATCCCAGGACCCTGGGATCACGACCTGAGCCGAAGGCAGAGGCTTTAACCCACTGAGCCACCCAGGCGCCCCTACATTTTGATATTCTATTCAACCATTTTAAGTGGATGAGTTAGGATGTGCCCTACCTAGTGTGGCTCCAGAACCCAGACCTCTAATCATGACTCTCCAGCTGTTTCCCATCCTTTCATTTACAAAGTGTGAACCTGGGGGAGCCAGCCTCCAAAATGATGCCCACCTTCTGGAATTCATTCCCCTGTGTCGTCCCCTTCCAGGACTCAGAATGAGTCTGTATGGCTAATAGAATATTGTAGAAGGAACGTGTGTGACATCAGAGGCTAGGTCATAAAAGGCATTGCCATTGCAGCCATTCTGCTGAATTTCAAGGGTAGCCCAGACTCTGGGGGAAGTCAGCTGCTACGTTGTGAAGACACTCAAGGATAATTGTGGAGAGGAGCCCACTTGCCGGCCATGGCAATGAGGCACATTGCAAGCAAATCCTCCAAACCCAGTCAAGCTTTAAGTGACTGCAGCATCTGCTGACCTCTGACTGATCCCAATGAGAAATTGCAAGTCAAAACTACCCAGTCAGGGGGCGCCTGGGTGGCTCAGTGGGTTAAGCCGCTGCCTTCGGCTCGGGTCATGATCTCAGGGTCCTGGGATCGAGTTCCGCATCAGCAGGGACTGCTGCTCAGCAGGGAGCCTGCTTCCCTCTCTCTCTCTCTGCCTGCCTTTCCATCTACTTGTGATCTCTCTCTGCCAAAAAAAAAAAAAAAAAACCCCAAAAAAACACTACCCAGTCAGGCTGCTCCCAAATTCTTGACCCAAAGAAACTGGGAGAGAAAATACGTACTCATTGTGTGTTCAAATTACTGAGTTTGGGGGTAATTTGTTACACAGCAGTTGGGTAACTAATACGAAAAACACTAGGGAAAGGATGGAAAAGAAATCACTTCAAATCTTACAAGTTTAAAATAACTTTCTCATAACTTGGATAGGATTCCTTCTTTTTGTGCTCAACATCCTTAAACTAAGTGTGGATATTTAAAAATCTATAACTTGGTTCATAATGTAAATTCATTTTAGTGTGCCACCATTTCTCTACTTAATGGGTAAATAAATATCCATGTCATTAGAAAATTCTTTACAAACATAAATTTAAGGGTTTTATAAACTCATACTAAATGGATGGTTCACAACTGAGCTGTATTCTTAGACATTTAAGTTGTTTCCATATTTCTGCTATTATAGACATTACCATAGTAAATGCCTTAAAAAGAAACGATAGAGTGAATTGTCAAGACCACAGCCTTTAAACTCACTCTGTGTGTGCAAATTTGAGTTCTTCCCTTCCCTGGTGCAACTTTGAGTAGTTTCCTCCATGTCTCTGTTTTGTTTCCTTTATCTGGAAAATAAGGAAAGCAGTGCCTTTGCTGGCACTTCTTCCTTTGTATGTACTTAACATAAAAGTTTCCATTTTAACCACTTTTAGGTAATAAGTGCATTCACACTGTGGCAGTCATCGTGACCATTCAGCTCCAGAACCTGCTCATTATCCTAAACTGAGACTCAGCATTCACTCAACACGAACCCCTCACTCTGACTGACACTTAGCCTCTGCTCACCACTCTTCCAGTGTCTCCATGGATTCGACTACTCTAGGTACAATATTGGTCCTTTTGGGTCCAGCTTGTTTAAGGTAGCATGTCTTCAGGGTTCATCTGTGTTGTAGTATGTATCCAAATTTCATTCTTTTTTGAGGCTGAATAATATTCTCAGTATATACCACATTCTGCTTATCCAGTATTCTGACAATGGCCTTTTTTATTTGTTTCCACCTTTTGGCTATTGTGAATAATGCTGCTATGAGCGTTGGTGTTTAAATTTCTGTTTGAGTCAGCTGCTTTCAGTTCTTTGGGGTACACACCTGGAAGTGGGGGTGTTGGATCATATGGTAACTTTGTGTTTAATTTTGGGGGGAACAGCCATATTCTCTTCCACAGTGGTTGAACCATTTTATTATTGCCACCCACAATGCACAGTTTCCAGTTTCTCCACATTCTTGCCCATATTTACTTTCTGGGTTTTTTTTTGGAGGTAGAGGGATGGATAATAGCAATTCTAATTAGTGTGACCTCGTATCTTATTGTGATTTTGATTTGTATTTCCTTAATGATCAGTGTTGTTGAACATATCTGTTCATGTACTTATTGGCCATTTGTATGTCTTTTTTGGACAATTGTCTATTCAAGTCACATCTTGACCATCACTTCTTTCTTGAAACTCTTGCCTGCCAACGTCCTGTTTTCCTCTGGCTCTCCCCTCCATCTCTCTGCTCACCTTTTAATCTCCTTTTCTTCTCTAAGCTTCTCATTTTATTGTGGTCCAGTTCCCTAGAGTTAGGGAACTTCCCTCTACTAATTTTGCTCATGCCACTTCAGGAAATTTAATGGCTGGTGTGAGATTCAAGAGATAGATTCCCAATGAAGGAATCAATTACTCTATTAATATATTACAAATAAATGAATAAAATGAAACAAAAAAGTAGAGTTAAAATGAGAATAAAAGAAGAAAAACTGAATACCAAGAAATACTGAGGTAATCACAAGAGTCAGGAATGGCAAAAAAGAAGGGGGGGGGGGGAGGAACAGGAGGAGGAGGAGAAGAGATATAACATCAAGAATGAAATCTTGCGGGGCGCCTGGGTGGCTCAGTGGGTTAAGCCGCTGCCTTCGGCTCGAGTCATGATCTCGGGGTCCTGGGATTGGGTCCCGCGTCGGGCTCTCTGCTCAGCGGGGAGCCGGCTTCCCTCTCTCTCTCTGCCTGCCTCTCCATCTACTTGTGATTTCTCTCTGTCAAATAAATAAATAAAATCTTTAAAAAAAAAAAAAAGAATGAAATCTTGCAATTTGTGACAACATGGATGGACTTCAAGGGCCTTATGCTAAATAAGTCAGAGAAAGACAAATACTGTATGATCTCTCTTATATGTGGAATCTTACAAATGCATCCAAGAAATGAAGCTCATAGATACAGAGAGCAGATTGGTGTGCCAGAGATGGTGGTGGGTGGAGGGGTGGGAGAAATTAGTGAAATGTTTTTGTTTTTAATTTAAATAAATTGTATTTTAGGGGTGCCTGCGTGGCTCAGTTGGTTAAACGTCTGCCTTCTGCTCAGGTTATGATCTCAGGGTCCTGGGATCACACCCATGATTCCCTGTCCCTAGGTTCCCTGTTCAGCAGGGAGTCTGCTTCTCCCTCTCCCTCTCCCAAATGTCCACCACCTGATGAATGAATAAACAAAAGCGGTACATTCATACAATGGAATATTGCTTAGACTTAAAAAGGAAAGAAGTACTCATACTTGCTGCAACATGAATGAACCTGGGAAATATTATTCTCAGTGAAAGAAACCCAGCACAAAAGACCACCTATTTGTAATGACTCCATTAACATGAGATGTCCCAAATAGGCAAACCCCTGGAGATAGAGAGTAGTTTAGTGGTTGCCAGGAGGCTGAGGGAAGGAGTAAATGCTCATGACTGCTCATGAACACAGGGTTTCTTTTCTGGAACTAGATGGTGGTGATCATTGAATAATCTTCTGTAAATCTTCAGTAAACCACAGAATTGTACACTTCGCAATAGTGAATTTGTGGTATATGAATGATATCTCAAAAAAAAAAAGTATAGAAAGAGGAAATCCTTTCGAACTCATTTAATGAGGCCAGCATAACACTATGATGGCATTTTTGATACACTAACTTGACTAGACATGTTCATTCAATGAAACACTAAGATTGCTACAAAGATATTTTGTAGATGCGAGTAAAGTCCATAATCAGTTGGCTTTAGGCAAGGAAGATTATTCCAGATCCTCTGGGTGAGCCTGATCTGATCACTTGAAAGACCCTCAGATCAGAGCTTTTGTTTCCTGGAAGAAGAAATTCTATCTGTGGACTGCAGTTTCAGTTCATGCCTTGGAGTCCTAGCCTGCCTTCCTGTTGGCCTTATGGATTTCAGACTTGCCTCATCTGCCCCTACAATCACATCTTCCTCGCAATAAGTCTTAAATGCATCTCCTACTGGTTCTGTTTCTCTGATTCAACCTTGAATGATGCTGATACCAAAACCAACTTTGAATGATACGGACATCAAAACCAGAAAACGGGTTTTCTGGGTGACTCAGTGGTTAAAGCCTCTGCCTTTGGCTCAGGTCATGATCCCAGGGTCCTGGGAGTGAGGCCTGCATTGAGCTCTCTGCTCAGCAGGGAGCCTGCTTCCTCCCCTCTCTCTGCCTGCCTCCCTGCCTACTTGTGATCTTTGTCAAATAAATAAATAAAATCTCAAAAAAAAAAAAAAAACCAATACTACCAAAAATAAATAAATTACAGACCAATATTCCTCATTAACATAGACACAAAAATCCTTGACAAAACATTAGCAAGCCAAATTCAGCAATATATAAAAGAACAGTATAACATGATCAATTAGAATTTATCCCATGAATGCAAATTAGTTATTTTAATTAATTAATCAGTGTAATTTGCCTCATTAACAGAATTTTTTAAAGAATCATTTCAGTTGAAGCCAAAACAAAAAAAGCATTGACAAAATCCAACACTTGATTGTAAGTTTAAAAAATACAAATTCTCAGTGAACTCGGGATAAGAGATACTTTCTCAATGTCTCTATTTGCTCGAGCTGCCACAACCAAGTACCACAGACTGAGTGGCCTCCTCAGTAGAGACTTATTTTCTCACAAGTCTGGAGGCCCGAAGTCCAAGATGAAAGTGTCACAAGGTTTGGTTTCTTCTGAGGCCTCTCTCTGGCTTGTAAATGGCCTTCTCTCTATGTCCTCACGTGGTATTCACTCTATCCACCTGAGTCCTAATTTCCTCTTTTTACAGAGACACCAGTCCTGTTGAATTAGGGTACACTCTAATGATTCATTTTAGCTTTATCACTTCTGTAAAGACCCTGTCTCCAAATACTCTGGAGGCCTTCCGTACCGTATGGTCCCATCTGAGGCGCAGGGTGTTACTGTGATACACGCATTGAGGTGAGGGAACACCGTCCAGCTCCTAACAACCTAAGAGAAGACATCCGTGAAAATTTACAACTAACATCATATTGATGCAAAATTCACTTAAAATAGGGGACAAAGCAAGGATTTCCACTATTACCACTTCAGTACAACATAGTACTGAAGGGCTTAAACAGTACAATAAAGGAAAACATAAAGGAGGAGAAATGTCTTTGTTCACATTTGACATGGTTGCATACTTAGAAAATCTCAAAGAATCTACCCCCTACCTCATGAAAAAATGTTAGGAATAATAAGCAAATTTAGTAAGGTTGCAAGATACAAAGTTAACATATGAAAATTAGATATATTTTTATATATGAAAAAGGACAGTTAAAAATGAAATTTAATACAGCAACACTACAATTATACCCAAAACAAGATATTTAGAGATAAATTTAACAAATATGTTCAAGATGTATACACTGGAAAATACAAACACCTCTGAGAGAAATTAAGGATGATCCAAATAAATAGGAAAGTATGTCATGTATGTAGTTTGGAAAGCAATATCATTATTATGTTGTTTTTCTCTCTATTGGTCAATGGATTCAGTGCAATCCCAATCAAATCCAAGAAGGCTTTTACTGTAGAAATTTGCAAGCTGATTCTAAAATTTATAAGCAAGTACAAAGGACTTAGAATACTCAATTTTGAACAAGATTCAAAAGTTACCTAAAATAACTATAAATGGTAAAATAATAACAATTTTAAATAAAATTTCAAAGTCACGACAAAGGTACATTAACCAAGAAAGTACAGTATTTGCATAAGGATATATCTGTACATCAGTGGAGTCCAGAAACAGAACCACAATTAAATCATCAGTTTGTATTTGATACGACGGCCAAAGCAATTCAGTGGAGAAAAGGAAAATGTTTTTGACAAATGGTGCTGGAACAGTTGGATGTCCATATAGAAAAAATCAATCTTGACCCCACTTAACCCTACCCCAAAATTAATTCTGGATACATTATAATCCTAAATATAACAGCCAAAACTATAACGCTCCTAGAGGTAGGCATAGGAGATTATCTTTGCAAGTTCAGAGGAGGAAAAGATGACTTAGCTAAGACACTGAGAACACTAAACATAAAAGAAAAGATGAATAAATTGGACTTGATAATATTAAAATATTTTACCCATGAAAAAACACCATTGAGAAAATTGGTAAACCATAGATTTGGGGGAAAATTGCTATATCTATGCTACATATCTCTACTATATCTATATCTGACAAAGGGTTTATATTTAGAACATGGCAGGAGCTGTTACAACACAGTAATTAAAAAGGCTGACAATCCAATAAGTGAGTAAATGATCCTGATTAAGATCATAAAGACACGGTTCACCTTATAAGTCTCTGGATGTGAAAAAACAGAAATGGAACCATACTGTGAGAAAACCCACTCCATCACCAATAAGGCCATCCAAGTTTTCCTGAAGAAAAAAGCCACATGAATCCAAAACACAGTATCACTCTTCCAGAAATCTTTGGTACATTCTGTATGAAAGGTCTACAAAGAGCTTTGGAAAGATTAACCAGATAATCCTCCCAGTTTCCTAAAGAGACAGGTGGGGAGTAAACTGTTCAGCTTAATCCCACAAAGAGAAAGAGAAGCACAGGCTACTTGTTGCTGAGCTGCAGCAACCTTGGTTCCTGGCAGAGAGGCAGATGCACTTCCATGAGAGGAGCCAGGGATCAGCACTGCAAGAGCTCGCCTCTCCCACCCTTCTCTGATTGACTCACCTGCCATTCACTCAGCAGATAGCTATTAAAGAACGCCTCCCTCCCAGTGAGAGTCAGGGCTTGTATCTTGACTGTGGGCTCTCACTTTGGAGGAGCCGCTTGTCCTTGCCCTGGGGGCCTCTGGTGACTCACTTCCTGCTCCCAGGCTTGCTCCAGCACACAGCGAGGACCCCAGGGTCCTGTGTCTCCTGCTCTGCTCCTCAGCCACTACTGTTCCCTGGCCCTCCCCTGGCTTCCAGGACTCCACCAAAACCCTCCTGGGTGCATTCCTCACTGTTCTTCCAATCCAGGCCCTGGGGAGCACTTGTTGTTCTAGAGCAATAGTAGTAGATGTTGTTCACTAAACCTCAGTATGAACCCACTGTGCTTACAAAACTTTCACCATCATCCCAGACTCAGAGCTCTCACTTCTACTGGTGCCGTCACTCGAAAAGGTGCTCCATTCTTCTTCAGCTCTCCAGACGATATTCACAGTCCAGTAGCTACCACACCCATGAGATTGTCTTTGTATCCCCCCCCTTCTTCTTTACCCTCAGCAAGCAGGAAACCCTACAGTACATACCACTTGCCAGGACATATATCCTTGCCCTCCACAGAGGTGAAGATAGACAGTAAACTTGAAAATATACAGAAAGACAACATAAAATACAGAGCACTGTGAAGTGTAGGGGCCAAGGGCAGCCCACCCTGAGAGGGCCACTTTGTCATGAAGATTATGTTGGGTTAAAAAGCAATCAAATCCCAGCAGATTCAGGGCCCTCCCTAACAAGCACCTAGAAAGAATTTAGACAGAGGACTTGCTCCAGGAAGAGAGCTAGCCCCATAGATAACTACATTATACTGTGAACTAGGTATGGTGGACAGGGAGGGACCTGGAAAGGCCTGTTTGATCAAAGTCCTCTTTGTCCCATTGTTTCCAAGTGGCCCAGCAAACATTTCTTGACCAAACATTTGTTCTTTTTCATCTCCCTGTGAGTTGCATTCCTTCCCTTTGAACTCCCCTACCCTCTTCTCCTTTGTTCAGGAGGACCCATATACCTCATTTTGCCTGCCTGACTTTGGAATTCCCAGGTCTGCGGGGATTCCCTGTAGGTACAAAATTAAATTTGATTTTCTCCTATTAAGCTGTCTCATGTCAGTTTGATACTTAATCCTGCTGGAGGGACCTTCAAAGAGAGAGAAAAATCTTGTTCCCCAACAGAAGAAAAAGAAAACAAGCTTCTTGACTTGCAAATGAAGGATGGCTGATATTTGTTGGGCATTTGGCATTTAGATGGCATCGCCTAATGCCGTCAACTCAACCTCTAAGTTGAGACCTAATTGGTGAAGTGGGGCCAGCCTTGCAAAGGTCCCAGGAAGAGTATATTTAGCAGGAGGCACAAGCAATGGAAAGGCCCTGAGACGAGAACAACTTGGGCATTTAAGGAAAAGAAAGAAAAGCAGCATGATTAGGGGGTGGTAAGTGAGGAGTGAGTGGGACACGTCAATACCTGCAGGGTTGTGTGGGAAGTGAGGAGAGGCAGGTTTCATCCTGATTTCTTCCCAGCTGGGGAGCAGGCATAGGACCAAGTGCCGTGTGTCTTGGGCCCTGTCATGCTATGTGGTCGGGACCCTGCCTGTGGGAGGCATTTGGTCCTTTCTTCCACAGACTAGAGCGGAGTTCTACTTGCCAGGCCTTCTGTCAAATGTTCCACATGCCATGCTGGGCTCTTTTGTTGGAGAGAAATTAGTTCCTGTTCAGAGAACATAATGAGAGAGCTGCAGATTGAGAAGGCAGCAGAAACTCTTCCAGATATCCAGGACAAATGGTCAGGAGACAAGGCAGAGCATTTTCTAAAAACTTTCTTTCCCTGGCTCCCTGTTATCTAGAACCAACCTTGTGTTTTACATAAATTTGATCATGAAGAGAACGTCTCAATGTCTCTATGTGTTTGAAAAAACATTTATAATGACAATTAGGCTAGAAAGTGGGGATTTGTGGGGTGGAGGGCACTGGTTCCTGGTTCTGTTTCCAATCCATTAGCCCTGAGCTTTGGGGGGGGGGGGTCAGATAAAGGGGTGTGACCAGTTTCCTTCCTCTGAGTAGTAATAACTATATCAACAGGCCCTTACTGAGCACACACACTGAGAGCTAGGCACACTTTGAGCAGTCTACCTGGAAAATTAACAATGTTCTCAACCACCCATTCTTCAGATGAAGCTTGGGGACGCTGAGGAGTTGGCCTAGGATCACTTAGCTATTGATCAGTGGCAGATCTCGGATTCAAACCCAGACTGATTCTGGAGACTAGGGACTTATCCACGGCCTGTAAATAAAGGCTGTGCCCCTTCATGTCTGTCCCAGGCACTCAGCGGCAGTACGTGTCCTCTCAGTACTTCTCCTTGCTTCTGGCTCTGCTCTCTGCTCTTGATCTGCTCTGCTCTTGCAGGATCCTGCTCTCAGGCTGGGGCCTGTCCTAGCAGGAGCCACCATCCTGGAGGCACTGAGCTGCACTGTCAGGGCTGAGAGCCAAAGCAGAAGGACAACATAGGATTGGCAGAGCTAGCCCAAATTCTTTTTATGACCCCCTAAGGGGAAAAGATGAGGAAATTGTGTTTTATGAACGAGTTTAACTGGGCTTCTTGTGGACTCCATGCCCAGCTTTCTCTAGAAGCTTCTTTCTAGGTAGTTGCTGAGAAATTAACTGCAGAGGAAAAAATTTGTCTCACCTTTTATTAAAGTAGGTCCTGTCTCCTGTGATGTGATCCTCAAGGCTGCATATTTGGTCTAAGAAGAGGCCGTGGGCCAGCCAGGTCCTAACAAATGGCATTTTCAGATCCAATGGCAAAATCAGTTTAATGTAAGGGCAAGACGCAACATTAATGGTCATCCTCAGTGAAAGCAGTTTGTCCCCCAGAGAGTCCCATGAGTTGGCTCTCCCTGAGAAAGTCTGCACCTTTCAGAGTCTGGCACTGCTTGACAGACCTGAAGAGGGGTCCCTGGTGTGCATCGGTGTGGTTATTGGTTCAGTTGTGTCCCCCAAAAGATATGCCCAAATCCTAACTCCCAGAACCCACGAGTGTGACCTTATTTGGCAAAAGTGTTTTCGCAGATGTAACGAGTATTAGGATCTTGAGATGAAATCACCTTGAATTTCAGGCAGGTCATAAATCCAATAATGGATGTCCTCAGAAAATAAAAGCAGAGGAAGGTTCGAAACACAGACACAAGGAAGGGGGCTACATGAAGACAGATGCAGAGATGGAGTGGGGCAGCCACGAGGCAGGGAACGCCTGGAACCACCAGAAGCCAGAAGAAGAGAACAAGGATTTTCCTCGAGAACCTTCAGAGGGTGTGTTGGCCTTGCTGACACCTTGATATTGGACGCTTGGCTTCCAGAAGTGTGAGAGGATTCATTTCCATTGTTTTAAGCCACCAAGTTTTTGTTCATTTGTGAAGCCATTCCGAGGAAACTCACATAGGAGACTACTGTTCCTTGTCTCGGGGCCTGATTCACCAGTCACCCCATCCCCACACACTCTGAGAATCAGGGGTTACCTACATATGGTGAGGACTACAACAGAGACAGGCAGAGCCCAGGGCAGAACATCAAAGGCTGGCTGCAGTTCATTTTTAGAAAGAAAGGCCTCCCAGCTTAGGCCTTGGGAGAGGGTCCCCTTCTCCCAGCCCAGCTCTGGTGGGAGGGGTCAGCCTTACCAGGCAGGGTGCAGAGGTCTAGCCAGCAGACTTCCTTTCTGCTGGGGTGTTATGATCAATTTGGCTTCACTGACTTCCTCTTTTTGTGCTGCACTTAGGCCCACAGGGTCACTCCCGCGATGCTCAACACCCTCCTCTGAACAGGGCATGAGCAGCACCCCACTTACTGCATTATCAGCACAGGCCAGTTTTCCTCCTGGGGTCACCTTGAGTTTTGGATGATTCCAATGTCTTTGGTCATGTTCACCAACCATTTCCACAGGTGGCTAATCCCATCCTTTACAGGGGGACTTTTCAGTTTCACTTAAAAACAATTTCCAAGTTATTGAAGAATAGGGGAGGCACCGGGTGGTTGGGACTCCACACTCATTGGTAAGATGGCCGACAGGGCTCCACTAGCACGAAAAACCATGGCGTACAACAGGGCGCCCTGATGTGAGCAGGATAGCCAAAAGCAAGGAGCCAAAATGATGATCTTTAGTTGGTGTTTAACATACAGAAGAGTCATTCTTACTATTTCTTCCCCTTTCATATGTGTGTGTGTGTGTGTGTGTGTGCACGTGCGTGTGCCCTAGAGAAGGGGGGCGGTGTATCTGTGTGCATTGAGGTGGGGGTCAGTCACTGGTCACCAAAGTTGTTGGCTTTCTCTAACTGTAAATAAAGGGAGAGACTTTGAAAGTCTTACTCTTTGTCCTCTTTAGTGCTAACATCTTAAGATTCAGTGGAGCTCAGGGGTGCCTGGGTGGCTCACTGGGTTAAGCCTTTGCCTCTGGTTCAGGTCATGATCTCAGGGTCCTGGGATTGAGCCCGCATGGGTCTCTCTGCTCAGAGGGGAGCCTGCTTCCCCCCTCCCCACTCTACCTACTTGTGATCTCTGTCTGTCAAATAAATAAATAAAGTCTTTAAAAAAAAAAAAAAAGATTCAGTGGAGTTCATTCCAAGAGAATTTAAGAGAAGAAATAACGAGTTCACAGGAGCTTTCTACAACTCAGGCTTACAGAGAACTCCAAACCTGCAAGAAAAAAGAAACCATTCGGATCCTCTTTCTCACTGTCCACAGCAACCAACCCTTTCAGGTAGAATGTGCTGGCTATGAGGGACTCACCTGTTTTGTTTTCAGGAACTTTGTCCCTGAGTGACCTTCCCAGAGACAAGACTGTGGCCAGGAGGGGGATGCCTGGGGATGGCTGTGCTTTGCCACTGGCCCAGGGTGGGAAGAGAGTGGCCTGGTGTAGCGCCTCTGCTTCCTCATTCTGGAGCCCTCCCATCCATCCTGACTGCACACTTCTTTCAGATGTCCTTGACCATGACAAAGATAGACTGGAAAATCAAGGACTTGCAACAAAGGCAAAAACAGACAAGACTGTGAAAAAGCAGGAGCCAACAGGGGGAGGTACTCTCTAGCAGACATATTCGGCCCCACCTCGGTGGTTCCTGGATTCCCTTCTGGGTGCATCTCCAACGTCAGATGGACACCCTCCCCTGAAGACATTGTGGCCCCAGTGGGAGGGCTTTGCTCTCGTTCCCCTGCTGCCCCTTGGTCTGGCCACCCTGTGTTTTTGCATGTGGTTTGGGGAGTGGGGAGGATGGGTGAGTAGGGATTGATCTCCCAGAAATGTCCCTCTTTGCAAAGCCATTGGTCTTGTCAGGGCTCAGCTCTATCCAGTGGAAAGACCAGCCCAGGGTCAGACCCCACTGGTGGCCTAGGGAAGGCGTAGGTGTAACTCTGGTTTCTGAGACAGACAAGGCAAAGGCCAGAGGTATAGCCAAAGAACCTATGTATGGAGATCTAGTCTGAGAATAATAATAATATGGTCCAGCCGAGATTCGTTTTCCCAACTCATGTGTTCAATCAGTCCATGGGAGAGATATGTACTGTGTGCCTTCTCTGCACCAGGCATCACGCTGGACACTTGCGGATTGACTGATGAACAAAACCCATGTGGATCCTCTCCACCACCCAAAGGGTTGGCTTTCCTTCCCTACTGCTGAGGAAAGCCCCGGGCAGGAGAATGGGCCTGTCTCCTCCCTGCCCCGTGTGTATGGTCACTGAGTTCACCGGCTGCCCCAGCTCTGTGCTCAATGCCACATCTCCACTTCGGGTCTGCGCTGAGCCAAGAGCTCCATCATCTGTCCATGCCAGCCATGCTTCTGGCGCTGGACCCAGGCTTATACCCAGGCATATAGCACCCTCTATTGGAGGTCTCGACCCAACACCCTGGTCTGAGACCTAGGTAGCTGTTTTTGCTCATGCGAACCCTGTGTGCATCGTCCACACCCAAACAGCCACTGCAAAGTGCCAGGCTGTCTCCAGGGATTGAGGATAGAGAAGAGTACAAGGTAAAAATTCAGTCTTCTTCCAGGTTTCAAGTTCAACTTCCTCCCCTTGAACGAGGATCTCCATTCTGGAAGACGGATTGGGAATTGGGTGTATTCTAGATCCTGTAATCTCTTTCAAAGGACCTGGGACTGAAGGGTCGTCTTGCCAAGTAGATTCTTCATTGCTGCCCTTTGCTTCCTAGAGTTCCTGACCAAAGTGGGCAGATCTGTCTCCACTCTGAGTCTGTGCTACATAAGAAATACTAGGTTGAATTCTTCTGGAGAGACAAACTCCTCTCCCCATACCTACTTCCACCATCACCTGTAACTCCTCCTTCCTCAGTGGGAGCCCACTGGTAAGGGACATGATTGAAGAAGGGTAAGTCCCAATCAGAATCTTCTGCCACTTTCCCTCTGGCCACCCATTGTTACTAGACTCTTAATGTATCTGCTCATCTCTGCTTTCAGGATGCTGGTCCCCACTGACATCTTCCACCATTTCAAGGCCAACCCACACACTGTGCTGCTCAGCAGTGACCAACCGTGGGGAACCTCACCCTCCTTTTCTGGTTCCGATGAGCCTCATAAAAATGCAGGAGTTGTGTGTGAAGGGCCCTCCAGAGGCCAACAAGAGTCACAACATCCTCTCAGAATGACTGACTGGCCTCTCTGGTGGAAACACAGGCGCTTGAGGACAGAGTGCTTGCCCACTGGCAGAAAGACAGAGCACAAGCTTTTTTTATCTTCCCTCCTAGCATTTCTGTGGGTTAACTCTTTATTAACTTTCCATTTAATATGGCAGCCTTACTGAGCTATATAATTCATATATGGTATAGCTCGCCCATTGGAAGAGTACGATTCAGTGGTTTTTAGTCTATTCCCAGAGCCTTGCAACCATCACCATCATCGGCTTGAGGTCATTTTCCTCATCCCCAAAAGAAATTCCTTACCCATTAGCAGTCACACCCCATTTCTCCCAACACCCCCAAACCCTGGCTGCTGCTAAATTCCTTTCCGTCTGTATGGATTTGCTTAACCTCACAATTCACAGGGAATGCATATTCATGTTCACGTACGCATGGAATCATGTGACATGAGTCCTTCTGTGTCTGGCTGCTTGCACAAAACAAGGCTTTGCTCCTTACTTCATCTGTGCTTTCCTGGAGTGATAATTTATCAACCAAACTGAGACTTTTTCCATGGCGGGTGGCAGGGATTGGTGCCCTTTATCCCTACACTGCAGCAAAGGCATAAACCAGGGCCGTCCTTCAGTGGGGAGTGGTGAAATAACCCCACTTCACCCCTTCCCTAAGTCGAAACTACCAAATCCATCTGGAACCTCGGGTCTCCCCGGGAACCGCAGTTCATTTACCTCTACAATTGCTAATGCTGTTTACAGCTGAAGCATGCTTGTGATTTATGGGAGAAATAAGACTAATTTCCCCTAAAGAGATGAGAACTGGCATTTTTATTTTTCATCCTGGAAGCATGAAATTTGCCTGCGTGCAGTGGGAGCTCCAAAAGGAGCAGCCTCAGAAAACAATGATGTTATGACAAGCGTGAAGGGGCTGTCGTGAACTAGAGGGTATCAGAATGGGGCTGGCGGGAGCTTCGTGGGCTCGGTCATGGTCATGGCTCTGAAAGGGCCATTGTCATTATTTCTGGTGCTGCTAACCAGGTGCCTCGTTCAATGTCACCTCTCACTTCCACCCTCCCTCCCAGGTTCTTCCTGATCCTCCTGGAAAGGGTTTTCAGTGTTTGTAAGCAAACAAAAAATGTCTTATTTTTTAATTATAGTCTCTGTTGGGTAGAGCTAGAAGTTGTGTCTGTTGGACGATACGCTCTCAACAGATGAGCAGGGGATACAGATCAGGGGATATGTTTCTAACTACTATTCCCTGCTTGCCACAACAAGGCTTTATAGAACAAGGACGTCTCTTTATCGCCGAACAGAAGCATCGCTGTCTTCGAATACACACTGATGTCCCACCACGTGCAAGATGCTCTGCTACATGCTGCTTCGGAATGTCACCACATAAAAGGGACAATTACATAAAGTCACCAAAAAGTTGTTGCCCCTCATCTTTGGCTCCGACCACACCCCTGCCTCTCAGCCTTGAGCCCAAGCTCTCTAAGGAACCGAATGATTCATCTGATTTTTTTGTGTTGTGAATTCACCAGCAAGGCCCCCGTGGGACCCCCTGTCCCTGTGCGGTCAAGGGTGGCCCCGGATGGAAGTTGACCTTGACTCCTGCTCTTCAGACACAGGTTCTGTTCTGGGAGCCAGACGTTGGGTTTGGATGCTTCCAAGCCAGGGCAGCCCAGCATGCCAGTCCACTCTGGACCCCAGATGCAAATGTGCCCCTCTGCTCTCTCGGGCAGCTTTTGTTTGTATGTGTTTTACGTCTGAGCTCACCCATCTGGCTCCCCTTCTGCCACCTTTTCTCCTGTTTACATCCACCAGCCTCCATGTGTCTTCCAGCTCTTTCCGAACCAATTAACGCTATAGACAGATTTAGTCGATTTGGGGGCCAGATGCTCAAAAACATCCTCTTCTGCATTAAAAATAATCAAAGTAGGCTCCCAGCCAGCTGTAGGATTTACAGACCCTTGAAATTCTAGGCAAAATCCACAGAAACTTTTCTGATTCTGGCACAATCTCCAAATCCATTCATGGGGGTGGGGGGAGGCATCAATTTCATACGAGTGTGGAAAACGTCTTAAATGTTTGTTGGTCAGAGCACCCAGCCTCTGACACGGCCAGCAGGTCTGGCATAGAGCAGGGGGCTCTTCTTTCCTGGTGTGATAGTCCTTGCCCACACCTGCTAGGGAAGGCAAGTCCCTGCAGAGGGGTCTCCTAGCGATTGCCCACCTGATCCCTCAAGGCTGGCAAGCTGGGGTTTTCTTGTCAGCACGAGGTTCCCCACTTTGTTGCTCGTGTCCAGATTCCTCCATATTCCCAAGGGAACTTGCATGTGCGAGATAACACCAACATCTCCAGTGTCATCCTAAAGGTCCAGGAAGGGGCTTGCCCTGAAATGGGTGTGGCATTCCAAGAAAAAAAGTTTTATCTCTGTACCACCAGGGAAGGAAATGGATTCCTTAGGTGGGTTCAGAACTCGTGTTCATGTCCCTGGAGAAAACATAAAGATGTTCCAGAATTCCTTACTCCAAGGAGAACCATCCACAGCTCCCAAACTCACATAAATGCTTTCTGCACCCCTGCCCCGTACCCGGCTGCTGACAGAGAAGCAAGTCTCAGAATCCAGCATACAAAGGACCCTCCAGTCGACTTCCAGGAACCTCATTTAGATGGGTTTGAGGTGAGGCCCAGGAATCGGCATTTTAAATGAGCCTCTAGGTGAATTTGAGGCAGGGAGTCAGCAACGCAGGGTGCACTGCCTTGTGTTATCTCCCAGAATTCTTAGCTTCAAACAGAGCTTTTCGTGGCCCCCCACAGCTGTCTGCCGAATGTTCCACCTGGCACCCCGGTGGGATGGGTCTAGTGAGAGTCCAGGGGATTGGAGCAGAGGGAGGAGTCATCACACATGGGATCCAGAGGGAGCACTCCCTATGCCGCATACAGGCTGCCTGAAAAGTCCCTGATCAAATCTGAGGGCAGAGAAACAGTCTCACCCTGACCCAAGTCACAGGGGAGCCACTAGCCCAAGAGTCTAAGGAAAAGAGAAGAATCAAGTATTACCCGCCCCTGTCCCAATGCTATTGGTGAAATAAAACTAGCTCTCATTTATCAATTGTCAACATTACCCTAAACTATGTTATAGTTCATATATGTATGTATATATATAATCCATTTGATACTATGTAATGAACCTTTACTCAGGCCACAGGTGGGGATCCTTCCTGTGGGAGGGCACAGCATTTGGGAAGACCCTGCATAGGACGGTGTTCTAGTAGGGCAGCTCCTCAGAGTGCGGTCCCCTGACCAGAAGCAGTGGCAGCATCACCTGGGAGCATGTTAGAAATGCAGACTCTCAGGCCCCCAGACCTCCTGGAACAGAATCTGCACTTTATCCGGATCTCAGGTGATTTGTAAATGCATTAAAAATTGAGAGGCACTGCCCTGCGCTATCCAATCAAGCCCCTGCAAGCTAGTATTCACAGAGGCCCCAAAAAGGTAAATAACTTGCCTGCATCTCACCGTTAGTAATACCTTTGCGGTTTTCATCTGAACAAATACATGGGTGTCAGCACACACCTTTTTTTTTTTTCTTTTAAAGATATGAGTGCAGATTCCTATTAATAAATGACTTCCAGGGGCGCCTGGGTGGCTCAGTGGGTTAAAGCCGCTGCCTTCGGCTCAGGTCATGATCCCAGGATTCTGGGATGGAGCCCCACATCGGGCTCTCTGCTCAGCGGGGAGCCTGCTTCCTCCTCTCTCTCTCTGCCTGCCTCTCTGCCTGCTTGTGATCTCTATCTGTCAAATAAATAAAATCTTTTAAAAAATAAATAAATAAATGACTTCCAAATAAGTGATTCCTGCAGGCAGAGTGACCATGCATCCCTGGGCTCCAACGGAAAGGGGAAGCTATTGCAAGCAAACGCTGACTGTCCCAGCAAATCGGAAGGGATTGCCTTCGCGTCCTTTTAGCCAAGTCACCCTGACTCTTAAGGGAAGGCTTTAAAAATCATGGGCACACTGCTCAGCCTCTCACCCCTAATAGTCAGCCTGTGTTCATGTTCATAAAAGGGCTTTAAGACCTCAGCTACTCCCTGATCCACGTTACTACCCGGACTAGACCCATAGTCATGGCCGTTGCTTCCTAACGAAGTCTTGGGGTGCAAGCCTTTGGCTTCCCTCTATGTTCCACACATTGGGAGAGTATATACATCTCAGGTTTGTCGGCCTTTACCGTAGAGACTTCTCTGCTTCCTACCAAGAGCTGCTTGGGAGGGGCCTCTGTACTTTCAGGCTTTGGCCACAATGGAGAAGCCAGGACGGAAGATGGTTCTGCCCCCACTGCCTGGACTTGGCTGAAGTGGCGTCAAGGGTTCAGAGAATTATTCAAGGGCAATCTCTGAGGCTCTTTCTCAGGGACTGGCATTCCTAGACTGACCCCAGGGCCTCCCACCACCTCCCTGACCTGTCCCACTTGATGCAGCATCTCTAATTCTGTGTGCCTCGATCCTTTTGTTCCAGCTCCCTACATCCTCCGGGTCTCCCTGGGAGAAGGCATGGAGTGTCCCAGCTTTCTGTCCTCCCCAAGGCGGCCAGCCCACTGACAGCAGGAGCTAGACTTGGCTCCTTTTTCCCCTCGTGGCAAGAGTCCAATGAAGTATAGTCTTAGAGATCTATTTTTTAAATGGCCAAGTTTATCCTTTTATTAAATCAGTGCCCACAGATCCCCAGCCCTAGAACTATAAGGTCTGCACTTGCTGACACTACCGGTAGGGCCTTGTCTGTGAGGAGAGCCAGAGACAGCAGGAGTGCTCATGGACCGCACTGTGTGCACTGCTCTAAATGCCAGCAGCTTTCTGCTGGGGGGTCACGGCTGGCGTGGGCCGAGCACGCAGGATTCAGTCGTCAGCGGAGCTGTGATGACAGTCTCCCAGACTTCTGGTCCAACATTTCATCCAGAATAAAGTGTGCGTGAGTTTTGAGCACCTCCCTGAATAGCGATCAAATTAAGCGTGAATAATCGGTGGAAGTGTGAGTGGCGAGCTGGCGGGGAGAGGGGTTCCCTGTTGGCCTTGGAGCTGCTGCTTTTGGGCCTTGACCATCTGCGTACACTGGTGGCCTCCTCCTGACCTCCCAGCTGTTCCCCCCAAGAATACAGAACCCTCTGGACTGGATCGCAAGCACTGTCCCGTGGCTCCGGCCAAATGTATATGTTTGAGGGATTGCATCTGGGTTTCCTTGGGTTGCCAGACAAGCGAATATTCTGCGTCATTGCTCAGAGATGACAGGGAGGGAGGAGGCTTGTCATCAAATGGGCATCAGGCATGGAAATTGCTGCAAAGAAAATGTCTTTGTTCAGTCCTCTGTTTCCTCGGATGCAAACTGGGGACAATAGGAAGTTTCTCACAAGACTTCTCTGAGGTGCAAAGGAGAAACCATACATGCAACTGCCTTATGCATATCAGGTATTTGGTAAATGTTCCTAGGATCTGAACTCTTGCTATTTACTACTGATTCTAATGTGGGAAAAGGGAAATCCGTTTTGAAGTCTGTCACCAAGAGTTGGTTTCCTAGAGCAGTGTAATGGGTACCATTTGAAGGCAGTTTGACCCAAAAGGCATTTGTGTTCATGTGGAGTTCTGCTGGATTTAGAGGGGACCGTAACCCAAGGCTGAGCCTCCGCTCCCTCAGAGATATGCCAGGACCCTTGCGGAAAATAAAGAGGAATTTTTTCCTGCTAAGCTTTTTTTTTTTTTTAAACACAGAACCCCCTTCATTGGTCAGACCCTCCCAAAATGGGCTCCTGGAAACAAGAGAGGGCAGCCTGTTGGGCCATGCACGGGCCCAGCTCTTGGGGTCTTTTCTGGTAGATGTTGATGGGAGAGAGCCCTCCCCACAATCTTCCTACCAGCTTATAATTAAAAGCAGTCACGGTCATTAAAAAAAAATTAACAAAAGTTACAAAATAGTACATTCAATCTATTTTTAAGTTTCAGGTGACCCAGGTCTCCATATTTTAGGTGTTCTGACCTCCTATCCCATCTGACCACCCCCCCAACACACACAGACACAACAGCATTCTAATGCAGGCTCTGTCTCATTCATGGTCAGCATCAGGCTCAGGAATGCTCCTAAATCCATGGCTGGACACAGGGCTGTTCACAGATTAGGGCTTGAATGTTGTCCTGAACAGCGCAGGCCATGGGTACCACGAGACTTACACCCTCTGTTTAGGGTGGGAGTGTGTCCTTCAAATATTGTTGCCAACTTCTAGTTCTGAACACCTCTATTTGCATCAGTGAAGTCCATAGCTTCTGGACCTTTTGGCTAGGATCACGTGTATCAACAAGTTCATTCTCATATTCATGATGTTAATTTGTTAGGGACTAATTTTTCTAATAATACGCTTTTCAGACATTCACCCTACATGTTCCTAAAGCCTCAGATATTGCTCAAGATTTGGGTATCCGAGCTTTGGGTTGAGGATCAATCCAATATTCCTGGAGTGTGAATTCCCAAAAATGAAACTGATTTCCATAGAATTGAACCTTGAACTAACCAACAACTGCACGATATCCTGCAGTTTATACCAAACTGTTTTAAAGTGAATTATAGGGGCACCTGGGTGGCTCAGTGGGTTAAGCCCCTGTCTTTGCTCAGATCATAGTCTCAGGGTCCTGGGATTGAGCCCCATATCAGGCTCTCTGCTCAGCGGGGAGCCTGCTTCCCCCTCTCTCTGCCTACCTTTCTGCCTACTTGTGATCTCTCTCTCTCTCTGTCAAATGAATAAATAAAAAATCTTAAAAAATAAAGTGAATTATAGCTACCCCACCAATGGTTACTATGGCTCCCATCAGTTGATGAGTGTGGGTTGAATACTGTTTCTACTGTGTGGCTAGCTCTGTGACAAGCGCTGTGGGACTTTTAAAAATGGTAAAAATTACTTTAAGAACTGTGCGAATTTGTTGATAGGATATTTACATCTGGAATATTTAAAGAAGAGTGAGAGAGAGAGAGAGAGAGAGAGAGAGAGTATACAAACCAAAGTTCAGAGATGGAGCCATTCCTGGAGACCGAGATAGTCAAAGACACAAGTCTGGACTATGTGCTGAGTGGTGGGCAGAAACAGAGGGCTAGAGAGGGATGGTACTCTAAATCTGACATGTGAATCAGGTACAAGAAGGTCATTCTGCTCAGTTCTCCTGTTGCAAGGTGTGGCCTAACATAGGACCAATTCTAGAGACCACTTTCGATTTTCCTGTGGGCAGGTTTGTACCACGTCCTCTCCAGGCCGGTTCTCTTGCTTTTTATGAGGAACAGCTGCCTTTCTGAGCCCAGCCTCTCCTAAAAGTAGCTCCTGACAGGCTGTTCCTAGGCTATTAGGTTCTGTGGGGTCCTCTGAGGCAGCCAGTGGCCCCTCTTTTAAGAGAAGTTAATTCTCAGGGTGCCTGGATGGCTCAATGGGTTAAGCCTCTGCCTTTGGCTCAGGTCATAACCTTAGGGTCCTGAGATCAAGCCCTGCATTGGGCTCTCTGCTCAACAGGGAGCCTGCTTCCCTCTCTCTCTGCCAAATAAATAAATAAAATCTTTTTAAAAAAGAAGAAGAAGAAGAAGCTAATTCTCACCATAGTATAAAGGTTGACTTACTCATTTTGTAAGCATTATTGAAATATTTAGGGAAGTTTTATTTGACAGTTGATGTATTTTAAAGGAAAATTAAATCTATTTAGATTAGAAAGATACACCATAATGGTCAAGAGAATTTAATTAACTATGTTCTGAAGTTTTCTTGTAAATAATCAAGTGACTTTAAATAGATTTGTAAGTAAAGTAATAAGATTCGTTAAGTTTAACTTGAAAGCTCAAGAAAATCTGGGTTTTAGAATATTTTAACTTAAAAAAAGGACTATTAATTTTCCACACTGAAGCTGCCTTCTCTGTGCTCAGAGTCTCCTCTGGGACAACCAAAACGTTCCAATAACAAAGGTAGATGAGGGAAACCAGGTGACGTCCTTCCCCAGGGAATGTGATTTTTCTTACTCTGCTTTTCTGAGTCCTGTTCTCTCAATGGATCTGGTTTAGCCTTTTGTAGGAGGAAAGAACAATTGTGGTTAGAGATGACAGGTTTTACATGCTCAGCTCTCTTTTTCTGTTGGAGATTAATGCCTTCCACCTTCTCTCCCTAATAAATGTTCTACCATCTTGATCCTTTCTCCCTGAGATATTTCGCCTGCTTTTGGGTTCCAAACCTCTGTGCCCTTGCTTCCGAATGTGGGCTTCTAATGGTCTACTAGAGGTCCTCTGCTGTTATCTCAAGTTCCACACCCTTCTGTGACCTCCTTTTCCTCCTACCCCTTTCTTCTTGTCACCAGAGGCAGGACCTCAGATGCCTTCTTTGTCTTTGTCATGGTTCCTACTTTAATTAATAAGTGAATTCTTTCTTGGAGATTTTCTTACCACCACCACTACCACCAAAGATCAGCTTCTTCATTTCCAGACAGTAAGAACATTTTTGTTGAGGGTATAGATTTTAAAAATTGAGAGACAATTCACACAACCATGAGATTTACTTTTTTAATGTATGCGATTCTGTGTATGGTTTTTAATACATCCTCAGATATGTACAACCATAACCATCTAATCCAGAACATTGCCATCATCCCCAAAAGGAATTCTCAATAATAATTTTGAATTAGTCTTCTCTTGGCCAGTGATCTTTGCACTTAACTAAGTGTACCTAGAATTGGTTTGAGGAGTAAGCCCCACTTGGTTCAAATCCTGAATGTGCCATATGTCCTTATCAGAGGTGACCTGGGTGCAGTGACTCTCTAACATTTTATGGCCTTAATTTTTCCAGTACCTAGTTTTATTATCAGTAAAATAGGTCAGTTGGTACATTGCATGAGTAAATGAGCAAAACAGATAAACAGATGCGAGCAATCAGTAAACACGGTTGCTGTTTTATAAACTTCAGATCCAACTAGATAACCATTATGCATATTTTTAAATTAAAGTTTTAATTTTTAGATAATTATAGGTTCACATGCAGCTGCAAGAAATAATTCAGAGAGATGACTCAGTTTTCCCCAGTGGTATTCTAAAAAACCAAATCACAACCGGAATATTGACACCCATGCAGTCAAGACACAGAACATTTCAGTCCCCACGGGGGTTGCCCAGGTTGTCTTTCCATAGCCCTCACTCAATACTTAACCCCCGCAAACCACAACCCTGGTTTCTGTTTGCTTGTGTCCATAGTGTTAAATCGATGCGATCACGAGGTCGTTGCCTTTTGGGATTGACATTTTTTGCACAACAGAATTCCCCCGGGATTCCCCCAGGTGGTGCTCAAGGTGGGAGACCGGAAAGCTGGATCTGACTACGCATTTCGGGCAGCCTAGTGCAGTCCCTGTATGGGGTGGGCACGGGGAGGCCGAGGCTGATGTTGGCACAAGTAAAGGCTGTGGTGTGTTTGCACTGTTGTGTGGTAAAGCCCTGCTGAACTTTTCTGCTCAAATGTGATTGTTCCCTGAAGGCCATGCTCTGGGGACAGATGTGGCTTGGAACCAGAAGCTGAATTCCTGTGTGGGTAAGCAGAGCCCCATGCACAGAGACTCTGAGAAATACCACTTTCCTAAGGTAGCCTATGCAGTAGGAGGGAGGAGGGCCACACTTCCAAGGTGACCCGCACTCAGACACTGAGCTCACAGAGGCTCTGAGCCAGCAGAAGGGAGGTGCCCTGCCGTTTCTCACGCACACCACTCTGAGTGTGCTTCCCCGGTGGGGACCCTGAAAGGCAGTCTCCCCCGGTGCCAGGCAGTGGGCAAAGTGCATTCCACGCTGTCTGTCATTTGGTCTTTGCCACAGTCTCAGGAAAAGTAGCTGCTGTTTTCATCCTCGTTTCTCAGAGGAAGACACGAGGCTGACGGATGCTTAGGGAACTTGGCCATGACTTCTTCGACATGAGGTGTAGAGCTGCACTGTTTAGGGCCCCTGTGATCTGTTTACATCCCAGATACTCCCGGAAAGAGGAAGAAGCTACTGTGGAAGCTGAGGGTGCTTCGCTGGTCCAGGCATGCACTGTGTGTGACGCTGGGCCAAGTCACCCAACTGGGCCACGGGGGCCACAGGGGCGGGAGTCTCAGACGTGGCTGGATGCAAGGCTGAGGAGGACGAGGCGGATGCAGAAGGGGAGGCTCGTCTGGTTGTCCTTCCGGTCAGACTTTCCTCCCGAAGAAGGGCTGGGGGGTCTAAAGACGTAGGCAGGGGCCCTCCCGTGGCCTTGGGCATCCCTTTGCTCATGACCTGGGGCATGGCAAGGATCGGGCTCCTGAGGCCCCCCATGCTCGGGCTGGCCTCTGTGAACGGCCTGACCTCACAGACGCCATCCTTCCAGGAGCACAAAAAAGTGGCCAGAACAAGAGCACGGTGACTGGCTGGGACCCACTTCCAATAACATGGCCTGGGTGAAACCCTCCCATCACAGCTGGTGTGTGAAGTGCAACGATACAAGCTCTGTACCTCGCAGGATTTCTGGGACTTGTAGGTTGCCTGGACCCGGGTTCTGCCTGTGTTGCTGGAGGATACAGGAGGAGGGCGGCCACCCCTGAGTGAGGGAGGGAGGCCCCTCCCCTGAGTCCCACCACGTCTCCAGGACAGCACACATCAGCATGGTCCTGGCCAGGTGAGCCCTGGGTATGGCTGCAGGGGAACCCAGAGGCCTCGGGGTAGGTCAGCAGGTGATCCCTGGCAAGGGCTCTCTGTTCAAATCTCTCCGGCGGCGGCGGTGGCTCCCTGGCTTTGTGCAGAGGAGCTAGGGAGTTAGCTAGTTAAAGAAAAAAGGCACCAGCATTCTCCAACACACCTGATTCTGGGGTCATTGAAATGTGGGTGTGTGTATGTGTGGGGGAGGTGTTGCCAGGAAGGGGTGGGCTCAGTCGGTTCGACATCTGCCTGCTGTGGGTTCCTTGCTCCGAGGGGAGTCTGCTTCCCTCTACCTCTGCCTCTCCCCACTGCTTGTTCTCTGTCTCTCTCAAATAAATAAAATCTTTTTAAAAAGGGGGGGGGGGAGTGTGTATGTAACAGAAACATCACTGACATTGATCTGTTCATCTGTTCGTCAAACATCTATCATGTGCTTCCCAGGCTCAGAAACGATCCTGAACACACATCAAGCCTCACAAAGCTGGTCATGGTGTGGGAGAGACAGACAAAGCACACACAGCCTATATAGCGTGACAGGTGCCCATGTGCCAGGGACCCCAGAACGAGGCTGAGGACGTGCGACATTCCACCAGGAAGTCATCCTGCAAGGCCGAGGGCCCATCTGAAGGAACGTGGTCACTTTTCTAAAAGTTTGCTGCCCACCGTTGCCTACAAGGCTCCTATCTGGCCAGAACTGAAGGGAAAACAAGCATCGTGGATTTCTCAGCTTGACAGGCCCCTAGCTCACGTGCACAAACCTGCGAGCTTGAGGCCACAGCTCAGCATAGGGGAGTGAGGGAGAGATGACACCCATGGCGCTAACGACCCAGGGGATTGGCAGAGCTGACGGCCTCAGCCACCCATCGCCCCTGGTGGACACATGGATGACAGCCTTCTGTGGCCGGGGAATGGCCGCAGCCTTAGGTAAAGTCCAAATAAGGAAGTCCCAGGTTTGGGGGGGGGGTGGCGCGCAGTGCACAGACAAGCAGGCCAAAGGCACACTGTGTGGGGCCCAGGGCTGAGGGTGCCAGGACCAAAGGAGGGAAGGCCCAGGAGAATCTGCGTGGAGATTCGAGTGCCCCCTCAGGCAGCCCACACGGCACTGTTTGCCATCACCGAAGGGCTGGAGCTTTTTGTCTATGTGGCCTTGACTGGGCCCGTCTGCCCGGGTTTCCCCGAGAACCACATGCCTCTTGCCCCCTGCAATCCATAGGCTGCCGCTTGGAGGAATTTGCATCAAACACACCAGGCCCCTCCCTGCCCTTCGGTAAACAAGGAAACTTCTCCTAGGTCCCACAGAGGCCATCCCTCCTCAAACTCCCAGCGCCTGCAGATCCCCCCACCAGGTGGGGTTCTGCAGTGGCAGATCCCCCCACCAGGTGGGGTTCTGCAGTGGACCAAGGTCCCCAGTGCGAGCCTGGGGTGCTGAACTGCGGGTCTCCCAGGGACATGGCCAGGCCCATCCAGAATCCCAGGGTGGTGTGGCTTATTTTTTATTGACCGGCTGCTGGGTTGGGCACATGCAGCTGGAAACGTGGTGTTCTGTGTCAGCCGCATGTTTCCCCAGCCCCGTTCATCCTGGGGCTCCATGGGGCTGTTCCCCAGCCAGGGAAGGGAGGCTGTCCAGGGGCAAAGTCCTCCACTCCACCCAGCTATAGCCCACACCAGGGCGGTTTTCTTTTTGGATGCTTGCCCAGAAGTGAATCTTTTTATTTTGCTTCACTGTTTTCTTTTCCAGGTTGCCCAAGGCTTGTTGTACTTTTATCTTCCAGCCCCTGCTCTGTCTGAAACCTGCTATGACTTCTGTGTCTCTTCCTTCCCTACTTGCCCTGCTGAGTGGCTGGCAGCCATTGCTGGTCCCCCCCACACACCCCGTAGCTAGACTCCTTGCTGAGGGAACCCCACCTTGTTCGTGTATCAGGCAAGGCTTCCGATGGGGTGAAGCTTGAGGAGTCAGTCTAAGGCTAAGTCCATGGCAGCTCCTGATTCACCGATGGATGTGCCATGCACTTCTGGCCAATGAGGCATGGAAGTGTGCCAGAGGACCTCTGGGAAAGCTGTCGTGGTTCTTAAATAGGACGCAGAGAAGCCTTCTTCTCTTCCCACTGGGGATGTGAGTGTTCAGACGCGATGCCTGGACTTGGAGCGGCCACCTCATGACCGCCTCTGGGGACCAGCCTGAGAACTAAACCCACAAAATCGGGGATGACAGAGCAGAAGGGTGGAGAGAACCCACGTTCATGTTTATATTGTTGATCTGTTTGAATTAACCAATCTCAATTCTTGTTACGAAATAATAAATCCCTGTTCTTTTTAAAGGCAGGAGTCAGGGGCGCCTGGGTGGCTCAGTGGGTTAAAGCCTCTGCCTTCGGCTCGGGTCATGATCCCAGCGTCCTGGGATCAAGCCCCACATCGGGCTCTCTGCTCAGCAGGGAGCCTGCTTCCTCCTCTCTCTCTGCCTGCCTCTCTGCTTACTTGTGGTCTCTGTCTGTCAAATAAATAAATAAAATCTTAAAAAAAAAATAAAGGCAGGAGTCAGCAAACTATGGCCCATGGGCCAAATTACCTGCGGCCTGTTTCTATGAGTGAAATCTTCTTGGGCAACAGGCACACTTCTTCGTTCACTTACCGACCACAGCCGCCTTTGCTGCAATGGCGGAGTTGCATAGCTGTGACAGAGACAAAGCCTAAAATACTTTCTTTCTAGCCCTTTACAAAAATGTCTGCCAACCCTAATTTAAGCCACATACAGGTGGGTCATCCATCACCTAAAGCCAGAAAGCTGATAAACTTGCACGTTGGCACGTGGTATAAATTATTTGCGTTTGTTCCCAGTTTCATTACTTGCTTCAGAAATTCCAAGCTGCAGTGAATTGTGTGGGAAAGTCAACGAATAAGTATTAAGGACTGAACAAACCACTGCAAGACCTAGTAACGTAAAAATAACAATTTATTATTATCTCTCCTGGCTCCGCGGGTTGACTGGGCTCAGTGAGTTGTTCTCATGTGGATCCCTTACATGGTTTTGGTCAGATGTCAGCTGGGGCTACAGTCATGGAGGGGTCGGCTACAGGTGGACATTCAAGATGGCGCATTCATGTGGCTGACAGTTCATGAGGGTTGTTGGCTGTGGCCCCTCCGTGGAGGGCTCTGTGGGCCCTCCCACGGAGGGCCAGCATGGAGGCTGGGTTCAGGCAGGGAATCCCAAGAGGGAATGGAAGCTGCCATGCCCAGAAGAGGCCCAGCACCATTTCTGCCGCGTTCCATTGGTCAAGATGACCCAGGGCCTTCCTAGTAGAAGCAGGCAGAGAGAAATAATCTTCATCCCTTCATGAGGGAGTGGCGAGTTCCCAGTGCAGTTTGTGGGATGGAGATACCATTGTGACTGTCTCTGAAAAATCCCAGCTGCCCTCCGGGCACAATAGTTCACATCCTTGCCACATGCAAAAATATCCAAACCCTTTTGCAATGCTCCCAAAACTCTGGAGGATCTGATGGGAAAGTCCAGATCTTGTCATCTAAATACAATGCAAGCACAAATGGCTCCCTCCTTGGGTAGGGTTCCTCAAATTGTTTCCTGTCAACAGGAATACTGTGAGTTAAAGACCGGCTATGGGGGGGGCCCTACACACACACACACACACACACACACACACACACACACCAATAAACAATGAGGTGTACAAGATACCCTTAGCCCTTAGAAGACACTCTTGCTCAAAAAGAGTAGGGGGAATGGGAGGCATATAGCAGTCACTGGTCTGTAGTAATTCAGAAATCTAGCTATATATATGCCTCCTGTCCTTTTTTTTTTTTTTAAAGATTTTATTTATTTATTTGACAGAGAGAGAGATCACAAGCAGACAGAGAGGCAGGCAGAGAGAGAGGAGGAAGCAGGCTCCCCGCCGAGCGGAGAGCCCAACGCAGGGCTAAATCCCAGGACCTGAGATCATGACCTGAGCCAAAGGCAGTATTCCTCTTATTCTATCTTGGGTCATGTCCTACCTTCAGTGAGTTACTTCCCATGATTCTGTCCTCTGAATCACCCTTTCTTTGCTACAAGAAGTGGCTCATGTTTGCCACTGAAGAGCTTCCTTAGCCTGCTTCCTGTCCATATAAGTTTGAGGCTCTAGAGGCTTCTTTTCATTTTTTCAATCATCTCTACCCCTTCTGGTCCAGTGTGATGGTGCCGTCATTAGTTTAAACTCACAAACACATTGTGGGTTTCCTAGGAATTGTGTGGCGTTTACAAAACCCACATTCAGAAATATTTTTGAGGACAAGACCCTGTCTGGTTTGGGCTTAAAGTTAGGATTCTGTGTGGCACTGTTAAAATTCTCAGAAATCTTTTGACTAGCTGAGAGGTCTAGGAGGCACACCCTTAAGTATTTCTGAAGTCTTAAAATAGAGCCACATCCTTGAAAGAATCTTCAGTTGTCCTACTTTGTGAATAACTTACTCTCTGGGGAGGATGGAAATGTCAAGCTGTTTAATTTTGAACCTAGAAAGACACAACCTAGAAAGTCCTGGATTCTCTTCATGTACTCTGAATTATATCTGAAACCTAACAATTTCCCCCTTTTGTTCATTTCTATCTGCCCCTTATCAATCATGGCTGAGAAGAGTCAGCTGACACTTTCATCAGCCTGCCTGAAATCTCCTTAGCCAGTTTCACTATCCATTAGTTATATATTTCCTTTTCCACATTACTGCAGGTGACAGCCTTGCTAACTTTCTACCGCCACACCTCTCGGGTCTTTTCTCCAGTTTCCAGTAACGATTTTCTCACTGCCAATAATTTTCTCACTGTTCTTATGGGCCCCAATAACCTTCTTTCTGAAACTCCAGAGGCCATGGCCCGTTCCAAAGCCAATGTCATCTGGTTCAAGTTTTTAATGTCAACATCCCCCTCCTGGTACCCATTTCTGTTCTGATTATCTACTTCTGTGGAGCAAACCATCCCCAAACTTAGTGTCTTAAAGCGGCATTGTTTTACGTTTTTTCATTCTGACTAGTCACAGATGAGTAGTACTCCCTGGAGGTTTTCTCATGTGACTAGAGTTCATATTCTGATGTGACCGAGGCAGCATGTGTAAGAGAGGTGAGAGCAGAAAGTCAGGGTTGAATCTTGAAAGACTAATATTAATATGCCTGATGAAGGAATTGAAACTTTGCAAGATTGTCAGTGGAGAGTCCTGGAAGGATTTTGAGCTAAAGAGTGAAGTTCTCGTATCTTTCGTAAGACAATAACCTGAGAAGCAGTGTGGGCCCACGACAAGGGGTAGGCAAGGTAGAAGCTTGTTCGAAGGCCTAATGATGGCGGAGGTTGGGGCAAAGGTGGGGAGTGGAGTGGAGAGGAAAACTTGATGTGTCAGGAAAAACAGTCATGTTGAGTCTCGTCAATTTTTTCCCATCACCTCTGCTCATCTTCTTTCAGAAGGTATCTGAACATACCCTGAACAGTAGTACTCTGGACAGTTGGTGGTTTAAGAATATTTAGAATTATGTGTTGTTGTTGTTTTTCTTTTAGGAATTATGTTTTAATAGCCCTAATAGAGTCTTATTTTACTCCTAAGTCTTTCAGAGGATATTCTCTAGCTCAAAGACCATGATGCCTTCATGTCCTTGTCATATTATGAATTTTGTTCATACCCTCTGCCATTGAATTATCGGCTAGATTCCAACTTTCAACTCCTTCCTCCTCAAAACACTCTCATCCTTTCAGTATCACTTTGCTTCTATCTCTCAGTCTGCGTCTTTCTGTCTCTGTCAAAGGTATTTCTCTCCTCTACTTGGCGGTGACATGTTGGAGCTACCAGAAGTTCCATCCTAGGCTCTCCTCACTTCTGATTCCATACTCTTTTCTTGGAATCTTGATATTAAATTCAGTGGTTTCCAGCACTTCCTTGCTCTCACGAGTTGTTAGGATGATTGTTAGGATGGGGTTTGACTAGAGGTGACAGTAACTCAAAACACTATTAAAGTGTATTTCTTTTCAGGGAACTAGGCTCCTTCTGTCTCATTGCTCTGCCATCTTCACTCAACATTGGACTTTTACCTCATGCTCCAAGATGGCATCTTGGGTTTAAGCTACCACAACCACATTTCTGCCAGCAGCGAGAAATACAGCAGGAGGAAAGACACACCCTATCCTGTTAGGATACTTCATGAAAGTCATAGACACTTCCTATATTTCACTGGCTAAAATTTAGCCAGGCGACTACCCCAGCTCCAGCTAAAAATGAGATGTTCTAATGCTAAAGAAGAAGGAGTAAGTAGATGGCAGTCTTTGCTATCATCTCCCAAATGCATCCCTCCAGATCAGGCTTCTCTGTAGCTCCTGCCGCTTTTGTATGCAAGGACACCTCAAACCAAGTATCCAAGACTGAGCACATAGCCTCTCCCAAGCCTTTTCCATTTCCTGTGTTTCCTTTCTAAAGAAAGGGCACCACACTCTACCTAGCTGGGCAAGCCAGAGACCTAGAATGCCTCCTTGATTCTTAAGGTAGATAGAATTGTTTGTTCATGATTCATCCTTGCATGGCTTCTCTCGGCTCTCCAGCCAGCAACTAGGTTAACCTTTGAAAATGGCCAATCTCATTTATAACAGGGCTGGGTTTCACCACTCTCTCAATCTGAGTGATTCTGTTATTCTCACCCCGGGAGAGATAACGAGGGGGCTTTCCCAACCACAGCATCGCTGTACCCCATTTGACGAGAGCTAGGTTACTGTTTGACTGTTCTCTCTCAGGGCAGGGGACTGATGTGTGTCATGAGCTGTTGAGCCGGTGGGGAGAGTTTGTGTGAGTCGAAAGGTGATAATCACTCCTGTGGAGCTAATGATGGGTGAAGTGCAGGCAGCGGGGGGAAAAAAAGCTCCTCGTCCCCAGCCACCTTCAGACCTTGCTCTCTCTCCAACAAGTAGACAGTCGGCAGGTGTTGCTAGGTTCCCACCTGGCTCTCTGATGCTTGCCAGGGCAGATGTGGGGCGGGGTCTCCATGCTGACACTTCCCTCTGTGCGGTTTCTGCTGGCCACGAAGGCCTTCTGGCCCCAGCCCTCCTGCTTCTCATCACTCCCCTCCTCCCCCCGAGAGTCCAGTTTATTATCTACTCATTTAAGTAAACTGTATCGCCCCCCCCCCAATCTCTTCTGGACATTGCCTTTGGATTCACTAAAAGCTCTGCTCTTATAAATCAAAGCTTTGGCTTTTACAACTATTATCTCTGAAGTGAAAGTCAGTGGCTGAACCTTGACACTGTCTTTGTCTTTGCTATCCAGAAGAGCACAGTCTTAATTCTCCCCAGGAATAGAGGTGCTGATTTAGAAATGCAAAAGAAGAAAAGCACAGCAACACATGAATATATTTGAAAATGTATCAAGGCAGGATGATGCCCCTGTTCTCCCACTTAAAACCCTTCAGCAACTTCCTATCGATCTGAAGATAAAGAATACACTCTTAAATATGGTCCCCAAGAGCCTAAATGGCCTGGCTTCTGCCTTCATCTCCAGCTAACTGTATACCCAGAAGTCTGAATGGCAGTCACTCCAGCTGCTTTCTCTACCTTCAAGGAGCTCCTTCTCCAATCAGGCCTTCCTTCTACCCACCCTTGACTCCCACTCCTCCTTCCTCTGGGAGGCACCTCTAGACCCACCCAGCCTCTGTGGTTCTTCTGTATAAACTCCTTTTATCTGAGGGGTTCTTTCAGTTGCTGGGTTATTTGGTTACTCTCTCTCCCCCCGAGTCTGTAAGTTGCTAGTGATCTGATCTGTCCTTGTTGTACTCGCCACTGCCCTTCAGAGAATGAATGAATGAATGAATGAATGAGATAAATGGATGAATTCAGGATGGGTTCAGGAATGGTAGATATTCATTAAAGATGATCTTGCAGGGTGCCTGGGTGGGGTGTGGTCAGCTGGTTTCAACTCAAGTCATGATCTCAGGGTTCTGGGATCAAGCCCCACATGAGGTTCTGTGCTCAGCATGGAGTCTGCTTGAGATTCTCTCTCTCCCTCTGCCCTTCCCTCTCATGCACTCTCTTTCTCCTCTCGGAAATAAATGAATAAATCTTTTTAAAAATGATCTTGCAACTCTGGGTCCTAACCCAATTTGGTCCATCAGAGTGAGCAATGAGCAGACTGGGTCTTATGAATGGCCAAAATATATAGAGGCCATTTTGGAATAATTTGAGGTGGGACAATCAAGTCCTCCTAAATCACCTGCTCCCACCCTTTGGAAATTGTCACATGCAGTGTTATTCCTTTGAGCTCAAGGATCTTCTATCTTTTATCTTCCTAGTCTTTTAGGAAATTCACGTAATCCTAAAAGAATTTAGTCTTCATGAACTATACGTTAGGCAGCTGGATTCACAGCTGAGCCCCAGAGAGTGCATGAGAGGGAAGGGCAGAGGGAGAGAGAGAATCTCAGGGGGAGTGCGGGGCAGCAGGGAGTCAAAGAAGTGGAGAGGTGGGGAGGGATGGAGAGATTACGAACCAGACCTTGGAAGAGAAGTCAACCCATCAAAGCTGTCATCAGCCTCACAGACCTGCCACGCTCTGACACTTTTACTTTCATGCTTTGTGATCCAGCAAAAAGTCATTTTGCTGTTTTGATTCTCTTGCTCCCCAGGAATAAAGATACAAAAGCAAATAGAGGGAAGTTCTTTAGGAGCCAGTGGAAGCACATGGACATAGAGACCAAGTGTTTAGCATTTGAATATGTCCACTTAGAAAGCTTCGCTCATTTGCCTGTTTATTCATTAAAGAAACACGGTTGTCGATCCTGGAGCTGGCACGGTACTAGGCATTGGAAACAGAAAATGAACAAAGCATATAGTGTTCTTCCCCCTGTAGAATAGGGGGGACTTTCCACAAGAGCTTTTAAAGCAAAAGACATATGTTCTTCTGGGTCTTCCGATTCTCATGGCTTATAACTGCCTGGAAGTGTTGGGACTTGGAGATTTAGGGAAAGTTGGGGGATATATTACATTCCTGGGAGGCCCAGGGAGCTTTAAAAGGGGAAATGACACAGCTTTCTCCTTTTCTATCTTTCTTCATTTTGGTGACAGGATGGGGACGATGAAGAGAGAGAGGGACGAGGGTTGGATGCTGAACTCCAAGAAATGTCATCATTGTGGTTTGAGTGACTCTCATGGCAGAACGCCAGCCTGTGGCTTTGAAGTTTTGCTGCAAACAGAGAAAAGATGCCTGATCTGCAAAGGAGGGTTTAACTGGCTGGTGACAAGCATCAGTTAAGTTTGTGACATCTTATTTCATTTCTTTCCTTTTGTTCCTGAAAGGCAATTTCTATCCTTCTTCAGTTATGTAAGAGCTGGAATCTTCGTGTTCTAGCATCGTACCCTTCATGAAATCCCTTCCATCCGTTTTCTAAAATGTAGTACGCATCCTTTCCCCCAGGCCACCACAGAGGGCACAAAGTAAAGCCATTCTGTGATGGTGATAACAGCATGTCATCTCTTCCTAAGGCTTTGCGTTGCTTTGAAAGATCAATATGCCTCCACTGGCAATTTCTGGTAATGTGGTTAGTTTAACAAAACACAATTTGAAAAAGAAAAATGTGAGAAAAACTGCGAGACGAGATCTGGGCCAACAAAACAAGAGATGTCTACCTTAGAGGTCAAAAATGAGTGGTTCCGTCTCATTCCTGCCCTCACCAGTGTAACTATGAGGATGATGGCAATGAAGGGGGACAAAGAGGCTTTGGTGTTTGGGAGAGGTGTCTGGGCTGAGGGAGTGAGAGTGCTTAACTGGGGGAAATGACTGTCCTCTTGCCCAGTGGTACAGGGCTCTGTGTCGGACCCCCCTGCTTGGCAAGAAGGACAAGCTTTCAAGAGAGCTGTTCACAGAGGCTGCACCAACCCACTGCCCGGAGTTTCTAGGCACTGCCCATATCTGCCTTTACTCTGAAACTACTTCGATAGGTCACCGACAACCTCCATTTTGCCCAACCTAATGTACTTGATGGCCTTTATGTCGCTCTATTGGACACACTCGACGACCTCTTCCTTCTTGAAGCACTATTCCCTTGGCATCGAGGGCACCCCGCTGTCCACGTTCTTCTTCCACTGCACGGACCCTTCTGTGGTTCCCTTCTGCTGGCTTCTCTCCTCCTTTTGTTCCCTCAGTATTGGACTCTGTCAAGGCTTGGTCTGGGCCCTCTTTCAGTCTTTCCCTGTAGGGGCCTACTTAGCCAGAGCGACTCCATCTCGGTTAAACAGCCATTGTGTTGCTTATTCAGTAAAACTTAAACTGACCCTGCCCGCCCCCCAGGGGAACTTACTTAAAAGCAAGTCTGGGAAACCAGTAAAATATGATCAACCAGTCCCTGAGGACAGAGCCCAAATACAAGGACGGGTCAGTCAGGTGGAGATAACAGAGTCCAGAATGCAAGGACGAGTCAGGCCAGGTCGAGACATCCAATCAGTAAAGCACACATACACCTCTCCCTAACCACCAAAGAATGTAAACCCCGCCTTCTGGCGCCAAACTAGGGTGCCAATTCTGACCAGAGTGATAGGCTAGTTCAAACAGCTACTATAGGGTAAATTGTAATTCAACTGGCCACCTGTGTGTGACCTAACATGACTATACAACTTGCTCTGTGTGTTACAATCTTATTGGCCAGGCTCAACCACATGGCCTTTGCTCTATAAAAGCTAGTCTGTGAGGCTGGGGGTGAGGGCTCTCTCTGTAGGAGACAGCCCCGGCCGGTCGGTTTGATTCTCGGTGCTGGTACGAAATAAAGCTTGACTTGACCTTCACTTTGTTTCAGTCTCACTCCTTTGATCATGGACACCATCGCCCCATGCTTGCTTTCTGAGTGATTCTCTTTACCAATCTCAAACACTTTGATTGTTCCTCAGCATCTCAAACTTAATGGATAAAACAGGCCTACAGAACCCTTGATGCACCCCCCTCAGTCTACATCTGGCTCTTTCCCACTCCTCAGGGTGAAGCATCTGCCATCATCCACCTGACTACTAATGTCCCCAAGTTTCTGGGGACCATCCTTCACCCCTTGCATTTCCATTCTTCTCTATCCAACCCCAAAGCAAGTCCTGCTGGCTGTCCTTCAGACAGATCTGCTATGAGCCTATCTCCCTGTGGTCTCCAACACAACCAGCTGGGTCAAAGCTACTGTCATGTCTCCTGTGGTTAATTGAGCGGCCTCCTGATTGGTCTCACTACTTCCCCTCTTGCCTCTTTCAACCACTTTTCCACAGAGTATTCTTTGAAAGGCAAATTATGTCACTTCACAACTTAAAATCCTTCAGTGATTGTCTATTGAAAATAAGGTCAGTATCATCTCCAAATCCCCCAGGTGCTTCCTCTTGCATCTCCTCTTAAATTTATGATCTTATCCCTGCCTGCCTCTTGCTCACTCACTCCATTCCAGGCACACAGGCCATCCCTAAACTCTTAGAATACACAAAGCTCTTTCCTGCCCCAGGGCCTTTGCACTCACTCTTCCCTCTGCCTGGACCACTTTCCTCTATTGCCCGTTTGTTGCTATCTTTGAGTTGTGACTCAGCCAAAATGTCACGTCCTCAGAAAGACCTTTGCTGATCACATTATCCTCTGCCCCAGCACTCAGTTGTTTCCTTCATGTACAAATCACTATTTGCAATTATTTGTTCATTTAATTGTTTACTTCACCTCACATTAGACCATAAGCATCACAAGGACAGGGATAATAACATCTGTCACTTATCCTTAATGGCTAGCAGAACACCTGGTGGATCATATGGGCTCAAGGAATGGTTTTTGCATGAATGCATAAAAATAGCATTAATGGTAGCTAATAGTATGTCACTTGGGGCTCTAGTTTTGACTACTGAACTATAGATACTTGTGTTGGTGGACCTTTTTTGGAAAATATTTAAATAGTCTGGAATTGGGATCATGCACTGTCTTAAGATATACTCAGAGAATTCCATGCCGGATTAATTTTCAAGTAGAACAAAGCTACAGTTCTGTAGAAGACATTAGAGCAGGAACATTTCTATGGGAAGATTCATACTCCAATAATAAAAGTTTCTAGTAAGTAGCATATCTGTGGAATAGCTTTGAAATTAATATGGAAACTGAATTAGAATCTCTACAGGCAACAAAAGGAAAAGGGTAAAGATAAAACCAAGATGGTCTTTGGGGGAATAAAACTACAACTTGCTGTCAGCAATAACTTTCAGTTGCTGATGGCCATCCTCCCAACAAAACCCAAAAAGTTATTTCAAAGAATCCTTGGAGTTATCAAATAGGGGACAAGACTGTTTGAAGATGGAATTTGGTTCATAGTTATCTTCTAACAATTTCTTAGAATAAGCATAAGTTGAAAAATGAGCTTTCCTAGTAGCTGCAAAAATTTCAACAAAAATATGTTCATCATCAACAGTGATATGATTAGACCATTTGTTTCTTACGACTGAGATCTGAAAAGAAAGAACAATTATTGATAATTAAGTGTTCTTCCTTTTATGCAGTTTTGGCTTATTTCTAAACACTTCAGTGTTCATTGAGGTTGCCTAATAATTTAATGAATAATAAAACAACAATTATATGTGCTTTTATTGCTACTTGTAATATGTTTATAATTTCTCTGTGTGTAAGATGTAAAATACTTGTTTGCACTGATTTTATTATTTAATAAGTTTTGCAGTCATGAAAATATCAGTGTTAATGCTGGGGCACCAGAGTGGCTCAGTTGGTTAAGCATCTACCTTTGGCTCAGGTCATGACCTCGGGGTCCAGGAATTGAGCCCTGTGTAGGGCTCCCTTCTCAGTGGGGAATTGGCTTCTCCCCCTCACTCTGCCCCTCCCCCTGCTCATGCCCTCGTGCTCTCTCTCCCTCTCTATCTCAAATAAATAAAATCTTTTAAAATATTATCAGTGTTGGGGCGACTGGGTGGCTCAGTGGTTTAGGCCTCTGCCTTCGGCTCAGGTCATGATCTCAGGTTCCTGGGATCGAGCCCCACATTGGGCTATCTGCTCAGCGGGGAGCCTGCTTCCCCCGCTCTCTCTCTGCCTGCCTCTCTGCCTACTTGTGATCTCTCTCTGTCTATCAAATAAATAAATAAAAATCTTTAAAAAAAATTAAAAAAATAAAATAAAATATTATCAGTGTTAATGTTAATACTTCATTATAAATCTAAAGTGTTACTGACAACACACCCACATTGTTGTTTTGTTTCAGTTCTGTGATCACTATTCTTGCCTGGCCCCAGCAGCCCACAGCAGTGAGAGGTGGAGACTGGCCAGCCACTGGGTACCCTGTTTATGACATGACACTTGATCCTAATTGGAGTCTGACCTTGATCGGCCTTGTGGATGAAGGTGTCATAGCTCACCTGCTCTGATCTTGACTGGGTTGGAATGTCTGATCCAAACTGAGGTCGTGTGACTTTTCAACCAGAGGAAGAGCCTAGACCTTCATGCAACATATGGCAGGTGTCTCAATCACTACATTACCCTATGTGGTGGGTGGCATTGGGCCTTATGGAGGTCAAGTAGTTTCCGCCAAGATCCCACAGCTACTGAGTATAGGAACCAGGAACTGAGACCCTGCTAGTCTGGCATCGAAGCCTTTTTGGCTCTGCCTCCCTAGCTCATGGCAAGAATCACCCAAAATTGTGCTTTTGCAAGAACACAGCCCCAGCCTCTCTGAGAAAAGGAAAAAGGGCCAAATTGGTTTTGTGTTGTCCTAGAACCATGATGGAACTTGAGAGCCAAGTCCTGAGCTGCAGAGGGAGAAGAGTGATCTCAACAACGGAACTGGTTACCCCTCGCCGAGGCACCCTCCCATCTGCAGCATGCTCTTAGCCCAGTAAAAAATGGAGAAAGGTCTGCTCCTTCTCACGTCTGCCTCCTAGGATGGTTAACCCACTGGTTGGTGGGACAAGAACCTCATCTATGGGAACACCTACAGAGGCTTACCTCAAGTTCAAATTCCCGTAAAATTTTAATGACAGATGTTCCCGTTGTTAAGTTGGGTCACGAGTACTCCTGCTCCTACTGCTAACGTCACTGTCACTGCTTCCACTGCTGAAGGTTTTCAGATGCCTGGCTCAATGGTCTTTGACTGCAGCTTCGTGGTAGATTCAGACTCTGCTGAGAACATGGTGGCGCCTTGGACAGAGCTCTGATAGGGGAGCGTAAATGACAACCGAAAATGAAAGCTTTTCTTGCTTTCAGTGTTCAGCACCACAGAAGTCACATTTTCATTGATCCTCTAAATATTTAAAATAATTAAGTCTAAATTATCACTGTATTTAGTTGAAGTCGTGTATTCTAACTACAACCTAGTAGGAATGTACTACCAACTTGCTCTAGGACCTGCTGTACACTGCTTGCCTCAGATTGATTTAAAAAAAAAAAGAAACTCATAGATTTGTTTTAATCGGTACCCATTCTTTCAGATTCCTGTGTTGGCTTTTGTTGCAGGCTTCCACTAAAAGCTAGTTGCTGCTCAATTGAACGTGTAGAATGTGCAAATAATAATTGACAAAACATTCATGACTCATTAAAGTAACAGCCCTTTGGAAACAGAATAAAACAATGGTATGCACTGAAAGTGTTGTAAAACACAGTTAAATCTCTCCAAGGTAAAGGCAAATCAGAGGGGCTGTCACACCTTGTATGTCACTTGATGTCTGAAATAAATGATATCAGCCTTTCTTAACCTAGGAGTTGATTCTAATGCAAAGCAATTCGGCTCCACACCAACTTACAATAAAATGCAAATGGTCATCCGGCCTTGTACCTTTCCAAGATTGTAGCTGAAGACTAAAGAAGTGGAGTCCCACTGGGCCTGACTGGCCATCGCCATCCTCAATCAACATTTTAAGGAATTAAGCACCAATAAACCAGAAACCAATTTGGATTTGGGTATAAGTTGTATGTGCTGAAAAAAAGGAGCATTGTTCTACTGGAGTTTCAGTTTTTTGGTTTTTATCACTGAAACCACTAAAGAATATGGCCCTATTGAATTCTTAAACTGAGGACTTTGGTTATGGTTGGTTTGGACATTTGGTTATGTTTGCATTTGTCAAAGGCATGACCGCTTATTCAAGCTGATAATACTGTTCCTGTTCCCTTACTAAGAGTTTAAAGAAACCGGACTGTATAAACTACCAACTAGACCCAAAGAGCTTTTTTTTTTTTTTTTAAACAAAGGCTTTCTTAGCAAACACTGGAAACAATGTAAAAATATATCAATAAGGAAATGTCAAAATACAACATATCCCAGAGACATATAATTAAGTAAAAGAATGTGTAGAACAATATATATAATGCCCTAAGATTTATTAAAAAAAAAAGAATCTTCTAGATGCATAGATTCACAGACTCCAAACTATAACAAGGGCTTCACGGGAAGAGGAAATGGTGGGGGGAGAGGGCACAAAGGTGAGGATTCGGGTATTATTTTGAAGTTAGCTATTACGAAGCAAAGCAAAACCAAGTGCAAACCAACAAGCAAACAAGAACCCTGGGGCTCCTAAACTAGCAAAGAATGTAGTAGTTCCCTATGGTTGCCCCAACAAAATTGTGGCCAGAGGCTTCAAAAATAGAGATTTGATTTCTCACAGTTCTGGAGGCTAGGAGTCAAGAGAGCCGGGTGTGGGCAGGCTTGGTTTCTCTGGAGCCTCTCTCATTGGCGGCATTTCTTCCCTTTGTCTTCATGTGGCCTTTTCTCTGTGTGGGTGCTCTTCTCGGGGGCTCCCCCTGTGAGTGCTAATCTCCTCTAACAAGAACACCAGTCCTATGGGACTAGGGCCCGGCCTATAGGCTGCCTTATAGCTTGAATCCCCTCTGTGAAGATCCTATCTGTCTACAGTCACGTCCTGGGGCCCTAGGGGTGAGGACTTCAACAGATGAATTTGGCACAGGGACACCATTCAGCCGTGCACCAGAGGATGTTCATTTTATTTTATTTATTTTATGGGAATTCAGGCTGTTTCTATCAAATGCCACACAATTTTAATAAACCTCACGAGGAGAGCAATCCTTCATGAACATCTGAACGCTGATTACAGCCTTACTTCGAGACATTTCCAAAACAATTTAAACTAAAATTATACTCTTACCATGACTGATTATTTGAAACTTCCAGCATTTTCATTTTGAATTCCAGACCGGACTGTGTGGGTTCCATAGCCTATCAGCTTTCATGGTGACTGTGTAGTTTTACTCTACAAAGAGGCCAGAAGTTATGCCAAAGAGCACTTTAAACATGTGTTCTGGTAAATAAAATCTCAGATACTTCAGTCCCCCTCAGTTTCACTAACATGCAACTTAGGGGGCCCCTAATTCAAAATGACTGGTGTCCTTAAAAAAAGGGAAGATTTGGACCCAGGCCTGCAGATGGGGAGAAAACCATGTGACCATGAGGACCTCCATCGGCACAATCCTTCTATAAGCCATGGAGTGTCAAAGATGACCAGCCAACGCCAAAAGCTGGGAGAGAGGCATGGAATAAATTCTCCCTCACTGCCTCAGAAGGAACCAGTCCTTCCAGTGCCTTGATCTTGGACTTCTGGACCCCAGAACTGGGAAACAATCAGTTTCTGTGTGTGGGACACCCAGTCTGTAGTACTTTCTGGGAGCCCCAGGAAACTGACACAGTGTGTATCAATAAACAGAATGGGAAAAAAAAAAAAAAAGCCTTACAGAAAGTGTCCTCAGGCAGCAGGCATCCTGGGGCTACGTGGTTCCCCTTCCTCTAAGTAACTGTTGAATGGGATTCTCTTCAGTGGCTTGTCCCCTGGGGGCTGTCTCTCTTCCTGACAAGATGGTGCGGGCTTCTGGGTGACAGGAAAAAGGCCTATTTCTGGCACCGCCCAGAATGCCTCGTTCTACCTCTGGGGAATCGAACATTTGTGTTTGAGTGCTGACGTTGCCGTTTGCTCCAAGACATGCCTAACCCAAAGAAGGCTTCAGACGAGGAGACACGTACTTTATACCTCAAACTTAGCCACACAGACCTACTTGCAGGCACAGATTTTCAAAGAGCGCAGCATAGGTTCCTGGGCCAGGCTGGGGTCCTTCTGGCTCTCATGCTTGTTTATCAGCTTGTTTATCAGCTCAGAGACCATTCTGGATGCTTTGCAGCCACAGCTACATTTCTTCCTTGGAGCTGGCCTTGGGGATCCCCATAGCAGTTTGGGGGAACTGAGCTAGAGACCCAATTTGCATTTGTGGCTCATGCACTTACCCCATCCGGCTGAGGGCTAGCTTCTGAATGTTCTCTTGCTTACAAGTCAGGTATCCTAGCAGCTATGGGCCAGGCACCACACAGTCCGGATGTTAATGGTGATTTTTTTGTTCACGATGGATTCCTCACAGGTATCTGCAAATGCACCCGTAAGCAAAACACAGCTAGGATGGGTTCATTTAAAAAAGAAAACAGAAATGGAATTCACATCTTTGGGGCACGCACCAGGTGTGGGTTTCTGTGCAGACGTTAGCTCACTGAATCTCGAGAAAGAGAAAACCCACTTGGAGACTAGGTATTGCATTTCTATTTTCGCATGTTGAAATTGATGTTTTGAGAAGTTAAAATGCGTGCCCACATTCATTTGACTCGTTTATGGTAAGCCAGGGATTCAAAAACCGCATCTGCCTGACGGTGGGGCCTGTGCCTTTTCCACATTACCAACAGGTTACATAAAGGCTGGGCAGCCGTGCAGACAAGGAGGAGAGAAAAGCAGGCCATAGATCGTTGCTGTAAATGGGTATAAAACAGAGCTGAGAGTTTCCAGGCAGCCAAAGAACAGATTACTGGGCTCTCCTCTGATAAATAGGCCAAAGCAATTCATTAAGAAAAAGAGACAAATTCACTCAACATCTTTGGTAATTATGGCACTGATATAATTATGTCTGACATCCCCCACCGCTCAGGAACTGTCTGATCTCCCTCCCTGATAAAGTGGGGGCCATGACGGAGTGGATCCAGTTGTGGGAAGTGACCAGGGAGTGTGGGCAGTGTAGGCAGGTGGGTGGCAAGCCCCGGAAGCAGGGTGCCAAGGCGATGCCAGGCCAGAATCAGAACCACCAGGCCGGTGCTGCGTCTCCAAGTCATGTGGGTTTGGGGCTGGGGCACGAGTTGTGCGCATGCGCGTCCATAAACCCAGGAACAAGTTCTTGGAAAGGTCAAAGCAGATGAAAACTGGGCAAATCTGGAGTCATCCGTGACCCAAAGGTCATCTGCTTATGTGTTTTGTTCATTTTAAGTAGCCGCTTTGGGGTACATATATAAAGACGTATAAATAAGCAGGCATCGACATTTTCCAACTGGCCACTTTTTACATCACTTTACACCAGTCTAGTTCTAGGAAGCCCTTCCTGCGGGTGACGCGAGTCAGGGGATGTGGCCCCTGGGTGTAGAGCCGCCTAAAAAGAGCCGGGACAAACTGGTATGGAAGCAGCTGCGCATGTGCGGGGTCCAGTGTCCTTGGACCACCTGCTGAACGTACCTGCAGACGGTCTCCGAGATTATTCCTCTGTGGCAGCCCGTCCTCCCGGTGACCGCCGAGGCCCTGCGGGAGCCAGGGAATCGGAGCAGCCTGTTTTTCTGGAGCAGAAGGGCGACTGAGGGCGTCACATTGGCCTCGTGGCTCTCCAGGTCGGTCCCCCCAGCTCACTCAGGGGTGCTCCTCAGCGCTGATCTCCGCGGAGCCGCGGTGGCCAGAGCCTGTCGTCTGGGCCTGGTCGTCCGTGTCCCGTGGAACATGTACAAGAGCTTGTCCGGGACCCTCCCTGGCCAGACCAGGCCTGGGGTCGGGGGGCTGGGCGGACTAGCTGGGTAACCCGACGCATGCGCGCTGCTCACTTTGTCTAGGACACCGGGAACGCGCTGAGGGGGAAATGGTCTTAAGGAAGAATGCTGCTCCTCATCCCTCGGTGCCTGGCTCTGCCAGCTGCAGGGATTTCGTCCCGCCAATTAAAATAAACAATCCCACATGTGCACAGCCGACCTGGGGAAGAGGTGTCGGGAAATCAAGACGCCACAGAATCTGACATGAAATGTGTTTAAGAGCAGCTTGGCTCTCTTGACTTGGGAAGTGGCTTTTCTGCGAGGTTCAGAGTCTCAACGACTTTGGAACTGGAAGAGAAGGAGTTGCTCACATGGTCAGGCCTCCATTTCACGGCGGAGGAGAGAGAAGACTAGCTTTTCTGGGATCACAACTGGAACAGAAGAGGTGACACGGCAGCCTGCTGTGTCAGTCGGGTGCTCCCCAACAGTGAAGAGGACCAGTGGGGCCCAACAGGGCAGGGGGGGGGGGCGGTGGAAAGGGGCCAAAGCTTCAGAGGAGACAGGGCTAGCTCTGGATCTGGAATTGGAGGCCCGGGGGGAGAGGGTTAGCCACCAGGCATGGAGCAGAGCACATAGAGTGGTTCCCTGGCCAGGGGGGAGGCCAGCCTGAAAAGAAGGGAGAAGCCGAGCTGAGTATGTTGGTCAGAGGTGATGACTACAGAAGCCAGGGCCTATGCTAGCTGGGTAAGCAGAGGGGATGCAGCCGCACGTCCCACTTATGGGAAAGGAGAAGCCCGTTGTTTCTGAGTTGAGCCTTCGAGAATGACTCCTGCAGCCTTGCCCCGACTGGGCTCCAGGAGAGCTGAGGTCTCTGTCAGGATCAGAAAGCTGCCAGACAAGACGCTGACACACAGCCAGCACACACTGCTTCCAAACCAGAACCACCCTCACCCCCACCACACACCCCTGCCTCAACCCGTGCCAGTGGAGTGGATGCTTTGGGCCCTGTTTATCTTTCCTCCTACCTCACTTCTGCATGGAAATCCCTGAGGTGCCTCCTCCTCCAACAGGGGGTACCTAAATCAGAGCTGGAACCCAGTTGTGTGGGAGTCTGGAAAATGTGGTTTTAGCCTTCACTCGTTCAGCTGTGGGAGGAAAGTTAGGAGGTTTTGGAATGGATGTTGGAGAAGCCAGTCCACAGTGTTCACTCCAGACAGAGGGCCTGGAGTCCCAGGACAGAGAGCTGTTCCTAGGAGCTTGGGTTTATGGGGTCCAAAGTCAGCGGTCGCTGATGAGCTCTTGGCCAGAGGGAAGTCAGGAAGACGGTGATTTTTTTAAATTTAAATTTTAGTTAGTGAACACACAGAACCATATTGACTTCTGGAGCAGAACTTAGTGATTCATCACTTACAACACCCACTGCTTATCAGAACAAATGCCCTCCTTAATGGCATCACCCATCCCCCACCAACCTCTCTCCATCAACCCTCAGATTATTTCTTTATCGTTAAGAGTCTCTTATGGTTTGTTTCCCTCTCTCCTTTTTTTGTTTCCTCCCTTCCCATATGTTCATCTGTTTTCTTTCCTAAATTCCACATATGAGTGAAATCATATGATATTTGTCTTTCTCTGACTGACTTATTTCACTTAGCATAATACATACTAGTTTTATCCATGCTGTTACAAATGGCAAGATTTCATTCTTTTTGAAAGCTGAGTAATATTCTTGTGTGTGTGTGTGTGTGTGTGTGTGTGTGTGTGTGTCTACAATACACCACATCTTCTTTAGCCATGGATTTTTTTTTGTTGATGTACAGTTAGGCTCTTTCCATACTTCGACTATTATTGCTAATGCTGCTATAAACATCAGGATGCATTGTACCCTTTTGAATCTGTATTTTAGGAAGCCAGTGATTTTGAAAAGACTTATCGAAAAACATTCTTCAGAATAGATTTGTCTCCAAGAAGTCTTGGAGATTGTTGCTGTAATATTCTAAAGTCAGAGATATTGATGGCACAGAGTGGGAGTGATGGGGGTAGAGAGGAGGAGAGTAGTAACTAACAGCAGGTTGAGAATGTGTGATGACTGACGAGATGGGTAACAAAGTGACTCCTAAACTGCATACAGAGACTGTAACGTCTGTTCTTGACTCTCAGTGTCTTTCCCAATGAGTGGCTTGTAGTAGGTGTTCAATATATGCTTTATGAGTGAACAAGAAGGATAAGTCAAAGATGGGATGTGATTGTCAGAAGGCAGATGAGCAAATAACTACTTGAAGCAATAAGTCAGCCAGTGCTGCTCTTATCCCCTCTTTGTTTCTAGTAGCCTGAGAAGCAAACAGAAAGAGCACTTTACAAAGAGTCAGGGGAGAGACTGAGGAGCTTGAGGGGGGGAGAAAAAGGAGAACGTAACCAATGGAGCTGATTCTGCAGCAGAAATGAGAATTTCAGGACTATGTCTACATTGGGAGAGCAGCCTGAACCCTGAGGGTAGCCCCAAATGGAAGTGTACAGTGCCCCCAGCCAGATGGAGGGAACCCTGACTCCAGACACTCAGCGACATGCCGGTGGAGAGGGCAGGGTAGAACTTCTCCACAGGGACTGCACACCACTGCAGCTGAGTTTTCTTTCTTTCCATTCCCCGCCTCCTCTTGCCCCCTTCCCCAAACTCCGGAGCATCATAATTAGAGAACTAAGGTACACATTTAAAAACCAAAGGACCAGACATAGCTGAAAATCAAAATGCTGACACAGAAGGAAGTCTTGCAGTAATCTCAGTGAATGTAAACGGAGAAGACACAAATGTTAAAGCAAACAGGGACGAGAATAGCTGTGGTGCAGACATGAAGATAATCCAACATAAGAATAATTGGTGTCCCTGAACTATAGGATTGACAAATGAAGAAAAAAATGTACTTGAAGATATGGAAAAACTTCCCAGACAGAACTGATTGTGCAGGTTAAAAGCAAACTCCACATTCCTGGAGATTTCCATACTCTAGGCTGTATTCCAAGGCTTACCCTGAAGAAGCTTTTGAACTGTAGGCACACATGAGGAAAACTTTGGGCATCCAGAAGATCACCATCAACTATAACAGAAACAAACGAGACTGACCTCAGAATGCCTCACAGCCGTCAAAGCCTCAACACAGTGGATCAATGTCTGCCAAGCTCTGAAACAAAGTGTGACCTAAGATTATTATAACCTGTCCAGATGCCATTCAAATGTAAAGGCAACAGACATCTTTAGACAGTATCATGAGTCTTCTTTTAAAAAATTTACATGAAAACCTTACTAACTGATACATAAATCATGGTTTCAAAACAAACAAAAGCCATCAAGGGTAAGGAAGCTCTGATAAAAGACTGACAAGTGAATATGGAATTCACTTAAATATAGAGTCAAAACTAAATAATTATGAGAACATGTAATTATAGAGCAGAGGGTATGCCTTAGGAATCTGGAAAATACTGAAATTATCACACAACCTACAAAATTCAGGGGTTGTTGAATGGAAGAAGTATGAACATTTTCATCTGTTAGAGAAAGGAGTCAATCAGTATTATCTGAAACTGATTCAGAAAGTTACAGAAATAAACAATACCCAGCCTCTCCTTTCTCCTTCATAATCACTTTCTTTTTAATCCTTTAGGGATCTTTGGGAAAAAGCCCTCTTGTGCTGAAAAACTTTTATATGACCTTAGTAATTCTTTCAGCTTCACTTTGGTTTATATTATCAACTGATACTAAATACCTGAAAAATTAAAGACAGCTTCTGTGATATGATCCCAAGTGTGTAAAAGTGATTGTGCCCATGAACTATCTCCACCAGCTGTATAAATAGAAAATACTCAGACCATGTTCTTATTTGTGAGTGATGGGCTTGAGGTTGTCTCTGCATTAGGACTGTTTGAATTCTTCATAACAAAACGTATTTTGTTTTATTTTGTTTTTAAAATCTTTAAGTTTGAATAGAGTTGACACATAATGCTACTTTCAGGTGCACAACAGAGTGATTGGACAACTTTGTGTGATGCTGGGCTTTGCTCCCCTCTGTCTTCACACAGCGCCATCACAACACCATTGACTGTATTCCCTGTGTGGTGCCTTTCATCCCCGTCTTCCTCATCCCACAACCGGAAGCCTGTGTCTCTCACTCTCCTGCACCCATTTTGCCCATCCCTCCTCCCTTCTGGCAACCATCCATTTGTTCTCTGTATTTATAGGTCTGAGATTGGATAATAAGATTTTTAAAGCAAAAGCAATAATTTATAATTTATTATGATGGAAAGGCTGGCGGAATTGTGCCAAGATGATGACCAGAGTTCATTCCGGGTGATGCAAGTGTGGATGATACCTAATTGAGCAACCATCTCCAGAAAGGTCCAAAGTCATTGGCAGGTCTCCCCAGGTTCCCCAGGTCACATTCCTTGCAGACCTTTGCACCCCTCACTTTCTTCATTCCTCCATGAAGGTCATGCCTTCCATGCTGAAGGCATATTGAGCCACTCATAATTTCCCAGCCAGGTGGCCCGCTCTCATGGCCTCTTCATTTCTGATTGTGCACCCCCTTCTACCTTCCCTCTTGGGCACTCGGCCATGCTCCTTTTCTTATATTATGCTTACTCCTCTTTTTGAAATCCCTTGTTATTATTTTTTATGGTGGTAAAATTATAAGAACGCGAAATTTATCTTTTTAACCATTTTTAAGTGTGCCATTAAAGGGCATCCTGTACATTCACACCGTTGTGCCACCATCACCACCATCCATCACCAGGGCGGTTTCCATCTTTCCAAACTGAATTTCTGTCCCCCCCTAAGCACTAACTCCCTGTTCCCCCCTCCCCTCAGCATCTGGCAACCTTTGTTCTACTATTTATCTCCACGTATTTGCCTCCTCAAGGTCGTTTGTGTAAGCAGAATCATGTAGTATTTGTCCTTCTGTGTCTACTTCCTTCCTTCTAGGCTCATCCACACTATAGCATGTGTCAGAATGTCCTTCCTTTGCAAGGCTGAGTAGTATTCCATTGGACAGAGTACCACTTTTGCTCTTCCATTCTTCTGTTGATGGACATCTGGATAGCTTCTACCTTTGCGGTATTGTGAACAAGACTGAACACTGAACAATGATGTACAAATCCTACTTATTTAAAGATTCTACTTGGACATTATCTTCCCCCAAGGAGCCATCCCTGAATTGTACATGCTCATTGTGTCCTCATGAGATCTTGTGCCTATACCCTCGTATCTCTCAAGTTGTACCACAATTGCTGACATGTAAGTACTGTTCGGCATCTTTCTATTGGCTTCTTTAGAGCAGTAGTCATTCCAGTCCACTCAGGATCCCTGGTGGCTTACCAAATGCTTAGGACACAGGCAACATTTGATTATATTTAGGAAAGAGATTTCTTGTCCAAGGTTGCAGCATATTCTAGTAATACAGCTGGACCACTGAGGTCAAGAATATAAGAATCCCACACATTCTAACATGCAGACCTACCAGAGTTCAAACCTGCTACGGAAAGCAGACAACAAAAATAAAGAGCTAAACAAAAAAGAAATAGTGAGATAGGAATCTCTAAAGATGTCACATCCCTGGGAGCTATTATGGTAGCAGCCCCACCCCCACGTGGCTGAATCTTTATCCCTTTAAGAATTATCAGCTGCATAGTATGTTGGAGTTCTCCCAGGAGATATAACCAATAGGATGCATGTACATGTAGAGACAGGGATTTATTATAAGGAACTGATTCATGCAGTTAGGGAGGTTGGCAAGTCCTAAGATCAGAAGTTGGCAAACTGGAGACTCAGAGAAAGCTGATGGTATAGCTCCACTCCAAAAGCCAGCAGATTTGAAATGTAGGAAGTACGGTTTTTAGTCGTTGTCCAAAGGAAGTTTGAAGGCCATCAGGCAGGAAGAATTCTTTCTCACTCGGGAGACAGGCAACTTTTTTTCTATTAAGACCATCAACTGATTGGACCAGGCCCACCCATATCAGAGAGAGAAATTTGCTTGACTCAGTCTACTCATCTAAATGTTAATCTCATCAAAAACTATCCTCACAGAAATACCCAGCATAATATCTGGGTATAACCCCACGGTCTGGTCAAGTTGACACACAAAATTAGTCATCACACATAGCTTACCAAGTCATACATGTGCCCAATTTTCTGATCCAACATGGGGGTGAAACAGGGATATATTAGAAGAATGTGTTTGTCCTTAAAATACACATACAGGAATCTTCACGGCCTCTTTATTCATAAACAAGAAGCAACCCAAATGCTCATCAATAGTAGGATGGATTTTTAACTGTGGTATATTTGTACAACACAGATGTTCTGCACCCTGCTGCCTGGAGCCAGCAATGGGAAAAGAATCTGGAAAGAAAACATGTGTGAATCAGGCTCCATACAAGAGACTGGGGTCCTTACATTCCATGGCTTTACTTTCCTCTCACTTTTCTCCAGTTTCACTTAATTCAATTTTAGAATATAATGTTCTCAGAATAAGATTTCAAAGCAATAATAGTGCTCTTGGTAGTTTGTTTCTTGTGTTTAGATGTACTTTCCTAGGCAGCTGTGCTTATGGGTCCCAGCCCCTGAGTGTGATGGGTGGTCTGTGTTCACGGCCGTTGAGTGCAGACTGAAGACCTCTGAGTGGCTCTCTCCACTTCCAGAGCGCAGAAGTCCATTTCCCTGCAGTGCGGTTGTGGACTACAGAGAAAGGCTAGTGGATACTCTTGCCTGATGGCAGGAGAGTCACAGTTGGGGAGGGACAGTGGTCCCTCAGGAGCAAGAGGGACAGGGAGGCAGGGGTAAAAACATTCCAAAGTCTCTCGAGAGGCTGCACAACTAGCCTGGACCCTTCAATAATATCAATATCTTGAAAGATAAAAGGCACAGGGAATTCCCCTGGGAGAAAGATCAGGTGATGTGACAAATGACATGTGTGATACTTGATTGATGCGGGTGGAGGGAGTGGGAGGTGCAGCTTAACGGATGTTACTGGGACAATTGTGGAAATTTCAATATCAGCTGTCTTATAAGTAATATACTTTAAATTTCCTGAATATGAAAGGAATTTCTTGAATATTTCTTAGAAAATAGATACCATAGGATTTCCAGGTAAAGAGATACAAGATCTGCACTTTCAAAGTCTCAGGACTCACCCCTAGCTCTTTGTATCTTTGTATTCCAAGTACCTCTTTCTCTATACAATTATATGTAGAGAAAACAAACGTGGCAAAATGGTAACAAATGATGGATACGTTGATGAGGGATATACACATTTTCACTGGACCATTTTCGCAACTTTCCTGTAGGTTTTGTAATTTTTCAAATACAAAGTTGGGGAAATTTTTAAAATTTTCATTCTTCATATAGTCAAACATTTGACATTTTCTCAGTAATTCCTTTTTTCTTTATTCTTTTTTTGTTTGTTTGAGAAAAAGAGAGTGCATGTGAGTATTGCAAGGAGGGGCAAAGGACGGGGAAGAGAGAGAGAGAATCTCGAGCAGACTCCACACCAAGCGTGGAGCCTGGTGGAGCCCCACATGGGGCTTGATCCCAGGACCTGAAGATCATGACCTGAGATGAAATCAAGAGTTGGACACTTAACTGACTGAGCCATCTGGGCACCCTCTTCGTATTTTCTTGTATTGGGTTATGTGTAGAAATGTTTGAAATTGCCTACGTGTCCATCATTAGAAGCCTGGGTGAGGGGCATGAAGCTTGGAGGTGCCCTGGGCCAACTGTACCTCTATCCCCAATGGCCTGTGTGTTTCCTGGGGTGAGTGTTTTCAGTACATGTTCAATATTTCTTTTTTTTTTTTTAATATTTTATTTATTTATTTGAGAGTGAGAGAGAGCATAGGAGGGGAGAAGGTCTGAGGGAAAAGCAGACTCCCCACAGAGCTGGGAGCCTGATGAGGGACGAGATCCCAGGATTCCAGGATCATGACCTGAGCTGAAGGCAGCTGCCCAACCAACTGAGCCACCCAGGTTCCCCTAAATGAGCTCATTCAGCATGTATTCTTTCATGTCTGGCTTCTTCCTTTAATAATGTTGCACATAGCGGAGCAGAGATTTGTTGTTTTATGCTGCTTAATAATATTTCATTGTATGAATATTCCATAATTTAAAAATCCATTCTACTGTGGATGGACACTTGGGTTGCTTCTTGTTTATATATAAAGTGGCTATAAATTTCCTTGTACATGTATTTTATGGACAAACATGTTCTTTTCTGTTGAGTATTCATCTAGGAGTAGAATTTTTAGGTCACAAGATATACATATTTTTAGCTTTGGTAGATACCACAAAATAGTTTTGTATAACAGTTGTTCTAAATTACATTCTCACCAAGAATATATGAGCATTGCTTAAAATCCTTGCCAACTCTTGATATGCTCATTCCGTTTAACCTTAGCCATGCTGGTGAGGGTGTAGTGTTATTCCAATGTAATTTTAACAGTATACATTTATTAAATGCATACATGAAAATGATATGCCTATAAAAGGAGTATTACATAGCTATCAACAAATGTTTTCAAAGGAGATTTAATATTCTGGGGATATACTTACGTCAAAGAAGAAAAATAGTATATAAACTCAGTATACAGAGTCTGTTATATAGTATATAAATTTGGTATACTGTGTCTGTTGTTTTTATTTTAATGTGTACATATTAATAAAGAGGACTAGAAGAAATTCACCAAGATACTAGTAATTGGCTTCCTGTGTCCACCATCTCACTGGGTTTCCAGTCCCATTTGAAATGTACTGACTCCCACCCCTCCACTGTGTTCCCTCGTATTCCTGGTATTGAAGTGGTTCTGGTTTTGGTCATCAGCAGAAATTCAGGCGACAGCTCCAAGCCACAAGTAGGCAGATTTAATTTGGCTGATGTGAGAGGCCTGGACATCAATATTTTTTTAAAAAGTGTATATATATATATATTCCCTCAATGATTCTAAGGCCCAGCCAGTGACAAGCAGTGGTGTATTCCTGCTTTGTTCTTTCAAGCAGAGTGAACATGTACTTTTCATTATTTTTGGTCAATGCCAGTTCATTCCAGGCTTTTCTGACACAATGCACAGGGGTGTTTGACACTTACTATCTCCATCTTGATCTCATGTCCAAACTCTCATTTTCTGCTTGTGCCGTTTAAAAAAATATGATTGTGGAGCTGGGCTGTGGCCATGATGGTGTCTTAAGAATTCTGTTTTCCTTCACCTTCGGGATAATTAGCAACTATCTAGTCAGAGATTTACTTTTGAGAGATGTGAACACAGAATCATTTTTCTCCTTTTGCAAGCTAATTTCATAAAGTTGGAGTATATGTTGCTGTCTAGTATTCCTTTCTATGTATCATTAGGAATGTATGAGTGGAAGTGGGGAAAAACCCTAATAAATTTATGAGCGCGCCTCGGGCTCCACAGTGGGCAAACCCCACAGCTCTGCCATGTCCTCCGGGACCAGGTGTTTTTCTCTCCCTCTGCTCTGCAACTTCAGGGTATCGGCTTTGCCCCCAGACCACAGTGGCTTCAGTCAGGTCATCCAGACAGAATCATGTCGAGGCAAAAGACTCTTGGAAGGCTGCCTTGGGTGTGAGAACTTTCTCCAGAAACCATCAGCAGAGTTCCCTTCAAGTTTCACTTGCCAGGATAGGTCCCATGCCCACTCCTGAACCGACTGCACCAAAGGGAATGGGCTTTTTTAAGCCCTGGTGATGGGAGAAGAACACACTTCGCTGGGCCACATGAAGGGGTAGGGTCAAACGGTGTAAAAACATCAGAACCCAGCTAGTGTGCAAGAGGGGAGTATGTTGAAGCACTCCTCACTGTCTGCCTTTTTTTTTCTTTTGGATTTATTTATTAGAGAGAGAGAGAAAGCACAAGCAGGGGAAGCAGCAGGCGGAGGGAGACGGAGAAGCAGGCTCCCCACTGTGCTGAGAGCCCAACGTGGAGCTTGATCCCAGAACCCTGGGATCATGAGGGGAGCCAAAGACAGATGTGCTTAACCAACTGAACCACCCAGGTGTCACTACGCAGTATTTCTTGAAAGTTGTGATTTTGAAAAAGAGGCAGAACACACAAAATAATATTAAAGGATGAACATTTGACATAGAATGGTCAAAGACCACCAAATGGTAAGTGAAAGTTTTTCATATTCTAGTGCTGGTTTAAACTTGACTCTCCAAGGATTGTATGTTTCTCATAAATTTTGCTGGTGAACTCTTCCAGAAGACATGCCCCTCCCACCAAGTCCCTCAAAGAGCTTCATGTGTGCTGCAGTCTTGGGAAGAAAGCGCACCAGGAGGCTGGCGGGGGTGGGGGGCAGGCACAGCGGTCACCTGTTGTCCTGACCAAGAAGCCCACTGCCCCCGGGGCCAGGGAGACCATACTGAGCAGCCAGCTGCCTATACTTGTTTCAGGCACGATTCTAGGTTATATACTCTTCTCTCAAGCCCTCCTCCTACCTGTTTGCGGCTCGGCTAACAAGCGACTGTATTACAAAATGGTAATGGAAAGAAACTGAAGACATGCCAGTGACAATAACCAATAAGGATGGTGTGAAGGCATGCTAAATTCTGATTGATCACTTCTCTTTGATTTTGGTTAAAATGAAAGAATAAAGGCTGGTGCAGGGTGATTTTACTAGAGAATGTAATAAAAATAAATTGAAGAGAAAAGCAATAGAAACAAAGAACAGGGAAATACACCAAAATTGCAAATAGAAGTTATTTAAAAGAAGAAAATATTCTACAACAGATGAAGAAAGTTTTAATTTGTTTTCACATTAAACATTGTTTACCACAATCAGCTAACAGAAATTACTGCAACATTGGTCAAGATGACATAAAACTAAGGATAAATGTTTGTTATGAGAAAACCTCATTTAATGTGACTGACGATGTTAGATACTCTATTTTTCATGATAGGATAAGATACAACCTATCTTGAACAGAAAGCAAATAATTCAGATCAAGGAGACATGCTGAGGTTTTAATAAAGAAGAAAAGCTTTGCCTTGTCCAGAACACTTAACAAAGTCTAGGATAATTTAGGTAAAAGAGGTGAGTTAGATACCAAGCACTGGGCAGGGTCACAGGCCCATAATTCAGGCTTTATTTACATTACGGATCTATGCAGCCTTTACCTCTCGGTAAGTGAGCTGTTATTTTTGGCAGAGGGATCTTCAAATAGTAGCCTTGGATATGATTAATCATATTTTAACCTCAGGCAGTCCAAGGAACTATTTTCAAAGGGATAGTTGAGTATTTTCATGGATATACTATTAAGGCATCTAAATTTTTGGTGTTTTCAGTATATAATTTTACTGCTATTTTATTTTGTTCTCCATTTTGCACAACAATGTTAATGTCATCAGGAATTAAGCGACATAATTCCTTCTCTACTAATGAACCGGTTTATCCATTTTGCAAACTTTAAATTGAGGTCTTGTAAAAGGGAAATTTATAACATGAGAACACACAGAAAAATATATTGAAAACTAAAAGATAATTATTTTTAAACCATCATAAAAATTCAATCATAATTAACTAATAGTCTTTAACTTTGGAAAGACAGAAGAGTAATTAGAATTAAAATAGGTATTAAAAATAATTACCAGTAGTTTGTTTTACAAAAGAAGAATAGAGCCATAAATGGCTTAATTGCCCAATTAAGTAACTATCAGTTTCCTCTTTAGTCAACACTAACTGAATTCACATTTGAGCTAGTCAACAAAGCATATAAATATTTAACATCCGAATACAACATTTTAGTGATAACAGAGACTGCATAATGCTATCCATTGTTGCTCTGTGTGCAAATTAACCAGGTTAAATATCAAAGATACATTGTGAATACTCCTGAAACTAACAAGAGAATATTAAACAAATTTCTTAAAGATTCAGAAACAAAAGTAGAAAACAAATTTTAACATGGATAAGACGGTGTTTAAACAATAATTGACTTAACCAAGACCTTTAAAATTAGCACTGAAATGCACTACGATATATATATTTTTTTTTTTTTAGTTTACAGAAAGAATCTATAAGTACAGGTTGCAGAAAGAAAATGTTTGGTGCTATTTACATTCGTTTTAAAACTCTGCTCTATACAAATTTAATTCTGATCAGTATGAACAGTATTTTCGTAGATCTACTGCATATAAAGCCTTTTCATCAAAGCATTGACAATGAACAAAATAACCTGATTACCTTTAGACAAAGCTGACCTTTTGAAACCATTTACACTGAATGTTTTTAAGGGTCATGGACACTTACTTAAGTACAGAACATAATGTCAGCCTGCAACTTCGTTTTTATAAAGGCTAAAGTTATTTATATGGAATATTGTTCTATATACTACACGCCAATCTATATTTAAGTTCTATAGTTAGGTATTTTATAAGTTTTTTATTAAATATATTCTACACATATTTGTAATTTCATCCAGGAAGAATTTCTTCCCAGTGAAAAAATATAAAATCTTTTATATTTTTACAGGTTTAGATGAAACTAGCTCATGCTTTAGTGCTGTGCAAATTGGTTTAGCATATCAATTTTTAAATTATTGGTACAAAACAAAAGAATGGCATCCTCAATCATGTGGGATGCCTTAAAAGTCAGCTTTTGATTTTAATACAATTGCAAGCACTAATACCAAATGCAAACTACATAAAGAAACAAAATTAGTTACTATGGAGAACTATTTTAATTTTAAGAATTCATTTGAACTCTAATGAGTGAGTGTGACACTGGACACAGTTACAGACGAGCAATAATTATGGAAAAATTCAATTTGCTGATCTTCAAATACATGAAACTGATGAGTAAATGAGGTTTTCTATGATCTCTGCGCGGCAATACAAGTCTACGAGTATGGCATTGACCCTCCCACGTTAAGGCTAGGAAGCGCACTCGCACTCCTTTTGTGCTGCGTGGACAAGCACTCGGTGACCGCGTGACTGAGGAGTGCGTGTGTGAAAGGAAAAGCAATTTGTTTCATCAGCTCTCCGCTGAGTGCTTTAAACAGCAGGCACATTTTGTTTTTCCATGTGTTGCGATGAAAACAGTCACACTCAGTTGTGTGTTCTGTGCCAGTGCAGCCACCGGGGCTGACTCTGATAGAACGCCCCCGACATTTCAGTTTCTTTTCCATTTCTCCCTCTCCAGCTGGCCCACTAATTAACTCCATTAATTGCTGAGTGTTTTCCAGTGTGGAATATTGTATTTCTGAGAATTTCTAGGTGCCATAAACCATGTTGCAAATTCTGCTGATGAAGAAAATAATGTCAATCTTTTTTAGTGCAAACTATATTGATTTGTTAGTTCTGGTGATGAACGTTTCTGTGGCAGCAAAATGGCTTCCGCTAGGGAAGATAACTTGTTAACTCTGCCCCCGGAGATTGACAGCATTCATAAACCAACATATTTTAAAACTGCTCAACATAAACAAAGACACTAGAAATAAAAAATCGTAGTGAAAAATGTTCTTGGTTCTTTTTACTCTGATGCGAGAAGATGACAGTGTTCATGAGATCATTCAGTTCCATGTGTTTACAGGCAGACTCTCCCTAAGGGATTCTGAAGCAATGTTGGGTCTCTTCCGTCCCAGCAGCATGAAAGACAAAGACTACATCACAGCACACGTAGCGGACAGTGTTTACAGGATTACACAGCAATTACTCTCTCCAGTCTTTTCACGATTCCTCTGACCTGGAGAAAATGCAGAAAAGCCTGATTTATAAAAATGCTCAAATTAGGGGGTGGGGGGAGGGGGGGCATCCAAACATAGTAAGAATTTTTTTTTAAGGTTTGCAATTTTTTTAAATTAAAAAGCTATAATGATAATTATAGCTGTTTTAATTATAGCCCGTTTCCAGGATGTCTGGTTATTTGCTTAACAAGCTCTGATCATAAACAATGAAAACTTCCTTTCCCTCAGAAGGTCCAAAAACACGGAACCATTTTTGAGTGCCTGTCTCAGCAGCTTGAGCGAGAAGCCTCTGCAGTGTGAGGATTACCTTGAGAATTGGGCTCTGGCAACGTCTCTCTGGCCACCAAATGCATCACCGTTGTTTTGCCAAAAGGAAGTTTTAATGCTATGGGAAAAACAGAAGATAGTCTGTTACATATATACTGACCTACTGAAATCACTAATCAGAACTGAAACCATTTAAAGAACTGATCGCTCTTTGCAGGACCTCCTCAGCAGACTGAACTTCTTACCAGTGAGAGCATCTCTTAGAAAATGAAATTGGGTTAATATTATCAGAAACAATTCAGAAATTATTGTGCCCAGCTATGGCCCTTAGTTTGACACCAATAATCATACTGTTGAAGGAAGGGGACGAGAGAAAATATGTCATTAATTAATATTGGAGATAACCTTCAGAGGAGAAAAGGAGCTAAAAAAAAGTTTCTGAGAATACCTTTTCTAGATTAGGGAAAAGTTTAGATTAAGAGACATTTGTTTCTGAATCTAATTATCTGTCTAATATGCAGCACCTAATAAAATTACTGCACTGAACAGGCAACTATAATGTAGAAATAAAAAAAGCAACAAACTCAATTTTAAATATTTATTATCAACCCTATATTTTTCAATGAGAAAACAATTTTCTTTAAACAGTTAATTTAAGAGAACCACTATCTTGGCATTACTAATAATCACTGTTATCTAATCAAGTCTTAACTTAAAAGGTTTTTTCATTCATAATAAGAAAATTTATTATGAAATGCTTCAGACACAGAATGATATAACACACACCATGTATCCACGAACCACTTAAGCAAATACAGACGTTAAGTTTCATGGTGAATTGCTTTGTTATTCTGTGTGTAAAATTAGAAGCAGCCAGTATATCTAACTTTTAAAGTTATTTCCATAATTGAGATGATTTAGTTATGACATCCATTATCACTTAGCAAGTACCATCCTCCTGCTACCTGCTTCTTAAGTCTTGCTCCATAGGATGGTGGTTAACATGTAGATTGAAAAAGGCTCCTAAATATCTTCAATATTATTCATAATCAAGGTGAGTTTCTAGCTCACTTAAAGTTGGCCAGCCATTATTTAGTCTATTCTCTTAAGTTCTCAAGTTCAAATGAAGTATGATGGTCCATAAATACATACTTTGATGAAATAAGAGGAGGCCTTTTCTGGATCATCCCCTAGGGCTTATTTAACATTAACATGCAAATAATAGAGCTTTGGATTATAAAGTTTTTCGTCAAATGTACTGGGAAAGACTGAACTTCAAGTTGCATATCGGTCTCCTATCATCTCCTGGACTCTAGTAAGCTGGATCTGGGTTGAAAATCACATCTCCAATACTTGCCAATGTGAGATGAGTCATGAGCACTCGAGTCATCTACCTGCTCCCCTGGCCTCAGTTTCCTCTACCCAAACAGAGACAGTAATTCTATCACTTGTCCTTTACAGCTGTATTGACTAACTGAAATAGTCAAGGACCACTGTGTAGATCAGGGCTTTGGCCAAAGAAAGCACGCAGTCAATATTACCCTCATCATCACCTTCATTTTGAGAAAGCGAGGAGGACAGATCTCAGAAAACAGGTAAGTGAGAGGAGAGGTACATTTAGAGAAGTTTGGACAGGCCTGGGAAGCTGCTGAGTGGCTTACCATTTGAGGCTACAGATTTGATTGATGGGGATTATTATTTTTCTTTTCCATTTGAATTTTAACTGGAATTAGTGGATATGGATGATAACGGTTTCAAAGAAGGGAAAGGAAGAATTCAAAAGGTTTTCTCTTTCCTTCACTGTGGATGTTTCTGCTTCTACTCTGACTCTGTACAATATCTAAAACTGGACTTTTTTTTTTTCTTTTATATATTTTATTTATTCATTTGAGAGAGAAACAGCAAGAGAGAGTACGAGTTGCAGGGGACAGGCAGAGGGAGAAGGGGAGAAGCAGACTCCCAGGACCCCGGGATCATGACCTGAACAGAAGGCAGAGGCTTAACCGACTGAGCCACCCAGGTGCTCCCAGAACAGGAGTTTTCAGCCTCACATAAAAATCACCCAGGATTTCAGTTCAGCAGTACACTGGGCGATGGGGGAAAGGGGAGGGGACAAGAAAGGGGCAGAGACAGAGAGAGCTCTCCTCCAACTAGCCAGCACGTAGAAATCTGCATTTCTAAGTAAGTATCCTAGTTGATTCCTGACTGAATGCCACAGTCTCCATCACATTTTGGGAAGGAATGAACAGCAATGTATTGAGTGTCAAACTTGTAGCTGATCTTCTTTATCCTTAGTAAGACTGTTATCACACCTTTTCTTTAGTAGACTGAAATTCTATGGAACTAAAAAGTTTTATCTCAAAAAAAAGGGGATTCAGAGCTATGTTTTAAGAAACCTGGTAACAAAGAAATTAAATCTGAAACTTACTGGAACCGTAAAATCCCAAGAGTGGCAAAGAATGCCCAGGTCTCCTGGTTTAACGGTCCACAAAATGATTGAACCCCACCCATGGCTGTACCTACTGCTTATATGTAACCAGTAACAAGGATTTCACTCTTTTCCCTTAGTGGTCTATTCTTTCTTGAGGCAACTTGACATGCTCAAATAATTCTATTTTGTAGTGAATAGCATTTGCATTTGATCCCGAGCTGTTGGTCTTAAGTCTAATTCAAGGTTATACAGAGCAAGTCTCAAGCCATACAAAGCTAGCCTACTCTTCAACACCAGCCATTCCAGTATTTGAAGATAATTACCATGACCCTGTGTACTCTCTCCTTTATTATTCACATTCAAGAACACAGGGAAACTAAAAAGAAAAATTGTGACCAAAAAAACCACATAGTTGGATGTTATTCAACCTTTACCAAACACCCAGCTATATTGATCAATTTCATTGATAGGTTTAGAGAAAAAAAGTCAGACTATATTTACAGAAAAATATTAAAGTGGATCACTTCATTTACCTACAAATTTCTAATTATCAGAGTATATTTGAAAAACAGGAACTAAAAACAAAATAAACCTGCTGATGGTAGAGAATGTACCCCATAAGGGGGCACTATTGAGCTATATGTCTCCAATCACATATAAAGAGCAGTGATACCAAAGAAGCGTTCACTGTGTGCCAAGTACTGTTTTAAGTGCTTTGAATATATAATTTAACCCTAGGAGGTAGGCAATATTGTTAGCCCATTTTATCAATGAAGAAAGCTAAGCATCTTCCCCAAGATTCCACAGCAGGAAGCAGCAGAGCCAAGGCACAACTCCAGTGATCAGGTTCTGAATCTGCTCTTTGAATCCTCACACTACAAGGTCTCTCTAGCGAAACTCATTTACCTTCATTTCTGCTAAATGGGCAATTATAACAGAGTCAGACTGAAAACGCATTATCATAAACTTTGCCTACTCTGTGTGTCTGGCTTTAAGTTAAAACTATTGCATCTAACATATAGTATCCAGAAGTACAATAAAATTACAAAATAATAGGTATGGATTCCTACATCTAAGGAGAGAGAGTTTATTTTATAAGGGAGTAAACACTTCTCACAGTGCTAAAATGAAATTCAACAGAATGCAAAATGTAAAGAAGTAGAGTTGCCAAAATAGGCAGAATTCATGAGTTTGAAATAATTTTTTTTGTAAAATCAGCCAACAGCATTGAAACAAACAAATGGATGCCACTGCCATGAGACAGACATTAAATCCCATTACAAAGGTGACTATTACCTCCTAATGTGACATTTCCATGCAGAAATCGTCCTTGATAAATAAGTCGTAGAATATTTGGACTGCTGACCTGCTCTTCTTCCCAGTCTGAAAAGAAGCAGTGAACTTGTTAGGTGTATTTCGAGACAGTGTTAAGGTATTATTGCATTGTTTATAGTTCTGAAGTTTAAAGATTAAAATGAATGAGTTGGGGAAAATCTAATCCTAGGAAAAGAGAAATGTCATTTGAAAATTAATTACTATTACCAGTAATTAACAGAAAATACTATAATGTTCCAATTTTTGTACCTGTTAAAATATATATTTGAAGCTAGAGACAAGTAGTTTAACAAAGATTTTAATATACTGATAGAATAACAACAAAAAAATGTACCTCAATAAAACTAGAGAACACAAATTTTAAAAATAAAAAATTAACAATGTTTACTTTTGGATAATATTGATTTATTATTCTATCTTCTGAAACCAAGTGATAAACATTATAGAAGATACTACTCTAAGTTCACTTTACCCAAAATATTCAGAAGAAAACTGAAAAATATTACAAGGTATACACAAATATACTTATAAAGAAAATCAAAAAACAAACTGGTGAGTAGAATATGGGTAGCAGAATATTTCATTTTGTGTACAACTTCTGTTATAATGAAATATGGAATACTACTCTGTTAAAATACTGAGTTAAGGACACTTATATTGTGATAGGGTAGAGGGTTAGTGATTTCACTAGCTGGTAGATGTAATAATTTAAGCTCTGATTGTGACAAAGGTTTGAGGAATTCCATTATCATCTTTCTCAAGAATTCTTGTATGATGTGTTTGTTTCCTAAAGAAGGAGCTGTCAATACAAGGATGAGTTTAAAATATCCTGAAGAGAAGCGACAGAATAGAGGTAAGTAGAGCACTTTTCCTTCTGAGTGTTCAAAATGATGAATATGAATTTGATAAAAGTGTGCCTCCCACTGACTCAGAACAACAGAAATGGGACAGGAGAAATTAATCAGAGTCCTTTCTTCTCTAGCACCTCCCAACCCCCGCCCCGGGTGCTTTTTCTCCTGGTCCTTCCTCCCCAACTTGTATGCCTCTGTTGCCTTCTGACACTAGTGCTCCCAAGTAACTCTTCTTCTAGAAGAAAGATCAACTAAGCCTCAGTATGGATTACTCTGAATTCATTGCTCCCAAAATTACCATTTAACAGACTATTCCAGGTCAAGATTGAAGTGTCTATACATATAAAGACAAATGACAGTGTCTAATTCATTAGAAAAAAATACTCTAAAAATTTGTAAGTATTTTTTTGAGATGCAAAACTTGAAGCTACATACTTCACTATTTTATACAGAGTGTTGTGATTTCTACATACTTCATTGGGTTTAATATGCTATCTACCTTTTCCTCTCAGAGGATCTGTAATTTAGAGAGACCTACAGGACAATATTTTAAGGAGGCATTTCAGGAACTGGTAACATATATTTAGCAGATTTTTTTTTTTGGACCTCTGAGCTGGTAAGAGCTATTCTACCTATTAACTATATTCCACTAAACTGCCTAAGAGCAGACCAAGAAAAAATCTTTCCAAATTATATGGCACCAAGTGTTTTCTTCTACTGGATTTAATATTTACTATACTTTCATTATTAGCGCCAACAAATATTTACATTTGCTGACCTATTATGAGATAAAATGTAGAACTAGATTGTTAAATATTTTAGGTAAAACAAAAATTGTTTTCCCTGCATTGCCCAAAGTTGCTGGGTGAAGTGGCAAACTTAGGAAAGGCCGGGCTCAAAAATTTGTGTGGTGAAACTAAGTAAGGTGGGATTGATAAAATCAATTTCCAATGCTGGGAGTTGGCTAGCTCACTGATTTAGGACACTATTTATGACAAACACCTGCATTTGAGTCCTGCAGGAATTCTTAAGGAATTCTAATATCTAAGTCAAACAATTATGAAGGTAAAAGTACTTTTTTTTTAACCACAAGTTATAATGCTGCTCCCTAAACATGAATTTTTTAGAGGAACTGCCCTTTTTTGTCTTGTGTAATCTTTTCTACAATACCATAGATGTCAAAACTGATCTTTACCCTCTCCTCCCCATATCACAAAAGTAATCTTCTACATCACATTTAGTATAACATCACTATTAGACAAGTATTTAAAAATGCTTTTCCTAGTTACTGTTGTGCCTGGCTATGAGGAAATTCCCATATCCTAAGAGCCCCAAGTTTAGTCTACTTCAGCTTTTCTGAATTCCTTTCTTACCTCTAACCTGATTTAGGAACTAACATTGACTAGTCCCTTAATTATCAAGGGAAGAAAGATCCAGTCAATTGAAAGTATTTGTCCAGATCAGTTTTTCTTAAATGTATGTCTATGAATCCTGAGTTCAAGAACAACAGAGGCATGGTTCTGAAAGCCCTCCTCAAGAAGTTTTAAACCATGTTTTTATTTTAATGATAATCTGGAAGAGAATATCTAGATAATTCAAATAATCATTTTATAACCAACTACAGTCTTTGGATTTATTGCCCAGATATGCAGTTTATGGCGCCAAGCATACTTCTTTAATTGTCAAGAGGCTAGTAAGAAAAGAACAGAGGTTCACTAAATACATAAACAATGCATTCTTGCTAAGTGAAGGCTAAATGACAATCGGGCACAAAGTAAATGAAGGTTTTGTGGTGAATCTGCAGACAACTGGGTCCTTGTAGAGCAAGCAGGAGCAGAGGCATGCCAATCTCAACAGTACTATCTATATTCATGGCACAAGCAGTGAGTTGATTTTAGCAAAAATATATCATTAATGCTGTTACTTTAAACATTATTGGTTTTAGAAGTATATTTGCATTCTCTTTCTAGATCTGTTTTAGTCTTATGGTTGTAAATGCGTTAATAAGGATAAAGCATCTTAAATGGGTTTTATGTTTCTATCTTTAAAAAAAATTGTAATAAAAATAATTTAAGTCAGCACTAGGGAATCTATAGGAATTTTTTCCTCTAAAGGAGTTCCATATATTATTTAAGGTTGAGAAACACTGATCTGATTGATTCATTTTGAATACACTGTGTTCTTTGTTGAAATGAGTCTTGTCCCTTAAAAGTCCAAACTGCTTTGGCCAGTAAAATTAAGTTAAATCAGCTGAAACATTGATATCACTATAATACATGCCCTAAAAAGGACCAAGCTGACTTAGGGAAAGTTCGAAGGAAAAAAACAAGCTAAAGACTCACTGTAGGATGGCAAGGCAAAGTCCTATCACATGGTAAAGAATCAGAGAAAGTAAGAATACCACTCCTCGACTCCCTCAAATTTTGTTTGTCATGGATACTGACTTGAAAATGCAATGCATAAATGGATTTTATACCTTCTTGCCCTTGTCGTTCAGAGGACACACGAAGTGACATGAATTAGAGATTAACTTATGTCAAACTCAATTTTAAATAGGTTATAGTTATAGATAGGATAGACCAATGAGAAAATAGTTTAACTTGTTAAAAATAATTTTTATTATCTTTTACTTTGTGTTTTGGTATAAACAGATTTACTGATATGAAAGTTATGTGCATCTGTTAGCTACTTTGTGTTTTTTTTAAAAAAACAATTTTCATTCATATTAAAATGGTTCTAAGGCAAAAACAGATTTTGCATACCGGCTCCTTCCCCATTTTGCAATAAAGTAGCTGAAGAACAAAGTGACAAATAACAGTGTTCCTTCCCCTTTAACTCCCAAGACTAATCTCTCAATTATCTGTTTTTTTTAAAGTCTTCATAACTTTTTCAAAATGTTTGTGAAACGAGGTAGGGCATAAAGAATTAACATTATTCATTCTCAAGAGAAAAACACCACTCACCCATTGGCCAATTGTCATACACATGCTTTGCAATGTCAGAAGCAGAATCATTAGGAGAAAACAGGAACTCTTTTGTTTTCCCGCTTACCAAGATGAGGCGCAAATTTATCTGAAAGAAGACAAGGATTCTTTTAATACAAATCTTGAAATTTTGAAAGTAAATAAAAATGACTCCTAGGTTTTTCATTTCAATCACATTCTGAACTATTACTAATGCTATTTTCTGGTTTTATCTATTTAAATTCTGTAAAGACTTTTTTTTTTTTTTTAAAGAATGACAATTTGGCATATGATTTCATTTCCACTGTTTAAATATATGGGGGAGGGCAGATATGTTTGTCATAATAAATAAAAGGAAAACCAAAATTCATTATGCTTTTATATTTTAACTACTCCAACAATGTTCAGAGTTGGGCTTTTGTAGGTTATCACTATTACTTTAGCATACATATTTTCCACTGAAAAACTAACAAAAGTGGTGATGCTGCAGGTCACATCACTAAACAGAAGAAAAATTTAGTTGATAATCTACTTAGAAAAAATAATGAATTAAAAACAATGAATTAATATAACTTTTTTTTTTTTAAGATTTTATTTATTTATTTGACAGAGAGAGATCACAAGCAGACGGGAGAGGCAGGCAGAGAGAGAGAGGGAAGCAGGCTCCCCGCTGAGCAGAGAGCCCGATGCGGGGCTCCATCCCAGGACCCCGAGATCATGACCTGAGCCGAAGGCAGCAGCTTAATCCACTGAGCCAACCAGGTGCCCCAATATAACTTTTTATCCTACAAAAATTATTCAAATGTAAACAAATTAACCAGAAACAGTAAAGAACTTTACAATGGTTAAAGGAGGAATCAATAATATGTTAAATCCAAACGCCTGATCATTTATTGTGGGAGGGCAGAGGAGAAGCTATGAGTGACAAAGGACAGAGATTCATCCTCAGTGAATAACCTAAGGTAAATAATGGAATTAAAATTTTTGTGGTCCAGTGAATTTACACTTCCAAGTAAATATGTCTGTTTATACCTTTTGTAAAACATTTCTAAATGTTCATTTTTAAATTTTTTTCTCTATCCATAATTATATGATTTATTTTTAAAAACCGTGACATCACTCATTTCCTTATAAGTTACAGAAATGCAAGTGGGATTTTCTATACTTCTGGGCCTCTGTTAAGAGAGGAAATAAGGCCTTCCCAAAAGTTGAGTCTAGTCCAGAGCTGAGTCCTGGGACTAGCCCAGCTTCTTTATATATAAACAACAGAGAATGTCATTGTACCGGTTTGAATTGTGCCTGGTCCCAGGTTAGCCAAGCTCTCTTCTTCAGTTACCAATACTTTTTGCTTCTAAAAAAATACCAGAAGATCTTTAAGATGGCCAAGTCTACAATGAATAAATTGGTGCCTACCACAGAGTCATTTAGAGGCCAGGTCACTGGTTTACTATCTACCACCAACATGGCCAATGCCATTCCCAATGCCTCAAATGTACTGAAAGTTATAAAATATCTCCTCTAGAAAAGTGCTAAAAGCACAAACAATTTCTCATTTACTGGGATGTGACTGGATCCCACATTAGATGGAGGAGAACTAGACTCTATACTAGAAATTATATTCTAACTGTATGTGCATTCTATTTCCATGAAAAGTTTTTTAGAAGATAACAGAAAAAGAAATCTATATTCCAGGTGAAAAGCTCTTTCTATATGTCCAGTAAGAATTTCTTGCTGCCTTTTTAAATCAGAATGAAATTTGAAATTAGACCAAAGCGTAATACAGGAAGTAATACAATCAGTAATACAGTAATACAACTTAAAAAAGTTGTTTTAAGTTCCATCTGAACAAAATTCAAGTAAGTTTATAAGAATGATTAAATTTTAAGAAAGCACCACTTAGGGCGCCTGGGTGGCTCAGTGGGTTAAAGCCTCTGCCTTCAGCTCAGGTCATGATCCCAGGGTCCTGGGCCCCGCTTCAGGCTCTCTGCTCAGCGGGGAGCCCATTTCCTCTCTCTCTGCTTACTTGTGATCTCTTGTCTGTCAAATAAGTAAATAAAAAAATCTTAAAAAAAAAAAAAGGAAGCACCACTTATTTATTTTATAAAACAAACAAGTAATGAGTGATTCTTAAAGCAAGGAACGCAAGATCTCTACAATATGAATTTCAGTTCTCAAGAGATATACTATTTATAGCTGTCTCTTTATATGTGATATTGATAAATATATACTATATACTTTGAATTTATATGGAATCTTTTAATGGAATCAAACTATTATATAAGGATCCTTCAGCCATTAATGTCCAAGAAATTATGCCCCTCATAATGGTTCAGCCATGTGTTTAACGAGAAAAAAAAATAATTAAATTCAAGCTTCCTAAGAGTTATATAAATGATATAAATCTACTTTTTCTCAGAATCGTCTTCTAAGTTTAGAACTAATCTCTATTGGGCTTTTATTCAAATTATAATGTTTAAAAGTAACAAAGAAAAAGGGGAGGAAAAAGGACTTAATTCTTAGAATCTGCAAAGACAATGCCAAAGCATACTTCAGTCTTTCCCTATTATCCATCAATACGGAAATGGAAAAATAGCTGATGGTATATCCTTACTATAGAAATCTCTAGTTGTTAAACAACACGAGGTATAGATCTACATGATGTGACATGGAAAGGTATCCACAATATATTAAACTAAATAATACACATCACCCACACCATAAATCGTTCATGCAGCAAAATTCCCAGCATTTATTTTAAAACTAATATATATCACTGTTACCAGTAAAATGATTATTTCATTTTTGTGTTTCAAAATCAATGGTCTAAAGAATTCATGCGCATCTAGATTTTCAGAATGTTGGAAACTTTGGGCCCTTCGCTGTGTTTGACAGGTTTAAAAACTTTTTTTTTTAATGTTTACAGGGGGACATAAACGTTTTAGTTTGACACAGACCCTACTGAGCCCTACTTACTCACACTGGCCTTCTTCATAGCATACACTTATGATACCTGCCTGGCCCCAGAAAACATTAAAGTTTGTAACTCATGGTAGAGCTCTGGGCTACAAATTCAAAACAAGATGCAAGGTAAGATTTCAAAATCTACTGAGAACTTAATTACCCCTTTGGGTAGGGAAAAAAGAAAATATGAAAACTCTAAGTCTATAAATACATAAATCTAAGAAATCATCAAATATTACATTTAAAACAATCTAAAACTGACAATAACAGTTAAAGACTGCTTCAGGAAAGAAGTTTATGTCCCAAATTAAAAATAACAGCAATAAACCCACAAACTTAAATTGCTGAGTGAAGTCACACATTGCCTGAAACATTTTTGCTGCCTAGAACAATGGGTGATATATAGTAGGTGTTCAGTATTTGTTGACTAATATTTTAGTTTCTTTCGTTTCAATAAGCAAGTGGAAATGTAGACTGGAAAGATCAGCACTAAGATTCAAATGAAGGTTTCAGCATTCTGGACATTTTATCAAATGCTGTGTTATGTGGAATGGGAATGGGAGGGGGCACCTGGGTGGCTCAGTCGGTTAAGGGTCTGACTCTTGATTTCAGCTCAGGTCATGAATTCAGGGGTGGTGAGATGGAGACCAGAATCAGGCTCCAAGCTCAGAAGGGACTCTGCTTGAGATTCTCTCTCCCTCTCCCAACCCCCACTCTTAAAATAATAAATAAAATAAATCTTAAAAAAAAAAAAAAAAGAATGGGAATGGTTAATAATCATTTTTTGGTAGTTGTATGGACAGAGGGATAGTTCCAACATGTAAACACCTCAGTGCTTAATTTGTTAGGCTTTGGATCTTCATTGTCAGTAACATGTTTATATAAAATACTATAATTTAGTAAGGCATTTTCAAAAGCAAAATTATTTCTAATTGTGCCTAATTTTTAAATGAAGCTAAAGACAGGATTATTGATATGGAAGATTATTGGATGAGTCTGGACTTGTTCCTGTGTTTATGTCTGGGTGACAACCTTCCTCCGAGACTACAAGTATACATCTGCCTCAGTACACAGGCAAGTGTACCTTAGGGCTGTTAACACCAAAGGAGGAAAACACTAAATTTCCATGCTTTCTTTAGAAAAAATCTCGAAAGCAATCACCCAGATAAACATCTGGATACACAGGGTGGTCAGTACTTAATTACTCCTATATAATAGTAAGAACTTTCTCAAGCTCATTCAGATAAATAATGTCAATTATAGTTCCTCTCAGTAAATGTATGGCAATTCCTATACATGTGAGCTAGTTTCCCTTAAAAGATTATGTTCCATTAAATATTAATGAAATTTTTTTTTTTACTTCTTTGAAGCCATGCTAAGTCAATAAAATACCTTAAAAGAACTTTTGCTTGTGGGGTCCTAGAATTCTTGACACATTGACAATGGATTAAAAACAACTCTTATTTACAGCTTAAAATGTGATACACTACATGTACATACTTGTCTAAAAATAAAACTGTTAATCAAGACTCCGAATTACTTGATATGAGATGGAGCTCCTATTATGTAATAAAATTTCCAAGGGATGGTGTTCAGATTATCCAAATGAAAGATACATTTCATAGTTACTTTTGAGGCAAAATAAAATCCAAACAAGACTTTTAGTGAGGTAGCAACCTTAATCATTTCCTGTAAGGCCAATGGAAATGACACAAACTCCTATGCATGTATTTCAGTTAAAAAAAAAAAAAGAAGTTTTTGATCAAATTGTTATCTCTATTTGTCAGGCTATAACAATCTAGAGACATCTCTAGAACTTAATTCACACAACAATCTGTTTTCAACTTGTCAGGCTGAAAAAAGAGGAAGTAAACAGGGAAAGTGGAAGATGAACTGGAGTGGTCTTTGGAAATGAAACAGACAAGTATGGAGATAGACCATGCCCTGTAAAAGAAAAGTGACTGTTTTCTACCAAGAGATCAACAGGTTGATCAGAAAAGGAATTCCGCCCTCCCCTAGTATATTCTATCAAATAAATGAAATCTTAAAAAGAAGGAAGGAGGGAAGGAATTCCCAACATTCAAATGAAGAAATTTTTGCCTTTGTAGTGCTCATTCCTGCCTTTCTTTGCTAAAAGGCAAGCGCAAGTGGCCAGTGGAAAGATGTTAGACTTTCTTTGCAAGTCACTTTTCAAAAGCTCTCAATTTAAAACTCAAGGGGATTATACAGAGTAAATAAAGCTAACCCCCAAAGGTTACATACTATACAACTCCAAATATATAATATTCTTGAAATGACAAAACTATGGAATGGAGAATAGGTTAGTGGTAGTGAGGTTTTAGGAAGAGGGGAAGGGGGAGGGGTGGCTCTATCTATAAAAGGGAAGCACAAGGGACACTTGGGATGAACTGTTCTGTCTCTTACTGTGGTTGAGTGGTCATATGAATCTGCACATGTGATAAAACTACACAGAACTAAATGCATACACACAAACAAGTGCATGAAAAACTGGAGAAATCTGAATGAATCTGTGGACTTTGAGACTATACTACAGTTATGTAAGATGACAGTACCAGCAAGGAAACCCAGGTGAAGGGTATATGGGATTTCTCTGTACTGTTTCTTTTAACAAGTGCATGTGAATCTATAAATATCTCCAAATAAGATGTTTTAAAAAACTGGCACTCAACTGGCTGAAGATTTATGTAGTATTATATGTCGGTCTTATTCTTATTTGCATTTGAAGATGAATAATGCTTTTTAAAAAATTACATTGTATGAAAATAGCTACTTGATCTAGAAAAAAGGATATAAGTCTACCAGTGACTTATTTTAAGACAATGTATAAATTTAAAAATAGATAAGCATGTTTTCTTGTTCCTAGAGTTACAGATTTGTAAATGACATATTTTGAATTTTTACTAAACATTACAGAAAAATGGAATGAGAGAGAAATGTGCTTTTTTTTTCACATAGGACTGTTTTAAAACAAATTATTCAAACAACTGCAGTGCTAAAATATGGTAATCATATATTTCATAAACTTTCTTTTAGTTGTTCATTTATTCAAGCATTTTCTGAAACAGACACTGTGCTTGGTGCCTTAAGGATTTTGTAACCTTGAAGCTGTGAGAGAGACATAAAAACATAATTATGGGGGAGAGGGTAGCTAGGATATAAAATTTTAAGTGCTCATAAATATTAGCTGAATTAATTTTTAAAACAACAAAAGGAGGACCTGTGAGTCTGACATTCCAGAGTAAGGTCTATATGGCACAGTGAACAAAGAAGGAGAAATGCTAACACTTGCCACTTATTGTGTGGTTTTACTGTCCTTCGGGTATTGCCCTTAGTTACGACTCACCTAGCCCATTTCTGAAGCAGGTATTACTACCCCATTTTAGAGTTGTAGGAATGAATTTAGAGACTTTAGTAAGTGGACAAGCTAAGATTTGAACCTGAATGTGCTAACAACACAATATTTGATGTTAACCACTCGGGTCAAGTGAACCAGGTGGTCCCAGCAAACTCCTTACCAATGTCTCCATATTATTCTCCAGCAACATCTCAACCACTCTTGCCCTCACTATGGTCCAACCACAGGTACCTTCTCTCAGTTGCTCGAAAGTGCCAAGTTCTTACTTGTCTTAAGGCCTTTACACAGGTGGTTTCTTGTGCATGGAATGCTTGGTGCCCCACACTCCCCACCCCAATCCACACACGCTCTGGCTCACATGTGTTTGAGACAGGACAGCACGAACAAATCCTCCTGAGCCTCATCCTCCTAGATGAAATAATGAAACTAAATTTTTGAAGAAATGGAAAAAGAATTTCAAAATAGAATTAGAGAAGCTAAGAAGCATTCCTATTCCCCATTGGAATAGCAGCAATCCTATTTATGAAGAAGTTATATAAAGCATCCATGGAAACAGATTTTAACTTCTAAGAAAATACACCCGAATTCTTGTCTATGAATTTACTTGTTTATGGAGTCATAAACTAAGGTACACTGGGATTTGCTAAATGGATTGAAACTACAGTATCTTTTTCTATATTCTTTTTAGTACTCAGCATGATGTTGATTCTAATATACATGAAATATGAAATCTTTATAGGTAAAAACTGAGTGGAATTCCTTTTTATTTGTAAAAACACTTACCTAACCTGAACAACAGGCAAAGGGGAGGCGAGACAGTTCTCCAGTTTAAGTTCCCAAGTAAAACTTTTACGACATCTCATTTTGGTTGGCATGTGAATTTCCAGAATATTTAACTCATTTTTAAAATACAGGTAGAGAACAACATTCCAATGCAACATTTAATGCTTTTTAAATTATATGACCCTGTCAACTATTTCGTCATTAAATTATTTTTTGAGCACTGAACAATAAACAAGAAACTGTTGAGTTATGCAAATGAATTAACAACAATATTAAATTAGCCTACTTGCCAGCTAGAAAATGTAGATTAATTTTTTTTCCTCATCACTGAAGAAACAAAGAAACCACTGGGTTCTTATAAGTACAGTTCAGAATCAAATAATGTAACTCAAAATTTATAAGGCATTTATAAGGCACTGGCACACAGTCAGTGCCTAATTAGCTATTATCATAAGTTATCAATCATTGTTATCCTCATAACCATCATTAGTTAAGTAGATCACATTATACCAACAATACAATGCTCTCTCTTTAAATACTTTATAATACACATTTATTTTAAAATAAGTTTGGGAGACTTTTTTATAATTAAAATTTCATGTGAAGGCTGAACAATGTATTTTCTTGAGAAACCCTGCAAATTATTCTTAAAATTACAATTTTTCAAGTTCCAAATTCTGTAAATAGAAAACATGTGGGTTCTGAAATTGAATTACAGTTCTATATCACTTTAAAACCTGACTATAGGATTCAAACTAGCTGCTTTAACCAGATTTCAATATGCAAGTGTAGTTGTCTAATTTCCTATACATACTATCAACTAAATAGTGAATTTGAATGAAACCAAAGTAGTCTCTCTGGGACACTGGATCTGTATCTAGGGAAACCTTTGTTTTGAGAAAGACTTTCAGGTCTTATGACTCACTTAATTAAGAACAACAGTTCGTTCAGTACAACTGTTTCTGTCAACCAAGCACTGAAGATATTAAATGATAGATAGGAGAAAGAGAACCGGCAAAGGCAAAGCAATAAGGAGGACACTGGGGAAGGAAGAGAGTACCTTTTCCTATATTCATAACATTATGTTCACATTATTTCAGAAGGATGACAATTTTCTGTTCTCTATCTCCTGTTCTTAGTAGAAATAGGACAGTGTACGTTTTTTGGCTTAAAGCCTAAAATCATGGGGAAGGAAATTAGTATTTACTGAATATCAACTATACACCAGAAGTTTTCCTTACAGATAGTATCTCATCTGAGTAGTTCTAGACACATCCTATTTTAGTATCTACTATATAGTTCTTTCTCTTGCCTCTAATCACCTAGAACTACAATAAAACAGGGTAGGACACAGGAAGAATCTTTTAGATTTCTTTATCTCTTGTATTTGTCTGGACTTGTCATCATTTGAGCCTTGCACCATATTCCCCTCAAGGTGAGTACTTGCCCTTTTGCTGGGGGTATCAATTCCCAGATTCTTTCACTCATACTTCTTCTATGCCATTATCAAATTCTCAGTACTACTTTAAATCTCATGCCTTTTACAATTTTCCTCACTCATTCAACTTTTAATACTTAAGACTAGAAGGAGTCTCAGAATGCATCCAGTTTGCAGATAGCGAATAGACAAGGGAAAAAAGAGGCCCCAGGAGACTAGCTAGTTATTGGTGAAGCAGAAGAGTACAGCCCAGGTTTTCTCTCTGAGGTCAGGGTTTGTTCTAGCACACTTCAGTGTCTCCCCAAACACCCTCCCAAGGTCCCCCTACATCCTCCTAAATACTGGACTTACGTCTTATTCAAATAGCCACTCCAGAAGGTCTTGCTTTTCTCTTAGGATTCATACAACTTTTGAGACAAAATACTCCTTAATCTGCTACACACTAGCTGAAAACTAATTCTATTTTTCTGAGTGACAGAACTTCTAGGGAATATAAGTAAATGTTAAGAGAAAAAAAAAGCACTCTTATATACTGTAAAATAAATCTGGAAATGCCAGGTTAAAAAATTCAAACAAGATGTCTGCCAAGAGCTGTGGGAAGGGAAATGGAGAGTTAATGTTTAATGATTACAGACTTTCAGTTTTGCCAGATGAAAAGAGTTCTGGAAATGGGACGGCAGTGATGGTTGTGCATTACAAATATACACTGAACTGTACATTTAAAAATGGCTAGGATCACAAAGACAATGGTTTGTTGAAAAAATAATTCCCCATTAATAATTAATCTTGATCCTCTGATGTTTTAAATCACTGAAATATAATAAAACAGTTGGAGAGAAATCTCATTTAAGTAATTCTGATATAATGAAGTATTTCACTTTATACAAAGTATAAAAATAGTTAAGATGGTAAATATTATGTGTATTTTACTACAATTTGAAAGCCAAAAACTATTTACAAAAATATTCCAAGTTTCTTCACTGCAAAACTTCTCAGAATGTTTCATATGCCAAAATGACTTTGTGAATCTATAAGGGGAAGAAGGACCTATGATTCTACTTTCAGATGACACTTCAAATGATGGAATACACAAATGTTTACTATAAACAACGTACTATGCAAGATGCCTCAGAAGAAACAAAGATGACCAAAACATAATCAGTACAGAATTTGCTATAAAGCATTCAACTGCCTCAGCAGGCAGTGGGGCTAACACAGGCAGCCGCTGAAAAAGTTTCTTTACTGAATTTCAAATTTGTTGGGCATAATATGTTGATGTGGAGCCTCATTTGAGTGTAATGAAAAATCAGTCATCAGTCTTATGGCATAATATTTTATCATAAAAAATGTTAAAACAGTTTTAATTAAAATAACCTATTTATACCTTTTGTTAGAGGATGCCAAAGTGACCTTTTTTTTTTGTAGTTATGACTGTGAATTAAATACCTGCATCACTGCTGTATGAAAGGATAAGATATTTCCAGAGATGGTCTTTAATATTTGACTAAAACTCACATTAAGATGGACACCTTGAAAACACACATTTGAAAGCCTTATTTTTCCATAATCTTTTTTTGGAAAATGGCTTAGACTTGATGCCATGGCTGTGGCTAGAAAACAAAATAATTTTAATGTGCGCCTTTGCCCTAGAAAAGTGAAACTAATGGTTCTCTGAGGGACTGTCCTAGATGACTGTTAAAAGTCCCTTCCAGCTCTAATATAAAATAGGCATGCTATTTAGAAATAAAACAATTCTACTATATATGATTTAAAAAAAATGTGTAGAATACATTAGCAATCAATAATGACCAGGTTATTCCAATCAGTCATTTTTTATTTGAATTAATAGCCCAGTGCCTTCATTTCCTCATCACTAACTCTGATCTTTAATTCCCTATAAATCTGCCTATTGAAACCACACTTACTCAACCATACTCTTGAAGGTCACTTACGACCATCTAGTAAAAGACATGAAATAGCTTCTTCTCCTTTCTCATCTTCCTTAATCTCTCTGTAACATTTGACACAATTTATTCCTTCCTTCTTGAAAGTCTTTCCTCATTAGGTTTTTGTAATTCCTCAAATGTATTTTCTGAAACACTACACTCCATGAAGTATTCTGGGAGAGAAAACAGTTCAGTGGTCAGGTGAATTTGCAAAACACTGCTTCATATATTCCTGTTTTGGAAATTTGCCATATATGTTAACATATTAAAAACCCAGAGAATTCTTGCAGTGAACAAATTCATCTAATTTTAACACAGTTGCAGTATTTAACCATAGAACCAATTTTTCTTTCCCATAGTACCTGTTACTATCCCACAGATCTAGGTTTTGGTAAAACATGCTTTGGGGAATACTACTATTCCTGCTTTCGACCTTCTCTTTCAGTTGTTCTTTTTCCTCTTATACTCCACATATGGGCTTTCCTAGGTTCCCTCATCAATCTTTTCTTCTCCAACACTCTGTCAGAGATCCCATCTAACCCCCTTCATTCAATGGCCACCTATGTGGAACATTCCCAAACCAATTCTCCATGGGGCACAAATTTCATTTCTTCAACTGCCGGCTGTCCCTTCAAAATTGATCTGTTTAAAATTCTTTCTTCCTAAATCAGAGGTATCCCTCCTGACTTACTTATTTCTGCTAAATTCTGGTCTCTCGGTTACTCAGGCCTGAAGGCTCAGCGTCATCGTTTACTCTTTTTTCCCCTTTACTGGGTTACTAGATTCTTTCAAGTTCTCTGTGCTGCCTTTCTCATCCCCAAACTTCACCTTGCACATTGCCGGACAATTTTGGCTTTAAAATTTTGTCATTATGCTACAGGTAACTAACATTTACTGATCACTACACTTACATTTACTGATCACTTACTGATCACTCAAAAGCAGTCAAAAGTATATAGTACTTTGCATGAGGTATACAGTTATGTTATACAACCTTAGGAGCTAGGTATTACCAGTTCCCTGTTGTAGCAGGGATGCTGATATTAAGTAACTTAAGATCTCATAGCTCATAGTCCAAACTTCTCAGTCCAATCCAACTACTATTTCCTTAACAAATTTCTATTCCAGCCAAATTGATAAATTCATTATAAATCCTATCCTGCTGAGAGAGAATCACAGGAATGAATTCCCGATTCCGCTCACTCAGTTCTATTGCCTCCTTCTGAAGCCTATGTGACCACTCTAGCCTGCACTGCCCCTTCCTCACTCAGTGTTTCTATCCAATCATGGGCATGTGCTGAAGCAGTCCTATATATCCATGTTTGCCTGGGACAACTCTGATTTACACTTGTGGTATTACTATTCTGATGAACAGTGCTCCCTTTTACTCTCAAAAGTATCTCAACCTACATAATACATTATAAGGTCATCCTACACATATCATATCATTTATTGTAGCAAGATACATTTTATAAATATGTCTTAACTCTCCAATTAAATCATGGTCTTTGAGGGTGGTAAATCAATCTTGAAACTTCTTTATAGTTCTCTTCCTTCAGAAGTTGTTAACTGATATCAACAAGAACAGTTGTGGAAATGAGACGCCTTTGGCTGTTTTTGTTTCCCAACTGAATCTTCATTTTAAATCAAAAGAAGAAAAATGCATATTAAATTAATTCATAGAGTTAACCTCATATGATTTACTTTGCCTGAAAAATAGTAGGTACTTAATATGCTGGAAGATGAATGAATAATGTAGCAAAATATGCCAGACTACAGACAATATTCTTAAAATATTTTGAGAATGTATCTATAACAGTATAACCAGGAAGCAGATTACCAAGATTACAAGCAGATTACCAATAATTACCAAGAAAAAATTTACTTTAGTATTTTTTACTGTTACACAGTTAGGTGATGACAGACTCACCATTTTCCATATACAACTATTATGGAATATAAGCCCTGAAACAGACTACAGTGGTAATGAAAAACAGTTGCTCTGAAGAGGGCAGAAAGAAAAAGACATTTAAAAAATCATCCTATTCTTTACAATATGTTTGTCAGTCAACTCATTATTCAAAAGTGATAGCAGGCTCTCCTATTTAAGAAGAATACATTTTGTCTGCCCATGAAGAAAACAATTGTTCCAGGCTGCCTGTGCTTTGCAGTCCTATTCAGCCCGCACAGACAATTTGCTTCAACCTGTGACTAGTGATACTGTCACTTAGTGGTGCCCCAGATAGCCATGACCTCGTGTGCTCTTAATATGGAGGCTCTCCCTTATAAATTAATGTCTCTGGAATACTCATGGATTCTTAGTTGAATACAAGCGTGCTTTAATTATTTATTTATTAATTTTTGAAATTTTAACAAATAATGTATCGATTTACTTAGGATTAGGCTGATGAATTATTCAGCAGCAGAGCTCTACATAACAAACAGGGGACAAAACAAGCGAGTATGATAAATGCATCTATATCAGCAAATAACATTAGATACAATAATCAGTAAAATACAGCATAAGATCTATGCAGGATATACTATCTAAGAATGTTAATTAACACAATCATTGAGTGCTAATCATTAGAGGTGAATGCATACTATTCATTTAAAAAAAACCCACACACATGAAAAACCTGAAAGTTCATAAAAAGTTGTTATAAAATATAAAGCCAGCAACATCAAAAATATTTAGTATTACAATACAGAAAGCAAAACAAATGACAGCAGATGGTTTCAAAGAAGGGAAAAAGAGAACTACAGAGTAATAAAGTACAAATTACAACTAAAAGGGAAATGTTCACAAAGAAATAGTTTAAGAAAGGGTCAGGTGAGCTCCTGGGAAAAAGTAAATGACTAACAGCAAGAGAAGAAATATTTATAAACAGGAAAGATTGTTATGAGCAGATTAGATAATTATCTGAATACATGGACAAGAAAAGAGCAGGAAGTATCCTTGCTAGAGAATTAATTCAAGAACTAAAGGACTCCTGGCACTGAGCTGAAAATACCACATTATATTTTTTGCAAATTTAGAAATTCAGGTTCAGAGATAAAGAAGATTCGTGTAAGGTTATGAAGAAACCAGGAGACAGAAATCTTCAATTGATGTAGTTCAGTTAAGTACAACAACTCTCGGACTTGGACTAGATGCTGAGCAATGTTTGGGGGCTTTTTTTTTAACGAGTGAAATAGCCTGTTCCTGTCTATCAAACACCATCTGCAAGAATATGTGAGAAATTTCAGGAGTTGCTGACTTATATCAACAATAACTCTGAGTAACGAACACCATAAAACAGATATAAAAGTCTGGGAAAGATACTTAATGAGTCTCTGGACCTCTTATTATAAGAACTAATGACAGTGTTCCTATCACTTTCATTTCCTAAATTAGATTTTCTTTTATTTTCAGAATATTCATGACGTTCATGTTTGAATAATTACCAGTCCCTAAGGTACTGTCCTTAATCCATCTTCAAAGTTGTATAAAGTATGACTATTGGCATAAAAGCTGCTATCTTAGGTAATATAATAAAATCATTTTTTCCCAATTTTCTGCAGAAGCAATTCAACAATGCTAAGAGGCACTCTCTATTAACACCACTCCCCCAACCCCCCCCCCATCTCTGTCTCTCTCTCTCTCTCTCACACACACACACACACACACACACCACACACACACATGCCCACGTGTATATTGACCTTTCCTGGTCTAGCTTAGTTCTGTTTGCTAGGTGAAAAGTAAGTACTCAGGTAAAGGTTAATGTAGAGAATATGATAATGAATCTAAGAAGTTAGAAGAAGATATGAAGAACATATGATGCCTCAACAAAGGAGGCTGCTAGTGAATATGATTTTAAATGTTATTTTGATCACAATTATTTTTTCCACAGCTACTCAGTTACCAGGTTTGATTAATTTTTCTTCCGCAGTGTTTACTGCATCTATTCCTTCCCTATCCCGAGCCCCCATTCCCTCTATCAACATCCTACTTCGGACCATTATCACGAGTTATCTACTCATTGGTCATCCTGGGTATTATTCTATGTCCCCTTCTCCCATGCTTACAGGATTAACTGTGTATGAAAACTCATCCATACAACAAATATATACTGGGCACTTATCACAGGCATACTATGCGCATCCTTAAATATTCAAGACCTCCAAAAGCAAGAGAATTTAGCAGGTACACTTTAGTTTGTGCTTCTAAGGTCGTGAAATTGGCTTACACATTGATTATGTTTTCTGACAGCAGTTTTGGGGGAACACTAAATGCATCGGGCCTACAAAATAACAAAGGCACAATTCTACCCAAAGTTACTGTTTATAGTTCTTACCTATTGAAGCCAAAATAATTTCTTATTGGCCGCTCTTAAACTTTGAATACTAGAAACAATTCTTTTCACATCCAAGTATTCAGGCTATTCGCTCATGAATGGAGATAGTGATTTTGATCACTTTTACATAAGCTTTTATGTATATAGGACCTTGTGCCTTCAGGGAACAACTACTATTAATGGCTTTAATTTAGCAAATACTAAATAATTTGGATCCTAACCAATTCTAATTTATGAACTTTTATGTCCCAAGGTTTCATTTGTAAATCCACTGTTTGTAACCTAGATTACTTTTCTATAGAAAAAAGTCTATATATGCATTGTCAATTTCCCAGAGAATTCCTAAGAGTCTATTTTATCTAATAATATGACTAAAATATACCTAATATGCAGTGAAAATAATCGCAAACACATATAACTTACTACGTGCGCGTGCTCCTCTTCTAGATGTTTTTCCTGAATCTAGCATTTACTCTTTGTGGCAACCCTACAGGAAAACTATCATTATGCCCATGTTTAACAGAGGAGGAAACTGAAGCAGAGACTCAAGAGCCTGCCCAAGGTCCAAGAGCTATGAAATACCAGAACTGGGTTTCAACTCAACCCTGCTTTTAGCAATTACATTAAATTACCTATAACTATTAAAAAGTTTTAAGTAGTTTAACCTGCAGAGCATTCAAATTTTTTCGAGTACATCATGGTTTTACTTCAAATGACTCATTTGATATTTCAGGATCTTCTGAAGTTCAATGGTTTTATTACTTCCCTCACTGTTATTTACTTAATTGCTCACATACATATATATAGAATTTACTTCAGGATCACTATATGTCAAAGCTTCTGGGTAAGCTGAAGCTCTTGAACTGCCCCATTCATCTCCAAAACATATGCTTCCTAAATAAATAAATCTGACTTGTTCTGGCTTTAAAAACAAAACACCTGTTAGGAAGTTAACTGTAAGGGCAAACAAATATTGCCACAACTTCTATAAAATCACTCTAGAAATATACTGAATTAACATTTGATTCCAATTCTTAGTGTTGTCTTGTATGTTATAGTTACGGGAGGTAGGGTTATAGCTTCATATTTTAATTTGTTCATTTTCTGTAAATTTCCCTCCACAACTGACTGCTTTTGGTAATACAAATCTTGGTAGCATCATCTCCTCACCCCAAGAAACAGAGATTCAAACAAAGTACTAACATAGGTTCAAATCAGAAAAATGTATTACAATGCATGTGGGATGGTTCTGGACTAGTTTTTCCATGAAGACAAGAAGATTGGGGCAGGTGTGAAGGGCTGGAAAATGGAGAGAAAGCTGAGTGATGATTCAAACAAGAGAGAAAGAAATGAAGAGACAGAGTCCCCAAATGAGAGGGAAAAGAAATCGCTGACTCAAAGACGAGGGGTGTACGGACTATTTGTTGGTCTCATAACTCATGGACAATTGAGGTCAACAGTCCTGGATCCCTGGGCCACCTTGTGTGGGGACACAAGTGTGAAATAAAAATCCTGTTCTCAACCCAGGTATAAGTGAACAGACTAGTGGGAAATTTCCCTCCAGGTGGAAGAGGAGTGGACACATGACTGATCACACCATGTGAACCCTCAAATTAGGAACAATGCCTCTTTCTCTCTTGTCTTGAGACTTGACTTCAGAGTAATCAAATCTATCTGAAAACAGTATGTAATTCCTTGAAATCATGCTGGTGTTCTTGAAATTGCTTCTTTTAAGTATATACAGTTGTGATCCTTGAACAACGCAGGGGGTTAGGGGCACCCATCTCCTCACCCCAACATGGTCAAAAATCCATATATAACTTTTGACTGCCCCCAAAACTTTACTAATAGCCTGCTGTTGACCAGGAGCCTTACCAATAACATAAACAATTAACACATATTTTGCATGTTATATGTATTACTGTATTCTTACGATAAAGTAAGCTAGAGAAAAGAAAATGTTATTAATAAAATCATAAGAAAAATTCGATATACAGTATTATATTTCTCAATACTGTAAGCTTATGTCATCTATTTACATGATGAATCATCTGTCAGTACCTACATCACTACTATCTTATATGATACAAAACACTATAGATGCTATATGTATTACTAACAATAGATATCAAAAATGGAAAGATAATGTGAAACAGAAGTGGCTACAAAATTATTATAGTAGCACAGTATGTACTATAGTTAATTTTATATAGTTATGATTTAATACTGCTCCTTTATTGTTTACATTTCTCTTAACTGTGAATGGCACTATATATGGTCTGCATTTGTGTGCATAAGTTTTGATAAATTTTAACTTTTTATAATAGATTTTTGTATATTTTCTGGTAGTAAGTGATAAAACAGAATAGTATGTATATATATTCTATATATTCATGGCAAAACATATTTTTAAAAGTATTTGTAGGCTATGCAATTCATCTGCACGTCTTTTTTCAAACTGTCACCAATCTCCAAAAATGTTTTCTAATATATTTACTTTTTAAAAAAAGATTTTATGTATTTGAGAGATAGAGAGCATGCAAGCAGGGAGAGGGGCAGAGGGAGGAGGAGAAGCAGATACTCCCCACTGACCAGGGAACCCCTACCCATGCAGGGCTTGATCCTAGGACCCTAAGATCATGACCTGAGTCGAAGGCAGATGCTTAACCAACTGAGCCACCCATCACCCTCAATATATTTACTTCTTAAAAATCTGCATATAAGTGGACTCGTGCGTGCACTTCAAACCTGTGTTGTTCAAGGGTCAAATGGAACCTATTCAATATTGCTCCAATCAAAGTAATTGAGTCAATCACAAGTTAAACTAAAACTCTAAGCTCTCTATTAAGTCAAAGTTTCCATTTAGCTATAAAATTAATACTGAGGACCATTTTTAAAACCGTGGTAGCAGTAGTAGGTATTTGGGTTTTGTTTTGTTTTGTTTTTAAAGTCTTTATTTTCAATGACATCAAAAATAATTTAGTTCTGCTGTTCAATTCTTAACTACTGAAGAAAACAGAAAACAAAAGATAAAGCTTAAAAAAAAATCCATTGCAAAGGAAGAGGCATGTTAGAGCCTCTTAGAGCCTAATAGAAATAATTAGATGATAAAAATTCAGCCATGATCTTTAGCCTTTTGGCTAAAGATTTGAGTTGCTTCTGGAACCCTCAGAGGTAGTTTCTGTGGCAGGGGTAGTTTTTATACACAGAAAATTCTTTTTAAAAGTTTACTTAGGTTTTAGTTTTTGAAATCAGTCAGTCAGTTAAGTGCCTGACTCTTGGTTTTGGCTCAGGTCATGATCTCAGGGTCATGGGATCAGGTCCCCCTTCTGGCTCTGTGCTCAGAGTAGTCAGCTTGAGATTCTCTCCCTCTCCTTCTGCCCCTCCCCCTACTTACACACTCACGCTCAGGCATGCTCTCTCTCAAATAAATAAATCTTAAAAAAAAAGAAAAGAAAAGAAAAGAAAAGATAGAGTTACCTGGTGAACACTGCTAATCTTCATTAAGGTCTCCTAACACATGTCCACTGGCCAGGGCAGTGCTGGAAACATTATTACTCTTGTACTCCACAGAGACATTCCCCAATACATGTTCAAATCCATAATTTCATTCACATTACATGCATATTAGGGAAGCACTTTAAGAACTATTACTTTACCTTTTATGTCTACTGCAAAGATTGAATAAAATAAGTATGAACACTTGCTGTAAATTCTAAGACCTTAAAGTGCTGTTACACTCATATTTACGTAAAAGAAATAATCGGCTTCAATAAAATAAAATGGCAACCCTCGATTTATCCTTTTCCTAACCTTGCTCAGTTACTTCCTGTCTTATAAGTGAGGTTAACATACATTTAAGCCTATAAATCCTTTGAATATTAATTAAACATGTAAGTAAGTTCTATCACCTCAATTAGATTATAAACTTCTCAAGGGCAAGAATCACAATCCCATCTCTTGCATTTGTGTCTTTACTTCCTTCTACTTCCTCTCTCCATTAGTCAGTGTTTCAAAGAGTGGGTATTTCTGGTAGCACTATTAAATATCCTTAATGAAGGCATGGTACAAGTACTGAACCAGCTGATTATCTTCCCCAACATACGTCAATAAAATCATCAGGGGGCCATTAGAGAGAAAGAGAAAAATAGCATGATTACCATGATCACCAATGCAGTCTCTATTGCAACGACAGAAGAGGTAGCTCTAAAAAGAAGCAGCTACAGTCCATATGCTTACTAACAATCCTTATTCCAAAGACTCAAGGTCCTTGGAACATCTACAATCATTCTATAAATTTTTCAATCTTTAAACAATGGTTATTCCGAAAATTTAAATCTGAATAAGGTAGCTTGAAACACATATAAGATACACAGAAAATGAAAACTATTAAATATGCTATAGCACAGCTATTACACAGAGATTATATAAATGAATTACTTTTCAAAAGAGGGAATTCAGCAAAGAAATTGAACTGTGCGATCCTCATTGAATACTCATCAAAATTTACCATTTTAGTAGTTTTTGACATGTTTTATATTACTATGGGTGGTGCTCATAACAATTATAAGATTTACTGACTGCTTACCATATGTCAGAAACCATGCTAACTACAATTACATTAAACAGCTATTATTAGCTTTATTTTCCAGATGAGAAAACTGAGGCTCAACTGAGCTTAAACACCTTGCCAATGTGAAGTGGAAGACTGAATACAGCTCTGACTACCTCTGAGCCCAAGACCTTAGGCTAAGACAGGATTTCTTAAACTCACCATGAATGGCATTTTAGAATGAACTCTTTATTGTGAGGGGCTGTTCTGCGCATAAAAGGCTGTGTAGTATTACCACTAGTCTCTCCCTACTAGATGCCAGTGGGACCTGGCCTTCCCTGAAATAAGGGCAATACAAAAAGAGTCCCCAGACATTGCCAAATGTCTCCTACGGGGCAATATCACTTGACTAACCACTTTAACTTGCTGAATCACCAAAACCACATTCTTGGAGAAATCCAGGGCAATGGAGTAACTTCATCTTTTAAACTACACAGCAAAAAAGGCTATTTCAAATCATTTGAAATAAGATCAACTGAAAAAAAAAAATGCTAACTGAAGATATTCTATGGTTAAGTAAAAATGTTTTAATGGTATTTAAATTCAACAAATTACACTATTGTGTTTTATTTTCTTTGCTCCATATAGAAAGACCATAAAATTATGACTCTGTAACAAAAAAACAAAAAACAAAAGACAAAAAAAATCCTTTTTACATGCAGATGAGTGTCAGGTAACCCATTAGATAGAATAAAGGCCATTGCTGCGATTGTGGGGGGGAATCAAAATTCGCATTTTGAAAGTATTTTCAGACCAGTTAAGGACTACTTTTCTTTTTTTGTTCTTTATCACCTCCTTTCCATGTCATATACATAAACAAATTTTGCCTTATTGTTTTACCTATGTTTCTTTTTCTTTTAGCCTAGAGAAATATTACACCATTTAACATCATCATTTTATTTCAGACTTTGTTTTGAATGACTTTTGCTTGCTTTCAAAATAAACCCAGATCTTAAAGGACAAGGCTTGCCACAAATATGGATACTGAAAGAAAAAGTCCAAAGAGTAAAAGTATTTAATACAATGGCAGAATAAATGGATTGAGGATAAAACTTCCTAAAACGATTCTGGGATGAAGGGGAACGGGAAGTAATGACTATACTAATACCCAATGGTTTCAAGAGCTTATTTCAAAGTCCAATTGCTGAGCAGTCATTCCTTGTCATGTTTATATTTATGATCATCTAAGGGTTTTACTTCTCCAAATACAGTCAATTCAAACAGATAAGTCACTGAATTTCACAAACTATTTTATTTTTTTAAAGATTTTATTTATTTGACACAGAGAGAGAGAGAGTTCAAGCAGAGAGAGAGTACAAACAGGCAGAGGGAGAAGCACACTCCTCGCTGAGCGGGGAGTCCAATGCAGGACTCATTTCAGGACCCTGAGATCATAGTCTGAGCCCAAGGCAGCCGCTTAATCCACTGAGCCACCCAGATGCCCTGAATTTCACAAACAATTTTTAAAATGTCTTTGAAATACTAGTTTTGGAATCTTCCTCTCCTATATATTTGACAAGAGATACCAAAAAAATATTACAACTAACAGGTTTAAATTTCAGCTTATTTCCCCTTCTCACTTTAACTGCATGAATGAGAAGAGGTTTACATTTCAGCTTCTTATTTCCACTTCTGACTCTAGACACATGAATGAATGAGCTCCGATGGCTGATGGTTGGACAAATTTCAGGAGAGGAGCTCAAACAGTGTAAACACTTCTAGAAAGTCATTTGGTGATTAATATTATAATCTGTAAAAAATGTTCTTCCTCTTTTACTCATCGATTCCACTCCTAAAAATTCATTTGATATAAGGCATTACGAAACAAAAGCAGAAGAAACAAAGTTAAGACATAAAAATCTTTACCTCTAAAAAATCTTAAAAATGAAAAGGCAAGTATGGGTTTAATATATCCAAAAAAAAAGATAAAAGAAAAATATGGCAAACCAGCTTGATGGAACATAATACGGCCATTAAAAATTTCTAAAACATGGGAAAATATGGATGGAAAAAGTCAAGCCAATCTTTTGGTATGCTAATACAAGCCAGTCTGTCAACTAGCTTAGCAACAGTGCCCTACAGACACGTGTTCATTCAAATAAATGATGTTCTCTTAATTAGCACACTGAGAGGCTGAGGGAAAAAAGCTCATCAGTCTCTAGGCAGACACCAAAGAACCACTACCAAAGAAAGATTATCATTTATTTTATATGATATATCCTATGATATGACATATTTCAGTTATAAAACTAAGCTTCTTTTTAGTTTTTTTTTTGCTTTAGTTTATGACCATTGTTAACTGGCATTAGCTATCTGGGTAATGAGCATGTGTTAGAAATTTTAACGGATGAGCAGTCAGAAATCAACCTAAATAAACCTGTGACCAAATGCCGCCTGAACTGGATGGTTACATTGTTTATGTCTACGTGGCATGATTTTAAAAATTTGAATGTAAAAATTCAGTGACTCGTTTATTATTATGAGTTATTACCATATGGGGTGGGGGAAAGAGTTGAAAACATTTTTTTAACTTTCCATGAATGAAAAGGCTAGAACTGTCTCAGATTCATCTGGTATTAGAAAAAAAAAATGCTGAAACTGCAAAATTTATATTAAAAGTTGAATTCTGGTATGTTTTAATTAGTTCTTTAAAAGTAAAAGCTAATAAACACCTATTGATATTAAGCACTTATATCTTTTAAAGTAAAAGTTAAGGGCACCTGGGTGGCTCAGTGGGTTAAGCCTCTGCCTTCGGCTCAGGTCATGATCTCGGGATCCTGGAATCAAGTCCCACATCCGGCTCTCTGCTCAGCAGGGAGCCTGCTTCCCCCTCTTTCTCTCTGCCTGCCTCTCTGCCTACTTGTGATCTCTTCAAATAAATAAATAAAATCTTAAAACAAAATAAAGTAAAACTTAATTATGATTTTTAAAATATGTATTCTGCACAGAAAGAATGGTAGAATAGAAGGGGAAACCCCACAACTTATCAGAATTGGGATCAAGTAGAATATTAAATTAAGCTATGATTTAAATTATATAAGAATAACCTGAACCTATAAAAGAAAAGATCTGTGTGGAAAAGGGGAGACTGGGTTAACTGACCTTACTCTGATTTTTTTAAAAAATTACATTAGTAAGTAAAATAAAAGTTAGAAGGTGGGGAAAGAGAGATGCAAAAACTGGGAAAAGTAGACATGAAAATTACCTTCAGAGGGACTTGAACATCTGTCACTGAGGAATGTATATGGACTAATTCTTGGTAGTTCTCAGGGCATTCCTGGGACCAATGGGAGGTGATTTTAGGAAAGCAAATCATCAGCGCCGGAAATAAAAGAAGCAGGCTAGCTTATGAAGAAACGAGTTTCCCTGGGGGGCCAGGGTGGCTCAGTGGGTTAAAGCCTCTGCCTTCAGCTCAGGTCATGATCCCAGGATCTTCAGATCAAGCCAGGGAGCCTGCTTCCTTTTCTCTCTCTCTGCCTGCCCCTCTGTCTACTTGTAATCTGTCAAATAAATAAAAATCTTAAAAAAAAAAAAAAAAAAAAAAGAAAAGAAAAGTTTTCCTTCCTGATAAGTATGCTTGCAGAGGGCAAGACAGTAACTACTTGTTTATGTACTAGCTAGAATACTAAACTAGACTAAAAATAACCTGTAGACCTTTCCAACCTAAGAGAACTTATATTTGTTTCATGTTTATTAACGTGTCAACACTATGCTAGACATTTTATATATATATTTTATGAAAGTAAGGCTCAACAATAGTGTTTTTAAAGAATATTTAGTATCCTGAAAAAAATGAACATTCCAAAATGCTGATTTTAAAAAGCAAAACATGAAACTGTATTTATAGCATGACAGAAAGATAAATAAGGGAACATGTAAAATATTAATAGCTCTTATTTCTGGGATACTATGAATATTTGTGGACTATGGATACCTTTGATAGGATAATTAGTGATTTTGAAATTCTACTTTATCCTTTCTGCATTTTCCCAAACTTCTAAAATAAGCATGGTTACACTTTTATAAACAACAAAGATTATGAAAACAGAGTTTAAGATATATTCAATCATTCTACATTGCTTTGACCTGACATACAAAATATAAGTGTATCTGGCCCCACAAATACATGTACGTACATACATAACAACTTGATAACACATAATCTTGTATTGCAAGCATCAGAATTAATTCAAAAGAACCAGAAAGTTAAATATGAAAACTGTCAACTGATCCAGAAGCACAGGACCATTTTAATTAAACTAAACAATTAAAATTAAAAAAAAACAAAAACAAAAAACTCCATAGAGAGTAGAAACGATTGAAGCATATTTAAAATCTCAGAAACACTAATATTTATGAAAAACATAAGTGTCAAACTAAACACATGTCTGCTATTTCATGACAACAGAACAATTAAATAAATGGCCCACCAGCTTTCCACAGTAATTCTCACCTTAAAATTCTGTCTGAAAAATAAACTCAAATTTTAATTTTCCAGCTAGATTTTTAAAATTCCCAAATCTCAAGAGTCCCTCAAGCAGTAGAGATTTAAAATCATGTAGGGAGACTTTTCAAATTATATTTATAGGCTGGACCCCCTCTTGAGAAATTCTCATGTGTCCTCTTGGATGAAATCCTGGTCATTTCTACTTTGAAAAGGGACCTTAAATACTGCCTTCTTTTTGAGAAACATGGCTACAAATGCTTTGTATCTTTTCATAGAAATTAGTCCCTTTCAATTTGAGAAAGTACAACTGAAAGAAATATTATGAATTCCATTGTTACTAAATTTCCACATAATTTGTCCTGCCACAGTTTGTACTGAATGAATGTCTGAACCCTCACAACATTCAAGAAGTTGAAATGATAGGGCATGATTTTAAATACTCGTTGTATGCCATTTTCATTCAATTAATCCAACATTAAATTACACACAGGCTCGATTTAAAAATACACTCTTAATAAGCAAGTCTACTTTTTAAAGAAAACTATGAAGGGTTTACAAAAAACTAGGGACATTGGAAATCCCTTTCTCAAATGAATTGGTGGGCATCCTAAGTAGCATCTTGCATCCTAAGTTAGTAAATTACATGGAAGTCATTCAATTAGATAAAACTGTGTCATGGAGGGGAAAAAGCCTTTTACTCAGTTAGTGGGTTGTTATTTCCTCTTTCATGGTTATTGATGACATACTAATCTTTACATTAGTCTACTTTAGAAAAGAAAATAACCAGAAAATATCTAACGCCAGGCTGGAAAATAGGGTTTAGAACTCTTGCCAATTCCTACCGCTTTATAGCAGATACTAAAACTGCTCCATTTAGAAGGATTCTGAAGCCATCTCTGGGCTGAGTATAACATGAGTTGTGACCCCACATCTATCATAGACAAAGTATATGGCTAGGGGACCATAGGGGTGGGCAAAGCTAAAATGTAAGGGTGCCATATATTTACTGATCCCAGTCTAATGCCTTTTTTAATTGTACCAAAATATTTGCTTCATTATAAATACTAAGTGAGGAGTTCTTTAGCTTTAATACAAACTGTATATAAAAAGGTATTAAAAAACACTTACTCCATTCTAAAATTTGCTTCTATGGATACATGGCCATTGTCTGAAAAGATATATTGTCCTTGGCTTTGTCCTCTCTCCTGACTCAGTGCTACACGTGCATACTCATAATTCATTTTTTTTTGTTTTATGATTAGTAATGCTTTATTCAGTAGCTTCTGTGTCAACGAAGCAGTTTTAGGCTTTACTGTAATAACCTCTTTTTTTCCTACTGTAGGGGCTGCATTTCTTAATAATATTGAATATATCCCATATTATATTCAACTATAATTATCAATGTAAATGTAATGAAATCTAAATACAGATTGAGTTATTTCTGATGAATATTTAACATCTAAATTGAGATATGCTATAAACAGACTTCAAAGACTTGGTATTAAAAAAAAACCTGTAAAATACCATTAATTTTATTTTAATTACCTGTTGAAATAATAGTATTTTATATATTGGGTTTAAAATATTATTTCACCCATTCACTTTTTAATGCAGCTACCAGAAAATTTAAAATTACATATATTTGGTTACATTATATTTTTACTGACAGTGCTGTTCTTTAAATAATCATTTTTAAACAAATTGTGAATAGGATTTATGATATTCAAAACTTCCTATTGTATCTACTTGGAGAGAGTTACTTACTACATTTCTTGATGTCTGTTTTATAAAGACCTATCTCACAAATTTCACACTTAGTGCCAACAAAAACAATTTCCTTTTCCTAAGTAATTGGTGAAGTTCTGCTTTACAATTTTAATCTTACTATAAAAGAGTTATCCATTTTTCTTTGCCCACAGGAAGCTCAGAGCCAAATAAAAGCCAAACTTTAATAATTGTAAAGAGTCTACAGGAACAGGACTCTACCCACCATTACTTAGTATTCTCCCTTTTTTCTTTGCTCAGATTTTATTTTTCTTTTTGAAAGACACACCTTTTTTTTGTTGTCATGAGTTCAGAAGTAACCTTGAATAAGAATCAAAGCCTGGATAAACACTAAAACAACTCAAGACAAAGGCAAACTCAGTTAAGGAAAATATAAAAAATTGTATTCAATGCTTCAAAATGCTCTTTCTCATTTATTTCTCATTTTCTATTGCACTATGCATAGTTCATTTATTTCAGTGAAAATAAAGCAACTTTAATCAACGTACCACAATACTCATATATTTTGGAGAAGGAAAACCAAAATCATTTTGAAATAAGATGAAAATCCTTGGAGGAAAAGGTGTCATGGGTGAATATTAGTGACACTGTTCTGCCTATCTGATGAAATAATGTTTATCGTAACAAAAGAATCCAAATCAGGCTCCTCAATTTATTCATGGGAATTCATTCCTATTCTGAATGAATACAACCAACCTAAGAGGAAAGATGAGTTTTGGGTCTAACTTAGAAGCTTCAGGGGGAAAAAAATTACGTACCGTAATCTGGATATAGAGTTTGTGAAATTATTTATTTTACAGCCAATAATCGGTCGATCTAATTACCTCAAGTATCATACGTAGCAACAAAATCTTTACATATTCACATATTTTACTCTTCATTCCTTAACTAAAACAGCCCACTTTTTGGCTTACAAAGAAAACAAATTTCTGGGGCATCTGGGTCAGTGGGTAAGCTTTCCACTCAGGTCATGATCCCAGGGTCCTGGGATGGAGAGGAGCCTGCTCCTCCCTTCTACTTGTTTTCTCTCTCCACTCTCTCTCAAATAAATAAAATCTTAAAAAAAAAAAAAAAAA